>NC_085991.1:22856583-23179083 GCF_030014385.1 Trichomycterus rosablanca | reverse complement strand
GATCTATCTGTCTGTCTGTATGTCTGTCTATCTATCTGATCTATCTATCTATCTATCTATCTATCTATCTATCTATCTATCTATCTATCTATCTATCTATCTATCTATCTATCTATCTATCTATCTATCTATCTATCTATCTATCTATCTATCTATCTATCTATCTATCTATCTATCTATCTATCTATCTATCTATCTATCTATCTAGGACCTGAATTTCTCCCTTAAATTTATTTTAAAATGTACCTAGAATGTAATTACTTTAAAGAAGTTTAAATTATTTGTGTTGATCTGCCTAGAGTTTTGTCCAACTAGTAGAGTGTAATACAATTTTTTTATTATTACAAATCAAATAATCAGCATAATTTGTTGAATGTTAAAAACTGAACATGAAATTCAGAGTAATATCATTTATTATATTACATTGATAATATGTATCACATCTATAATATATGAACTCTGGCTGCACAATATTAACAAGCTTCTAATTAGTAAATCAGATTATCTTGGTCAAAGTCATCTAAGCTTGTGTGGTCTCAGTCACTTGCCACTGTGTATTTTGTAAAAAATAAAGATATAGCTCATTGTTATGGGTAGAGCATTGTTCTTTTGAGCATACTAGTCAGATCAGTAACACAACCTGTTCAGAATATCGTCATAAAAAGCCACATTAAAAAGAAATGTGCACAATCTATCAACAAAATATGATGTTTGCAGAAAATTAAAAGTGAGAACCAAATATTTGTGGAAATATTTGTGTATACTTAGTGGAAATGCAACAATTTTCTGTTTACGTAATTCCTGCAGTATGAGCAGGAAACTGATATTCTCCAAACCTCTCTGGCTAGGCCACTCCAGGACCTTGAAATGCTTTTTACGGAGCCACTCCTTCGTTGCCCGAGTGGTGTGTTTGGGATCATTGTCATGCTGGAAGACCCAGCCACGTTCCATCTTCAATGCTTTCACTGATGGAAGAAGGTTTTGGCTTAAAATCTCACGATACATGGCCCCGTTCATTCTTCCCTTAACACGGATCAGTCGTCCTGTCCCCTTTGCAGAAAAACAGCCCCAAAGCATGATGTTTCCACCTCCATGCTTCACAGTAGGTATGGTGTTCTTGGGATGCAACTCAGCATTCTTCTTCCTCCAAACACGACGAGTTGAGTTTTTAGCAAAAAGTTCCATTTTGGTTTCATCTGACCACATGATATTCTTCCAATCCTCTTCTGGATCATCCATATGCTCTCTGGCAAACTTCAGACGGGCCTGGACATGTACTGGCTTAAGCAGGGGGACACGCCTGGCACTGCAGGATTTGAGTCCCTCTCGGCGTAGTGTGTTACTGATGGTAGCCTTTGTTACTTTGGTCCCAGCTCTCTGCAGGTCATTCATCAGGTCCCTCCGTGTAGTTCTGGGATTTTTGCTCACCGTTCTCATGATCATTTTGACCCCACGAGATGATATCTTGCGTGGGGCCCCAGATCGAGGGAGATTATCAATGGTCTTGTATGTCTTGCTCCCACAGTTGATTTATTCACACCAACCTGCTTGCCTATTGTAGATTCACTCTTCCCAGCCTGGTGCAGGTCTACAATTTTCTTCCTGGTGTCCTTCGACAGCTCTTTGGTCTTGGCCATGGTTGAGTTTGGAGTCTGACTGTTTGAGGCTGTGGACAGGTGTCTTTTATACAGATAACGAGGTCAAACAGGTGCCATTAATACAGGTAACGAGTGGAGGACAGAAGAGCTTCTTAAAGAAGAAGTTACAGGTCTGTGAGAGCCAGAAATCTTGCTTGTTTGTGGGTGACCAAATACTTATTTTCCACCATAATTTACAAATAAATTCTTTAAAAATCCTACAATGTGATTTCCTGGATTTTTTTTCTCATTTTGTCTCTCATAGTTGAAGTGTACCTATGATGAAAATTACCGACCTCTCTCATCTTTCTAAGTAGGAGAACTTGCACAATCAGTGGCTGACTAAATACTTTTTAGCCCCACTGATAGATAAATAGATAGATAGATAGATAGATGGATAGATGGATAGATAGATTTTATCAGCTTATTTTATCAGCTCCGCTTACCATATAGGAGCACTTTGTAGTTCTACAATTTCTCTACATACCTTTTTACATTTATATTTTCAGCATTTAGCAGACGTCTTTATCGACTTACATTACAGTTACAGTATATAGTTTGAGCAATTGAGAGTTAAGGGCCTTGCTCAAGGGCCTAACAGCAGCAACCTGGCAGTGGTGGGGCTTGAACCAGCGACCCTCTGATCACTGGTCCAGTACCTTAACCATCTGGCTACAGCTGGCACTGCTGACCTTTTTAGCCTGCTTTCACCCTGTTCTTCAATGGTCAGGACCCCCACAGAGCAGGTATTATTTAGGTGGTGGATCATTCTCAGCACTGCAGTGACACTGACATGGTGGTGGTGTGTTAGTGTGTGTTGTGCTGGTATGAGTGGATCAGACACAGCAGCGCTGCTGGAGTTTTTAAATACCGCGTCCACTCACTGTCCACTCTATTAGACACTCCTACCTAGTTGGTCCACCTTGTAGATGTAAAGTTAGAGACGATTGCTTATCTACTGCTGCTGTTTGAGTTGGTCATCTTCTAGACCTTCATCAGTGGTCACAGATATTTTTGGTTTGTGGACTATTCTCAGTCCAGCAGTGACAGTTAGGTGTTAAAAAACTCCATCAGCGTTGCTGTGTCTTATCCACTCATACCAGCACAACACACACTAACACACCACCACCATGTCAGTGTCACTGCAGTGCTGAGAAGGATCCACCACCCAAATAATACCTACTTTGTAGTGGTCCTGGGAGAGTCCCAACTATTGAAGAACAGCATGAAAGGGGGCTAACAAAGCATGCAGAGAAACTTATGGACTACAGTCAGTAATTGTAGAACTACAAAGTGCTCCTATATAGTAAGTGGAGCTGATAAAATGGACAGTGAGTGTAGAAATGAGGAGGCGGTTTTAATGTTATGGCTGATCAGTGTATAACAGTCGTGATCTCTAACGCATGCACAAAACTCACACTTACTGCTCCTACTGATGACAGCTGCAAATAGGTTACCCACCATCTGGCTTTAACCTATCTTATAAACAGTCCATGGCAGTAGCTCCGCTTTGCTGTGGTCTGCCAGTGCACTAGACTGCTGCACCACTGCAAAAATGTTTGCATGTTCCACCTGTGTCTGTCGGTTTCTTCCTAAAAGCCTGCAGAAAGCTAATCTGGGTGTACCCTAAGTGTCAGTTAATGGCTGGGTGTGTGATGCCCAGCAATGGATTGGTGCCCTAGATGTGTTCCCGCCTTGCACACAGTGTCTCTGGTTGGTGCCAGGGCCACCACAACCATAATCAAGATGAAGCAGTACAATGCAAAATTAATGAGTGAATGATCTAATCTTTTCCTATACATAACAAACAAGTCCAATATAATATGAAATGGAACTCAAAACCCACAACAAGTAGGTGAAAGTTTAGACCACTTACACTATATGGACAAAAGTATTGGGACATCTCTTGTAATTATTGAATTCATGTGTTTCAGCTACAGCAATTGCTAACAGGTGTAATGAATCAATGATACAAAGGAGATTATATGCTTCCAACTTTGCAGCAACAGTTTAGGGAAGGTCATTTATTGTTCCAGCATGACTGTGCCCCTGTGCACAAGGCAAGCTCTATAAGACATGAAGAAAAGCTCAGCTAAAGAAACTCCAATGGCCTGCACAGAGCCCTGACCTCAGCCCCACTGAACAGCTTTGGAATTAACTGAAACATCAGTTGAGGCTTTTTTTTACCAACATCAGTGGCAAGAACACAAAATCCCAGAGATAGATCTTCAAAGTGTTGTTAGAAGCCTTCTCAGAAGTGTGGCTGCTGTCATAGCTAAAAAGAATACATAGAGGTTACCCTATTGATCAATACCATTTGTTTAAGAAATGGGAGGTCCAACAAGCTCATGGTCATGTGTCCATATACCTTTGGCCATATAGTGTATGCAAAATATCTTTATCTGATCTCAGCATTGCTGTTAGGTTTAGGGTTAAGGTTTGAACTCTGAATTGGCTATTACAAGACATAAATTCAATTTTAAACCATTCAGACACTGATGTACTTGTGTGTTTGAATATTGTTTGTATATTGAATATTGATTTTTAAGGTTATGAACTACTGCCCTAAAATGATACCCGAACATAAGTACAGTTTCTCGATTCTTAGACAATGTTCTCTCAATGATTAAAGCTGTCCAGGCCCTAAGCAGCAAAGTAGTCCCAAACCATAATGCTATCTGTTCCATGCTTTATAGTTAGGATGCTGTTGGTGTTGTTGTTCTGTCATCTGTTTACTGAATATTGTCTCAGAAGCATTTTGGAACATTCAGGTTGTATCAGGTGAAAAAACTAAATAATTATGTGATTCCAAACAGGTGATGTCAACAGGTGATTGTAATCATGGTTTGGTACAAAATCAGCATCCAGGACAGGCTGAGTGTTTGATGAGCAAAGATGATCAGAGGATCTCCAGTTTGTCAACAAATGCGTGAGAAAATGATTGAAATATTTAAAAACAATGTACCTCAAAGAAAGATTGGAAGGGATTTGCATATTTCTTCCTCTACAGTGCATAATATCATTAAATAATTCAAGGAATGAGGAGGAATTTTAGTGCGTAAAGGCCAAGGGCGCAAGCTTAAGCTGAACGCCCGTGATCTTCCATCCCTTAGACGGCACCGCATCAAGAACCACCACTCAACAATAGCTGATATAACCACATGGGTGAGGGATTACTTTGGCAAACCTTTGTCAAGCACTACAATACAGAGTTACATGCACAAATGCCACTGTGCATAAAAGAAGCCTTATGTTAACCATGTCCATAACTTCTCTGGACTGGCCTGCCTGCAGTCCTGACCTGTCCCCAACAGAGAATGTGTGGAGAATTTTGAAACAAAAAATGTGACACCGACGACCCCGTACTGTTGCACATCTTGAGACGTTTTTGCAGGAAGAATGGGACAAAATAAAACCTAAAACACTAAATCACTTGGTCTCCTTGGTGCCAAGACGTTTAAGTGTGATGAAAAGGAATGGCAACATTACAAAGTGGTAAATGCTTGACTGTCCCAACTTTTTTGGAATGTGTTGCAGGCCTGAATGCAGCAATGGATGTTTATATGAAATAGATGAAATATCTCAGGTTCATCCTTTCTGCAATCAAATAAAGTCAATGTAAATGTAAGAAACTCTGTTTTTTATTATTATTTGCATTTTCCATGCTGTCCCAACTTTTTCTGATTTGGGGTTGTAGTTGACAAAAATAAAGACTACAGTGTGTTGTACAGAACTCTAAATGCTAAATGACTTTTGATGTTACTTATTGGGTCATTTTTGTAACCTACTTTCAATATTATCTATTGTTTTATCCATTGTATTTAAAAATGCTTAACAATTAACATTTACTAATGATCCCAGACTTCTAACAATGTGCTGTCTAAGTTAATGCTCTTGATTACAGATAGAATAAATGTTAGCATTCACTCATGACTCAGAAGTGAGTCAGACTCCCCCGGTTCCTCTGACTGAGTTCTATTTATAGTGCATCCACGATGGCAGCCAGCCAGGCACTGACTCAAAAAAGCTCATTCCTACACCCAAATGGCACTGTTGCAGTACATCAAGTACCTTCACAATCTCCTCATGGATTGCTCATTATGGAAATAGAATATACAGTTCCAAGAAAATTAACTATTTGAAGTTACTAGGATTTTTGCATTGATTACTATTAAATATTGTAAAAGATTGTTATCTACAACCCCAAATCAGAAAAAGTTTGGACAGCATGGAAAATGCAAATAATTAGTTTCTTACATTTACTTTGACTTTTATTTCATTGCAGACAGAATGAACCTGAGATATTTCATTTATTAATAAACATCCATTCCTGCATTTCAGGCCTGCAACACATTCCAAAAAAAGTTGGGACAGTAAAGCATTTACCACTTTGTAATGTTGCTATTCCTTTTCACCACACTTAAAAGATGATTTGGCACCGAGGATACCAAGCGATTTAGTGTTTCAGCTTTTATTTTGTCTCATTCTTCCTGCAAACATGTCTTAAGATGTGCAACAGTACGGGGTCGTTGTTGTCGCATTTTTGGTTTCAAAATTCTCCACACATTCTCTATTCAGGACTGCACTTAGGCCAGTCCAGTACCCGTACCCTCTTCTTCCACAGCCATGCCTTTGTAAAGTGTGTGCAGCATGTGGTTTTGCATTGTCTTGTTGAAAAATGCATGGACGTCCCTGGAAAAGATGACGTCTTGAAGGCAGCATATGTTGCTCTAAGATCTCAATGTACTTTTCTGCATTAATGCTGCCATCACAGAAGTGTAAATGACCTTTGCCAAGGGCACTGACACAGCCCCATACCAGGACAGACCCTGGCTATTGGACTTGTTGCTGATGACAGTCTAAATGGTCTTTTTCGTCTTTGGTCCAGAGCATATGGCGTCCATTTTTTCCAAAAAAGATCTGAAATGCTGATTCATCTGACCACAATACACGTTTCCACTGTGATGGTCCATCCTAGATGCCTCTGAGCCCAGAGAAGTCGACGCCGCTTCTGTACATGGTTAACACAAGGCTTCTTTTTTGCACAGTAAAGTTTTAAGTGGCATTTGTGCATGTAACTCTGTATTGTAGTGCTTGACAAAGGTTTGCCAAAGTAATCCCTCACCCATGTGGTTATATCAGCTATTGTTGAGTGGAGGTTCTTGATGCAGTGTCGTCTGAGGGATCGAAGATCACGAGTGTTCATCTTAAGCTTACGCCTTTGGCCTTTACACACTGAAATTCCTCCCGATTCCTTGAATCATTTAATGATATTATGCACTGTAGAGGGAGAAATATGCAAATCCACTCCAATCTTTCTGTGAGGAACATTGTTTTTGAACCTTTCAATAATTTTCTCACACATTTGTTGACAAACTGGAGATCCTCTGATCATCTTTGCTCATCAAAGACTCAGCCTTTCCTGGATGCTGATTTTGTACCAAACCGTGATTACAATCACCTGTTTAAAATCACATCATTATTTAGTTTTTTCACCTCATTATTAGCCCTAAATTGCCCCAGTCCCAACTTTTTTGGAATGTGTTGCAGGACTGAAATGCAGGAATGGATGTGTATTAATAAATGAAATTAAGTTGAGCAGATAAAACATGAAATATCTCAGGTCTGCAATTAAATAAAAGTCAAAGTAAATGTAAGGAACTCTGCATTTTTTTATTTATTTGCATTTTCCATACTGTCCCAACTTTTTCTGATATGGGGTTGTAGGTCACAATTGTACACAAACACATTATAACTACTTTAATAACACTCAAACAACTGTACTGTTCATATCTTTTATTGAGCACATTGAGTAAACATTTAAAGGGAAAAAAGTAAGTGAACCTGAAATGTGCCCACCAGGTACAGTTTAAAAGGAACTGCACCTCTATGCCCCCTGCCACAAACAAGACATTCTTTATTCTGTACTTAATTAAGTGTGATTTGCTTCAGCTAGGGACGGGGCTATATACGCGGCCTTTAAACTTACCTCAGTGCTGGGTTCATGTGTTGTTGCCTGTTTCTTTGTTGGTATGTCTGTTTGTTGGTTTGTTAGATTGCCATGCTGAAGGTCAGACTTCCTCTCGTTAGTACTTTTGTCAGCGTCCTTTTGATCTAGTTTCCAGGAACTAAGTAGTGTGGTATTCTTGTGTATTGTTGTTAGCATTTCCTAGTGTAGCTGTCATAAGAGAACCATACTCGATGTGAGCTACCAAAGATGGCATGGCAGGTTTTCCTACATGCAGCTTTTATCAGAGACCCATCCTGGACATGTGTGGTGTCCAGGTGGTGTTGGTCTTTTAGTCTTTTGGTGTCTGTTACAGGTCATTTCCTCTTCATGCTTGCTTGGTCTTTTCTGGGTGATTGCTGAGTGGACTGCTGCAGAGCAATCATCTGCCTTTTCTGCCTTTTTTTTTTTTTCTTTTCTTTTTTTTTTCTGGTGATTGCTGGGAGTTTTGCCATGTGCAATAGCCTGCCTGTGCTATTCCATAAATCTGCTTCAGACTGTGTCTTAAAGTTTGGCCTTTTTTGTGTTTATCTGGGACTCTTAGTGTGTTGTTTATTCATTTAGCCATTATTTTTTCCTCTTTCTTTTGTGGCACTTAAGCCACGGTATTGTTCTGCCTTGGTTAAGTATCCTGCAGCTTGGTGGGGGTTTGTGTTAATGCAAAAGCTTTCAATTAAGAAGTACATATATACAAATCTACATGAAACAGCTTAAATAAGGGTTGGGCCTTCACTTTTTATATAAGTGATTATAAAAAAAACAAAAAGCAGTCAAACCACTCATGGATACAAAAACTAAAGGAAGCTTGTGGCAGCTACAGTAACCAGGAGATTGATACCATTTACCGATTGAGTTATTGGAAACCAGAGCTGAAGAACACTATCAAGAGCTGTAGAGTACATCAAGAAGTCATGGTATTTAGCCCAGATACACATTTAAAGCATTCCCCACAGATGCATCAAGTTTTGTTTAAAGATGTGCAGGGAACACATTAAACTACCCACACCACCTCTATCTGGTGACCATTGGAGTGTAGCAGGTTGGACGTTACACGTTTAAAATTATAATAAGCCAGGTAAACCAAGCAGATAATGAAGTGTGAATATAATAACCCATTATTAGTTTATAAATCCTTTAATGAAACAAAGAAAGTTGTTTTATGTGATTTAGACAGTTTGTAAGCCCCATCTCTTAATTATACATCACTTGCCAATAGTGTTTAATGTCAGTTATATTTATTTATTTATTTATTAGGATTTTAACGTCATGTTTTACACACTTTGGTTACATATATGACATAAACGGTAGTTATTTGTTACACAAGATTCATCAGTTTAAACCAGTTCACCTCACTTGCATGTCTTTGGACTGTGGGAGGAAACCTGGAGCTCCCGGAGGAAACCCCACACAGACACGGGGAGAACATGCAAACTCCACACAGAAAGGACCCAGACCACTCCACCTGGGAATTGAACCCAGGACCTTCTTGCTGTGAGGAGACAGTGCTACTCACTGAGCCACTGTGCCTCAGCCTTTGGGTCCTTTCTGTGCAGAGTTTGTATGTTCTCCCTGTGTCTGCGTGGGTTTCCTCCCACAGTCCAAAAACATGGTCAGGTTAATTGGAGACACTGAATTGCCCTATAGGTAAATGGGTGTGTGTGTGTATGTGTCTACCCTGCAATGGACTGGCACCCCATCCAGGGTGTTACTGTGTGCCTTGTGCCCAGAGAAAAGCTGGGATAGGCTCCAACACACACACACACCCTAATTGGATAAGCGGTTAAGAAATTGAGTGAGTGCTTCTAACTTTGCAGCAATAGTTGGGGAATGCTCCTTCCTGCTCCAGAATCACTAAGGCAAAGCACAAAGCAAGGACCATTAAGTCTAAGTTTTGGTGTGAGGAACTCTAGTGGTCTCATCAATGACTGATCTCACAAATAAATTTGAATTTGAATGGGCACAATTCTCACAGACCCAGAATATTGTTGAAAGGCTTCCAGAAAAGTCAAGGATGTTATAGCTGCAGGGAGATCTTATTCCCATGGTTTTGTTTGATTGCACCAAAACTCATCAAAACAGTTGCATGATTTTCTCATTATGAATGATAGTAATTATATTCAGATTGCAATTGTGGCATAATGACAAGCGGTCAAATCTCCTGATCTGCAATATGTAAACTGCACAAAAAACATTTTTTTAAATACCATAAATGAAAATCATGACTCCTAAACCTTGGCCTCTAACTGTAACGCTATATGGGCTATGACAGACAAGAGGGGTGGACACACACACAGAGATGTTAACAAGGAGTTTAATAATAACAAAAATACATAACAGAGATTACAGGTTTAAACACAAGACAGGTTATAACGAGACAAACAAACGACCTATGCTAAATGCTAACTAAGCTAAACACACAAACAATGCTAAATCTAAACGCTAAACATGAACTAAGCTAAATGCTAACAGGAATTGTACTACAACATGGGACAGGACAGAATCACTAAACACACATGAACAAAGCTAAACAAGAACTACACAATATTCACTAAACAAGACTACTTAACAGGAGCATGGAGAAGAACACTGAACAAGAGCAAACAGAAAAGAGCAAACGAACAGATGCTAACTTATGCCTAGTTCACACTACACGATTTTTGCCCTGATTTTTGCTTGCCGACTGGTCTGCGCTAGATTTGCCGGCTCGGGAGCAACTCGGCGTTCATTCGGTGATCAAAACTCGGCTCTCAATCGCTATGTGTGAACTACCCAACAACTTGATCGACTGAAGCGAGATTTCTAGCATGTCGAATACCTGAATCTGTGATGCCCATCTGGCAATGAGTGCTATGTCGAACAGCCAATGACAATGCAAGATACGGTGTGAGGGGAAACGCAGGGGAGAAGTTGTAAACAGGTGGGACAGGGGTGTAATATAGTTTATATGAGAATACATCAGCACACACTCAAGTTTTACAGGATTTCTGACCTTATCGTTCTCTACAAAACAAAACACCAACGTTGCATTGCAAAAATATTTATTAACCTCCAACTCACTATACAACAATCCATGCTGTTTGCGAATCCAAATCCATTTATTTTTCCTCTTTGATTTTACGCTGCATATTAGCGCACAAACTTTGATCACTTGTTGATGTGCATTTTTGGACGTGATATCATTAAACCCCTCGTCACTTCTCACGTTTGTTTTCATGACAGAATGTACTGTAGTTCGGGAGACCAGAGAAGCTCGTCTGCGATTCCAGTTGGTGATAGATGGTGTAGTGTGAAACCCTCTATCTTCGATCAGTCGTGTACTGTGAAATACACAACGACTTGAAAGACTCCCGATTACAAGAGATCCAGTTGTGTAGTGTGAACTGTACAGAGACCTGACGACTTGGAATGTCGTGTAGTGTGAACTTGGCATAACAGTAACAAACGAACAAGGGTGAACAGACAGGAGCAAAGACAGGAACAAACAAAGGACAGAACCAAATCAAGCCAAAATCAAACAAACCAAAATAACATGAACTTGGAAGCAAAACTGGCAGGACAAAAGCCAAGTCAAATTCAAATCAAAATCCAAACAGAGTTTAAGTGCAAAATAGTCTCCAACTGGCAAACCCACAGCTGTCCTCTTAAATCCCTGTGGGTAATTAGTCAGAGACCAATCACAGTGAGGGGGTGTGGCCAGTGCATTAGAGTTCCAGGAGCAAACATAGGCTGGATATGTGACACTAACAAGTGAGACTGTATTATACAAGTTTACAATGCCTACTTTTTAGCAATGTAAATAATATTTTGCTTATTCTTTTTGTTACCTTAAAATTATTGTATGAATAATTATATTATTTATGTTTTGTATTATTACAAGGGTGTATTTGTATAAATATTGACCATTTTAAATAAAACATATCACAATCATATATTTACTGGCCATTTTGCTTTGAATTAATGGGCATCAAAAAAACCAAAAGTTCAGTATCTCATAATGCTTTGTTGTCATTGCAAAACATGCAGTGCACAAAATACAAAGAAAAGAAATACAAAATGAGAATTTATATCTGTGTGTTGTTCAATTCTGAATATAAAGAAACAAAAATTTAAATGATTTTAGGACTGTTTAGGACTGGCATTCAAAACACATGACAGTTACACCCACGCAGCTTTGCAGACAGGTATTATTGCAGCTGGCAAGGTGGGCGGAACTTGTCATAAAGTTAGTGGTAACAAATTCCACCCTTTTAGACGAACGGTCAGTTTTACTGTCATTGGAAATTGGTCTTTCATTAAATGTTTGTTGCGTGGCCTTCTGAAAATCTATACCGTTCTTTCTAGTGACAATGGTGGGCTTCTTTAATTTAACCCTTCACATTCCAACACAAATGGAATAGGCAGGTATGAAGGATTTATTTGCTTAGATTTGTATTAATAAAATAGAACTGATTACTTCATATTATTATTATTATACATTATATTAATTTTATACTACCTTAGGCCCTAGACAGTCCTGTCTGTTCCCTACTAAATAAATATTAAAGTGCTTCCCTTTCTAGTCTGACTAAATTTGCACATGCATCATTCAATGGTCTTGATGTTCTTTGGTGTTAAACATACTTTTATGTGTTTTTTCTCTCCTGACATGTTTCATCCTGTGCAGACAAAACCAGTAGCGTTTTCTGTTCGTACAAACGTCAGCTATAGTGCTTCGCTCGAGGATGACGTCCCTGTTCCAGGCATGGCTATCTCTTTTGAAGCGAAAGATTTTCTACATGTAAAAGAGGTCAGCTGTGATTACTTGCACACAGAGTTAATTATTAAGTGCTGTACATGTGGGATTGAATTAGAGCTGATGAGATTGGAAGCTAATGAATGAAATTGATGAAATGATTTATGAGGATGACAGATTTATGAGGATGTATTGCATCTGTGTGTATGACAGAAATACAATAATGACTGGTGGATCGGTCGCTTGGTGAAGGAGGGATGTGAGATTGGGTTCATCCCTAGCCCTGTAAAGTTAGAAAACGCTCGTCTTCACCAGGAGCAACGAGCCAAACAAAGCAAATTCCATTCCAGGTACACACACACAGAGCCGTAGATGAATGCTCACAATTTTTATATATATACACTGCCTGGCCAAAAAAAGGTCACACACTCTAATATTTTGTTGGACCGCCTTTAGCTTTGATTAAGCATTTGCTGTGGCATCGTTTCCACAAGCTTCTGCAATGTCATAACATTTATTTCTGTCCAGAGTTGCATTAATTTTTCCCCAAGATCTTGTATTGATGATGGGAGATTTGGACCACTGCACAAAGTCTTCTCCAGCACATCCCACAGATTCTCAATGGGGTTCAGGACTGGACTCTGTGGTGGCCAATCCATGTGTGAAAATGATGTCTCATGCTCCCTGAACCACTCTTTCACAATTTGAGCTCGATGAATCTTGGCATTGTCATCTTGGAATATGCTCGTGCCATCAGGGAAGAAAAAATCCATTGATGGAATAACCTGGTGGTTCAGTATATTCAAGTAGTCAGCTGACCTCATTCTTTGGGCACATAACGTTGCTGAACCTAGACCTGACCGACTGCAGCAACCCCAGATCATAGCACTGCCCCCACAGGCTTGTACGGTAGGCACAAGGCATGATGGGTGCATCACTTCAGCCGCCTCTCTTCTTACCCTGATGTGCCCATCACTCTGGAACACGGTAAATCTGGACTCGTCAGATCACATGACCTTCTTCCATTGCTCCAGAGTCCAATCTTTATGCTCCCTAGCAAATTGAAGCCGTTTTTGCCGGTTAGCGTCACTGACGAGTGGTTTTCTTAAGGTTACACAGCTGTTTAGTCCCAATCCCTTGAGTTCCCTTCACATTGTGTGTGTGGAAATGCTCTTACTGTCACTATTAAACATCCCTGAGTTCTACTGTAGTTTTTCTACCATTTGATTTCACCAAACGTTTAAGTGATCGCCGATCATGATCATTCAAGATTTTTTTCTGACCACATTCCTTCCTCGAAGATGATGTTTCCCCACTGTCCTTCCACTTTTTAATAATGCGTTGGACAGTTCTTAACCCGATTTTAGTAGTTTCAGCAATCTCCTTGAATGCCAATAATTTGACCCTTCTGAAACAGATTAACATCTTTTCCACGACCACAGGATGTGTCTTTCGACATGGTTGTTTAACAAATGAGAAGGTACTCACTGCATCAGTTAGGGTTAAATAACTTGTTGCCAGCTGAAACATAATCACTCATGCAGTAATTTTCCAATGGGAGGCTCTTACCTATTTGCTTAGTTAAATCCAGGTGGTGACCTTTTTTTGGCCAGGCAGTGTACTGTATATATATATATATATATATATATATATATATATATATATATATATATATATTTTTTTTTTTTTTTTTTTTTTTTTTTTTTTTTTCTGTATTCACTATGTACTTGAGTTTGGTGGTTTTTTTTTTTTTTGGGTTTTTTTTGTGCTAAAAATGTCTCTAATAAATTGAAAAAATCAAACTGAAATAACATGCTGTGTCTCACACCAGAAAATCCTACACATAAACAGCTACTTGATGATTTGCATCTGTAAAGTAGCTCATTTCTTGCTTAGTAGCAGCAATAAAACACAGGTGTTAGAGGTGTTAGCTTTTCCTCTTTCAGTTTGTAATGCAAGCTGCACCCTCTGACTGTACAGAGTGTTCTTTTACACTTGATTAGGCCATATAACCACACACCTAGGGCCCTTTAACAAGCCCACCTGCTGTGGAGACTGGCGCCATGCCTCAGTTACAACATAATCCTTCTACCTTCACAAATATAGCAGACGGAGGAAGCATGGAAGCACAGATTAATTGCATATCGGTTCCTCTTAACTAAGTCATCTGGGTTAATTTGCTTCAAGTGGAAGTGTTTCTATGTATCACAGTTTCTTCCTCACAGATTTGCCAGCACACCTTTATCTCTTTCTGGGAACTCAGCTGGTGTCATGGCCTTTTTCCGGCATGATGACCCTTTTCTAGAGCGGGAACTACATTTGGACCCGTAAAACAAACAAAAAAAAAGAAATAGTGATAAAATGCCAAAAAAAAACTAAAACAAATAAACCCAAATAAAAATCCACAGGGTGGCTCAGTGGGTAGCGCTGTCGCCTCACAGCAAGAAGGTCCTGGGTTTGATCTCCAGGCGGGGCGGTCCTTTCTGTTTGCATGTTATCCCTGCATCTGCGTCGGTTTCCTCCGGAAGCTTAGTTTTCCTCCCACAGTCCAAAAACATGCAGTCAGGTTAATTGAAGACACTAAATTGCCCTATAGGTGAATGGGTGTGTGTGTGTATGTGTGTCTGCCCTGCGATGGACTGGCACCCCATCCAGGGTGTTACTGTGTGCCTTGCGCCCATTGAATAGCTGGGATAGGCTCCAGCACCCCCCCCCACCCCACCCCGACCCTAATTGGATGCGGTTAAGAAAGTGAGTGAGTGAGTGAGTGAAAATCCACAGTCCAGCTATATTGCATTAGGGTCTCTCTCATAACTAATGCGGTTATGACCTCTGCTGGCTGATTGATGGCGCCTGCACAGAGACGGGAAAAGAGTGCTGTCAGGGTGTGTCTCTCCGTACACAATGCTGAGCTGCACTACACTCGTCAAAGTGTAAGTGATAAGATGCATACGGCTGCTGCCGACGTGTCGGAGGGGGTGTGGGTTAGCTTTGTTCTCCTCAATCAGAGTGGGGATCGGCATTGGTGGAGAGGAAGCATGACGCAAAAGGGTAATTGGACGCCCTAAAAGGGAGAAATTTTATATTAATAAAAAAATAACAAAATAAACAAAATAAAAAAACAAAACATTTCTGCCTTGTGAATGCAACAAAATACACTTAATGTCCCATGTTTGCAGTAATTTGTGTTTGTGTTTTTAAATAGATTTTGCTTTAAAAGAGTATGTACAGATGTGTTTAAGTAGATTTATTGTGTTATTGATGGCAAACATGTCCCTAACCTTTTCCACAACCACTGCCTTTCTCTCTTTACCCCTGTAGTAGATTAGGGGCTAACTCCTTGTCCAGTTTAGGGGACATGGTTCCTAGCTCTCGCAAGTCTACTCCTCCCACATCAGGTTAGTAATTTATTATCAATATTTTACATTTCTTGATTTGTTTATTTCAGAATTACAAAACAGCCTGGCACATAGTTAAATGGTTTAATAATGTAGCTTGTGTTCCAACAAAAACTATATAGTTGTAAAAAAATTCTTACACTATAAAACAAGTTCAATACAGAAAGCTCCGGAATTATTGGCACCATTAGCTAAGTTTTTTAATAAAGGCAATTAAAATATTCATTACCTCTTTAATAATATAAGTGACATCTAATTGTAATACATTTAAGCTATTAAAAATGGCTTTTGTATTGTTATATGCAAACATCATTGTGTCTATCATTTATTTTTCAATAAGTTGAAGATACAGAGCAAGGAATCTGAGACCACTACACAATACAAGATACTCGAGACTGTGAGGTTCTCACTTGTGGACTTGTTTCACATTGCACAAGTAAATTTTTAGAATAAATTCATTGCAATTGATAGTTCATTAAGAAATTAACCACACTGACCTTTTTACCCATCTGGACAAGGGTGCCATTTATTCTGGAGCTATTAATGGGGCCATGGTTAGTTTGTGCTCAAAAGTATAGCTGTGTTGTCATTATACCTTGTAATAATATCTGGCATGGTATTGTACGCTGTTACCCAGCATGCATTGTTCAAATACACTACATGGCCAAAAGGATGTAAACACCTTTTTTAACACTCATTGCTTACATGTAAACTTTCAAGAACTGCAAGAGCTCTTACTATGAAATAAAAACTGTCAGAAATAACAGCAGCTCTGCTATAAAGCAAAACCCCACTTAAGCTTGCAGAATATGACTAAAGTGTGTGGTGTACATACTGTATATATTGGTTGCTCAATTGTCTCTGGAAGCACCATTAATAAAATAACTGTTGGTCAAGGTTTCCATGATCAAGCAGCTGCACCCAAGCAGAAGATCACCATCTGCAATGCCATGTGTTGGCTTAAGTGGTGTAAAGTGCACACTGGACTTACTGAAAGTAAATGGAAGTGGAGCAGTTCAAATTCTCTCCCTGGTGTAATGAATCATGTTTTACCATCTGGAGGTCTGACAGACAAATCTGGATTTGGTGGATGCCAGAAGAATGCTACAATTGGCTACCATACTTCCAACTGTATGATGGCTGAGAAGGAATAATGGTCTGGGGCAGTTTGAACTTGTACTGACAGTCTGCAGTGATATACTTAGCAGGTTAATACTTTCAACATGGTAGCAACAATTTGGGTACATTTGGGGAATGCAGATTTATTTATTTTTTTAATCATGGCATTTCCCAATTCACCTGGAACTTGTACTAGGAAAGTGTGCGCATACTTTTGGCGATGTAGTGTATATTAGTGTTTATGTTTATTTTTGACAGTCCAGCCATCCACAGCCATTTACATCCATTGTAAACTGGCACACACATAAGCTCCGCCTCTGCTTATTAGAAATGTAGTGGTGTAGGCACCCAGGGGGCTCAGCGGGATATTTCACTAGCACACCAGCGCAGAGATTCTAAACTCCTCGGTTCAAAACTCGGCGTTGCCACCGGTCGGCTGGGCGCAAACTAGCGAGCATAATTGGCAGTGCCTGCAGCAGACACATTTTTGATAGGGCGGGATGACCAGACTATTTGGGTGGGGTCTTCAAACGCTGTGTAAGGACCCTGATTAGCAGATAGAGAGGTGCGTGTGCAGAGTGCATGGGTAAGAAAGTATTCTGCTGGTGGCTGTGCTCGGGTCGGAGGAGGCGTGAGTAGCAATACACCCACCTCGACTGCAACCAGGGGTCCCCCAGCAGCGGAAGACAAATTGACTACACTAAATTGGCAGAAAATGAGAAAATTTAAAAAATTCATAAATAAAATAGAAAAAATTTAGTGGTGTAAATAAGTAATGTAGTTTTAAAATCCTACACCAAAGGAAATTTGGGTAAGATCACAATCCAGTTTGTTACAAAGCTATCCAACACTCATTTTGCCTTAGTCCAAAAACAGTTGTCTACCAACTTGTTGCACTACCGTAAGCAGTAATGGGATCTTGTGTGACTTTGTGGATGTGTTGTTGATGTACATTTACATCAGTTAGCAACAATTGTACATATAGATACATATGACCTAATGCATTGCTAAGGCAAGTAATTGAGGTTTAGGGTTAGGGTTAGGGACTTATATAACATATTTTCACAATTATTCACAAAAACAAAAATCCTGAGTTAACTGACAAAGAAAAAGAGGGATCATTATCAGTATTAATTACAAATTGCAATTAAGAAAAAAACTATTAATGTCTTTTAAACCCAGAGTGTCCTGTCTAATTAGGACTCCGAAAGTCCAGTAACAACATTAATTGTTTCTGACGATTGACAGATTTATTCCTGCAATCTATCACTACAATTACCAAAAAAATGAAGTAAAATGCACAGATATATGACAACAGACATATCAGCATGCTCTCATCCAATATAAGTAAGTAAAGAAGTAAATGAATGGTAGGTGTAGAAATTAGAGCTGGGCGGTTCCTGAATCACCCGGGTTCATGATTCGAATCTTTGTACTGAATCAGGAATCACGAGTCCGAAATCTCAATTAACCCCGATCCTATGAGTCCTCTGACTGGCTGCTAAGTACACAAGGCGGGTGAGCAGGCTCACCGAAACACCGCAGACTCAGATGATTTGGCTGAACCGACTTTACTCCAGTCCGTAAATCTAAGTAATAAGTAAAATATTCCAGTAAACAAGCAGTTAAACACACTGGTGTTCGTTATGTGGCTGATTTTATGCACATGCTATTATTATTATCATCAGTAGTAGAGGTATAGATTAGTAATGCAGCATATTTTCTTGTAAGCAAAACAACAAAATATAGTTACATTATTATTAAAATGCAAATGCTTACAGGCTACTTTAGTACTGTACCACTTAAGGAGTATCATAGCCCCCATGGTAATTTTAAACCCTTGACCCATTAATATACCCATCTGATTGGTAGGTGAGTCCACCCCCCTCTCCCGTATGATCAAGATTCCACTTAGAAAAAAGTGTCAACTTGTCACTGACAAGAGAAGTGTGAGGTGCCAAGAGAATTAAGAGAGAAGGATTTATTTACAGACGATGAGTGCACAGAAGACAAGTGATATTTGGATGCATTTTCATGCAGTAAATAAGTCGCAATCAGAATGTCAGTGAATCAAGTGACTCAACTGACTCAAGTGAACCGGATCACATTACTAAGTGACTCAGATTAACCCGAGTCCATAAAATTAACCGAATTTACCACCACTAGTAGAAATGTCCAATTTATTGTTTTCAATTTACAGCTTATTATTTAGTAGTAGTACGCTTTGTCTTTCCTTATTTATGACTGTAGAGCATAAAATTACATGCAAATTTTTAGTAAAAATCCCCAAATTACTTGGCAAAACCCCCAAATCCTGATCCCCCAAATCCCAAGATGTGGGAGTGGCAACACTGAAATAAAAACATTTAGAAGCATTAAATGTGTTTTATTGGGTGCATTTTTAAATATATTTTTGTGTTGCAAGGTCTGGGGTTTACACTGAACTAAGTTGTTTTTATATAAATATATCCTCATATAAATTAAATATTTATGCTAACATATATGGATACAACATATAATACCATATAAAAATGTATCCTATAGATATATTTAGTATATATACATACACACTTTTTATTATGGCTAGTACTGTACATATATGTTATAAACTTATATCTACATATATTACACATATCCAGAGAATACATGTATGTTATAATAATATATCACCTTACATGTAACATATGTGGAAAAACTATTATTGATATAGGGGCATATATGTCATATATTACATTTCCGTATAGGCTTGTTCAAGTTCCCAACATTGGCGACTTGGTGGGACCTAAAACAGCAACTTTCTGACTAACAGTCAAGTACCCTAACCAGATGAACACCCAAGTTGTTGTCCTAAACCCTCAAAAATGGATTTGGCCCTTTTCAGACAATCATATTCAAACAGCTTTGTTCTTAACTCTTCCAAAAAGTCTTTAGATCCTTAGAATATCCTGTGACATATTGTCACTGTGCAAACTTTAAAGTGACTCTTAAAATCTTTGCATAATCGATATGCACTTTTTAATATGTAAAATGTTTGTTTCATACCACTGTGTGTTTTTCATTCATGGTCTTATGTGTTTAGTTTAATGAGCACTCATGTCAGATATGTCCTTGTATGTTTTCCAGTTTATTTTGAATTGAGCTCCCTATACAGTATAACTGTGTTTATATATCTGTGTATAGCCGTGGACATAGACGCTGCAGGTTTAGAGATTGAGGAGCCTGATCCCCCTCCTCCTCCTCATCAGCGTTCTCCTAAATCCAGCCCAAACCAAGTTATATCCCCTTTAGCCCGGGAGAAACGAATGCCATTTTTTAAGAAGGTAACCACAGAGATTGGACCTTATTTTCGCTGCATTTCTTTCCGGCACCGCACAGTATGAGTCCATGGCTCTATCCACGCAACGTCTCTGTCTGTATGTTCACGCGAAAGCCATGTGCATGCCTCCTGGTCTTAACCCAAAATGTTATTTTATGTTTTTCTTTCTAAAATTATAATTTCTCTCTATGGTTTCCTCCTCTGCTGCTCTCTTCTTTCTTTTACTTTTGCAATAACCCTTATTATTTCTTTTCTGGCATCCTTCTCCAATCTCGTCTCCTTTCCTCAGCTAAACAGAAGCAGAAGTCGGTAAGTTCAGCTGCTAGTATAACTTGCTTGTGTGTTTTCTGTTGTGTTGTTTTATTTCCACTATATATAACACATCTATAAATTGCCCCAGTATATAAACAGTATTTTAAGCATACTGGCCTCTTTATCAAATACCAACACTGCTGCACCTGAAACATTCATACCAGATCAACAGACATTACCATGTCATATATTATATAGCCCAGATATTGCAGGGGGTGGCTCGGTGGATAGCACTGTCGCTTTACAGCAAGAAGGTCCTAGGTTCGATCCCAAGGCGGGGTGTTCCGGGTCCTTTCTGTGTAGAGTTTGCATGTTCTCCCCGTGTCTGTGTGGGTTTCTTCCGGGAGCTCTGGTTTCCTCCCACAGCTCAAAAACAGGTTAGTTTAATTGGAGAAACTGGATTGTGTCTGAACAGTGTATGTGTGTGTGTATGTGTGTCTGCCCTGCTATGGACTGGCGCCCCGTCCAGGGTGTTACTGTGTGCCTTGCGCCCATTGAAAAGCTGGGATAGGCTCCAGCACCCCCCGCGACCCTAATATGGATAAACGGCTAAAAAAGTGAGTAAGTGAGTGAGATATTGCAGGACTGAGAATAGTCCATCAACCAAACAACATCTGGTCTGGGAAAGAGGGGTGTCCTCTGGGGTCGCTTTTGATTAATACATGTTGTCCACGTTGTTGATAAAGTGTACAGAGCAACAGATTGGCTACAAGCAAAGTTCATCTCTATGAACTCACCTAGTTGTGAGATGCTGAAAAAAGTGCATTTCCAACTAGCCAAAGCTTTTTAGCCAGCCTGAGACATGTTGCAGTTGTCCAATCTGGAGGTTTTTAAAGCATATACTAGTTCCTCTTCCCTACTAGTCTGTTAGGCATAGCTTATATATAAAAAAGGCCTGTATCAGAGCCTTGTGGGACAGCTTTTGCATTTGTGTAGATAATGAACATGTAATAATAAAAAAGCTAATCAATCTAATCTCAATCTAATGTTTTTAGCCTTTCAATTTAGAAGTACATCCCCATCCACAAAAATGGGATGCTTTAAAAAGCAATAACAAAGAATCTGTGATGTGTTAATTCTTTTGACTATTTAACTGATTTAAGTAGAAAGGAATGATTTCCAGTGTTACTGATCTACATTACTGTATTGTGTGAATAGAAACACATTTAGAGATTAATGCCTGCAACACACTCCAAAGAGTGTGCAAAAGTAAAAAGTTTATAAAATATTCAAGTTACAGAGTTCCACATTCAGGTAAATTACAGGTTACAGGTAAGGGACTTATAATTGGGTGTAAAAGGAGGATCCACTAAAGGATCAGTCTTTACAAGCAATGATGGGTTGTGGCTCACTACTTTGTGCCAAACATCAGGAGAGAATAAGTTCAAATAAAACATTTCTAAATGCAGTTTGCAGATAATGTTGTCTTTTACCATCTCCTGTTTATAATATTGTGAAAAGGTTCAGGGAATCATGAGACGTTTTGGTCTGTGTAGGGCTGTCTTGCATTGTAAATGAGGAGGAGACTCTGGTAACCATGGAGTGTTTAGCAGCTGAAGTCTTGTATCAAGCAAGAATAAAGAAAAATTCAATGTGCAAAACTGCAACAATTTCTGTTCTTAGCTCTCAAACCATTAAAAAGTCTTATTAATAGAAAAGGTGATGGAACACAGGGCAAAACATCCCTCTGTCCCAACTCTTTAGGAGTATGTTGCAGGCATCAAATTCTAAATGTGATTAAATTTACAAAATACAATTAAGGTGATTAAAAACATTGAAAATCTTCTCTTTCTACTAGTTTCAGTTAAATAAAGAATCAAAATAATTAACAAATCACAAATTCTTCTTTTTACTGGGTTTTACAATACATTCCAACTTTCCTGGAAATAGGGTTTGTAGAAGAATGGATGGTACATTAAGATTTGTGTGCTGTCACATATGTGCTTTATATTCTTGGTGTTTTATTCTTGCTTTTCTGCTTGACTAACACATCTATCTGTATTGCTTGTGTTAAATATTTAATGTGTTCTTGCTACTGCTATCTGTTTTAGTAAATGTGTGTTGTTGTCAACTGTGTTGCTAAAGTATAAGGACTCTTTACCCTCACTGTTGGATTTTAACAATGAAGCAAAATTACATGTAGAATAGTATTACAGGAGCAGACATGCTCTAAGAACAGTAATACACATCTGAAAAATGTATTTTCAGAACATCTGTATCAATGTCAATGCAAGCTTTCCTCTGTAAACTCAAATATTAATGACATGTAGAGTTATTGCTTCATTGTTTATCCTACTGTGAGGCACATGTGCATAAATCAAACTTGCTGGCCAACAGAAGTTTGGCTTATGTGTGTGGCTCCTGCTAAATACTGATATATTGTTTTGTCTGACTTTATGACTGAACTTTAGGGGAGAAAAAAAGTGTGTAGTGGTTAAATGCAACAAGCAGCCTATTTTGACAAGTATGACTAGTGCCTTGTGGGAGAATTTTCAGTAAAATAAACCTTGTTGCATGTAATCACCAATCTTTTTTACCCCTTATGTGAAAAACTTTATTTATAAATATTGTCTTTCGCTACATGGATACATTAGTGGTTTTCAATCTCAATACTAGAATTGGCTCAGTGGTCTCAGACACACTGTTCATGAACAACTGGATATACTACAGTGCTGTGAATGTACTAGCCCCTTCCAAATTTCTTCTATTTTTGCCATTTTAACACATTTAAATGTTTGTCTTCCAGCTAATTTTAACACTAATAAACACAAAATGCAGCTTTGTTTCATTTGTTGAAGATTTAATCAAATCACCTATACCACGCTGTAAGGAAGTAATTGCCCTCTGAATCCCCCCCCCGCCAAACCTAATAAATGGTTGTGCAAGCTACAACTAACTTGTGATGAGTATTTTACATCACTGTAGAAAATATTTGTAGGCTTGTTTTATCTGGCTACATTGCAGGGTTTTCAAGCAAGAACTGCCCATTTGAAATCTTGCCACAGCAACTCGATGAGTCAGGCCACTTAAAAACCTTGATTTGGTTTCTTTTGAGTCATTCAGAGGTGGACTTGCTTGTGTGATTCGGCCCATTGTCCTGCTGCAAATCCCAAGTGTGCTTGAGCTTGAAGTCACAAACTTCCTTGCAGATATTTTCTGATATAGAGCAGAAATTAAACCCAATTGTCAAATGAATTAGGTTTAGAAATCTTTGTCTTCGTGTTGCTCAGGTGGCGCAGCGGTAAAAACACACGCTGGAACCAGAGCTTCGATCTCGAATACATCGTGGGCTGAGCAGCCACATGAACAGTGATTGGCCTGTTGTTCAGATAAGGGTGGGACAATAAAAAGCCGGATAGGGAGTCTCTCATAACTAATGCAATTATGACCTCTGCTGGCTGATTGATGGCGCCTGCACAGAGACGGGAAAAGTGTGCTGTCAGGGTGTGTCTCTCTGTACACAGTGCTGATCCGCATTGCACTCGTCAAAATGTAGGTGACAAAATGTATACGGCTGCTGCCCACGTGTCGGAGTTAACGTGGGTTAGTTTCGTTCTCCTCAATCAGAGTGGGGATCGGCATTGGTGGAGAGGAAGCATCATCAGCGATGATGTGGGGATGTTTTTCTGCTGCAGAAACTGGCAATCTTGACCGGCATCATGGATTCACAAAAATACCATGGCATGTTATGCTGTTTGTAGTGGAACTGAACCTTGATGATAACTGGACTTTTCAGCAAGACTTTGGGGATCCGTCCTGGAATATCCAGGTTTATATCCCATAGAAAATCTTTGGATGGATTTAAAGTAAGCAGTTGCAGATCGAAATTCATCACACCACTATGAGCTTAAAGCTTTCACATAAGAATAATGGGTGAATGGCCGCTCAGGTGGCGCATCGGTAAAAACACATGCTGGAACCAGAGCTGGGATCTCGAATACATCGTATTGAATCTCAGCTCTGCCTGCCGGCTAAGGCTGAGCGGCCACATGAACAACGATTGGCCTGTTGTTCAGAAATAGGCAGGACTAAGCCGGATGGGGTCTCTCTCTCATAACTGGTGCAATTACGAAAATCTCTGCTGGCTGATTGATGGTGCCTGCACAGAGATGAAAAAAGAGTGCTCTCAGGGTGTGTCTCTTCGTACACAACGCTGAGCTGCACTGCACTCGTCAAAGTGTAGGTGATAAGATGCATACGGCATGCTGCCCATGTTTTGGAGGGGGCGTGGGTTAGCTTCGTTCTCCTCAATCAGAGCAGGGATCGGCATTGTTGGAGAGGAAGCATGATGCAATCGGGCAGTTGGACGCGCTAAAAAGGGAGAAAAAGGGGAGAAAATGCATAAAGAAAAAATATATATATATAAAAAGAGTAATGGGTGAAGATTCCACAAGACAGGTGCCAGAAGCAGAGAACTAGACATTTTTTCTTTAAACTCTAAATTATGTCGACGTATAAAAATTGCTTTTACATATTAATAAATATTCTTTCTCTGTTTAGAGACTTTTTTTTCTTGATACTGTTTGAAGGAGAGAGGGTTGAATATTTTTAGTCGCAACTGTATTACCTATGACACTACAGTGTCTGTTCAGCCTTAAATAAGGGCAGCTTTACATCCATAAAGGACTGCACTCAATACCCTATTATTACATGACCTTACAGATGCTTAAAACTGGTTAGTGTCACTCAGATCAGGGAAGAGTTTAATTGTTCCTGTGGCCAGCTATGCTTTCTCAGACATCTGGCTAATAACGTCCTGACAACAGAACCATTACTGAGCCATTTTACTGTGATTCAACACTGAAGCTAATTAAAAAGCTAATTAAAAAGCAAACAGTTTGTTTGGAATTAGGCAAACATACAACTGTGGGCTGAAATAGATTGGGATTGATAATCATTGGTGTATGTTGTATGTTGTGTATTGTATGTTGTGAACAGTGAATTCAGAAAGTATTGAGACCATTTTTGCACACTTTACTGTGCTTTGATATAATTGCCATGTTAACCCATCAACCCATTATATATTTTTTGAAAATTTATTAAAAATCCCTAAACTAAAACCAATTTTTTTACAAAAAGTTTGTTTAATGCTTTGTAAAAGCCCCTTTGGTGACAATTACAGCTGCAAGTCTTCTTGGATACACCTGTACAAACCTTGCACATCTGGATTGAGGCAGTTTATCCCAATATTCATGTCAAATTGTCTTATGCTTCTCAAGCTCTGAACAGTTGTTCAATCCGGTTCAAGTCTGGGCTTTAGCTGGGCCACTCAAGGACATTCAGAGTCTAGCCCTAAAGCCACTCCAGTGTTGTTTTGGCTGTATTCTTCGGTTCATTTCTATGTTAAATAAAACAGAATGCCTTTATTTGTATATATACATATACAGGTGTACAGTTCAACAAAATTCTTTTTTTGCATATGCCAGCTCATTTGGAAGCTGGGGTCAGAGTGCAGGGTCAGCCATTGGACTGCGCCCCTGGAGCAGAGAGGGTAAAGGGCCTTGCTCAAGGGCCCAACAGTGGCAACGTGGTAGAGCTAAGATTTGAACTTTCAACCTTTTAATTGATAGCCCAAAGCCCTTCAAGCGCATTCCTGTATTTGGCTACATTCATTTGTCCCTCAATTCTTTCCATTCCCTCTGTCCATTCCATGGAGACCCACATAGCATAAAGCTGCCACCACCATGTTACACATTAGAGATGGAATTAGCAAGGTGATGTGCAGGGTCTGTTTTCTCAACAATTTTAATTGATGCTGTTTTTCAATTTACAAGTGGGTTGTCATATGCCTCAACAGTACTCAACAGTAGCTTGTGTCCTGCCTGCTAAATAGGCCTGATTTATGAAGTGCTGCCGCAATGGGTGTTTGTGTAACTAGTCCTTCCATCTCTGAAGGGCATTCATAGCTCAGAGTGATCGCTGGGCTTATTTCATACCCTAATGACAAAGGTATTTCTTATATGGTTACCCAGTTTGAGCAGACATAAGAAAAAATTGCATAAAATGCCAATTAAATCTGTTTAAAATTAAATCAATAACAAGGTGTCTGAATACTTCTTGAATTCAATCTGTGTATAAGTGTGGTATGTGATGTAGTTGGCACATGGAGCGTGTGGGAACGAGAGATTGACGTAAATTTTCCCGCACTCTACAGACCGAGCACATCCCTCCGTATGACGTGGTGCCTTCCATGAGGCCTGTGGTTCTGGTGGGACCCTCACTCAAGGGCTATGAGGTCAGATTCTTCAACAATGCCAGTAAATCAGTCATCATAAATCTTAACAGAATTAGCTCTCTTGCACAGATCTTTCCAGTAATTCTATGGAATTGTTGATTTTCACCCCAACAATGTTTACATGTTCTTTATGAGTGACACTTATTTTAAAAATACTTAAAATGCTATATACTAAAATACTTATAAAACTTTTAAAACACAGAAATTATACATTAACCAAGACTGCTTGGAACATCTATAGCTTACAAAAATACTGTTTCATTTATGCATCCGGATGTCCAAAATACTGTCTGTAAAAAAGGTCAGCTGTTTAACTGTTGACACTGACAAGGATTTTAAAAGATCTTAAAAGTGTCTTAATAGAGTTGAACCAGATTAGAAACAAAAATAATAGTAGTATCACATATCTGCCAAAAGTGGCCAAAAGTATGTGGACACCTGACCATGAGCTTGTTGGACATCTTATTACAAAACCATGGGTGGTAATATGGAGTTAGTCCCCCATTTCCCCACTTCTCTGGTCTTTTCTGTGTGGAGTTTGCATGTTCTCCCTATGTCCACATAGGTTTCCTTCAGATGCTCAGGTTTCCCAAATCCAAAGACATGCAATCAGGCTAACTGGAATTAATAAAATTGCCCTAAGTATGAAAGTGTGTGTGAATGTGTGTGTCTGCCAATCATTCAGACCCACCACAACTAGAACTAATGTAATGTAACTATTGTGATGTAGTGTTTAAAGTTATGTACTATCCTGTAAGTCTTATGTTTATGTTTTATAGGTAACAGACATGATGCAGAAAGCATTATTTGACTTCCTGAAGCATAGATTTGAGGGGAGGTAAGACATTCCCAAGGCTCCTCTTTGTCATTTTTTCTAAAAGCTCCTGTCCTCATCGGCCTTACTTTGGGCTAGTTTATGTATTAGCATGTGTGCTGAGCTACTTTAAATAGTCTTGTCTCATTGCCTTAATTGGCCATGCTGGACCATAAGCACAAAGCTGGCCTGCATGCCTGCGCCTTCTCCTGGCCCGAATGTTTTCCCAGAAGGGGACTGATGCCTCCTCCCAAAGCAGGACAACCCAGATCCCAATACAGGACACCCTCAGCTCTGTATGTGGGTTAAAAAGAACAAAGCATGACACTCAGTTTGACTTCTATAGTATAAATCAGAGTTTAAGGCAAATTGTGTAGTCTATTATAGACGTGGTAGATGATGTCTACATAAATACATCTACATGTGAACGTATGAGCGCAATAAAAAATTATAAATAGTTTTAAAGTTAGGGGCTGATATATTGAGGCCTGGAATGCATGCCAGGAAATGAATGGCTGGAGTTCTGGGTAGTCATTTTTTCTCTTGGTTTACTTCTGCATGAATGGTACTGTAAGATATATGACAGTGTCACGTTATTTCCTCCCATTGAATTATTTGTGGGAAGTCAACTTTCTAAATGTCCTCACTTGGCATGTGCATTTTCTCATTTTTTCTCCTTCGTCATAGAATATCAATCACTCGAGTGACGGCGGATATTTCTCTGGCCAAGCGTTCTGTCCTGAATAACCCCAGTAAACATGCCATCATTGAACGATCTAACACACGCTCCAATCTGGGTAAGTCTATTAGTTTTCCTCATGCTCTGCATGTGTGTACTAGTGCTTATATTTATTTTGTTTGGATATGGTACCCATTAGTGTGAATACATTTGCATAAACATTAAGTGGTATAAATATTGTGGCCACAATTGTATGTTACAGGTATAATTTATGACCAAAAAAACACATGAAATAGGTCAATATGAAAAATAGTTACAGGTGATGGACAGAAAAATATGAACCAAGAAAATCTCAATTCTAAAGATAGAAAATATTAGTCTTCACTTCTGGAACAGCTTTAATCCATGTTTGACTTGTGGTGGGATGTTAAAGCATTCTTTATAAAGATTTGTTCCATTTATTAAGGTATGAAGGAGGTTTGTTACTGCTTCTACAAATGCAGCTGAAAACGCTACGTTATGGATTTATGTCCTTCTGCCTTGTCAAGTATGACTGCCAGAGGGTGCATGGGGGTGCAGATTAGGGCTGCAGCTATCGATTATTTTTGTAATCGAGTATTCTATCAATTATTCCAGGCAAGCTAAAACCAAGGCATAAATAATAATAAGCAATAATACATAAATATAAGCCTCTAATTTGTGCGACTTTCAGAACTAAAAGTTTTAGCTACAGCTCACACAGAACATAAACCTTTAATGTTTTGTTGGGAGGCTTTGTGGCATTTGTAGAAGGCAAAAAAGTTCTGTCAGGATTGTATCTGTCAGATGAGGTAGATTTGGCGTTTGTGTGCTTGTACAGTGGTGTTCAAAAAAATAGCAGTCCAACACCATTAACCTGATAAATCACTGTTTTCAGTAGAAATGCTATTTCTACATAGCAAAAAATTTACTTGAAAGTGTAGTAGAGTAATGAAAACAAAACAAACCCAACAATTAAGACATGCATGCCACTCATTCTGAGTAATCGAAGCATTGATTGAAAGGGGCTTGTTCAAAATAATAGCAGTGAGGAGTTCAATTGGTGAAGTCATTCATTCTGCAGAAGAACGGGTGTCAATTTTGGCCTTTATTTAAGGTAGGAGGGTGGCAAATGTTGCACAGGTTGGTCATAGCGCATTTCTTTTTGAAATACTGGGTAAAATGGGTTGTTTCAGACATTGTTCTGATGAACAGCGTACTTTGATTAAAAAGTTGATTGTAGAGGGAAAAAACATACAGAGAAGTGCAACAAATTATTGGCTGCTCAGCTAAAATGATCTCAAATGCCTCAAAGTGAAAACCAAAACCTGAAAGACGCAGAAGGAAGCGTGGAACTACTGTTCAAATGGATCGAAGAATAGTCAAAATAGCAAAGGCTCAGCCAGTGATCACCTCCAGAAAGATCAAGGAACATCTGGAGTTACCAGTAAGTACAGAAGATGATTAAGTGAAGCCAATTTACCAGCAAGAACTCCTGCAAAGTCCCTTTGTTAAGATAAAGACGTGTCCTGAATGGGTTAACATTTGCCAAGGAACACATTGACTGTTCCAAAGAGAAATGGCTCAACATTTTGTGGACTGGTGAAAGCAAACTTGTTCCTTTTGGGTCTAGTGGCCATAGACAGTATGTCAGACGACCCTTGAGCACTGAATTCAAGCCACAGTACACTGTGAAGACAGTAAAGCATGGTGGTACAAAACAGTTTAAATATATCAGAATACTTGAGGAGATCATGTTGCCCTATGAAGAAGAAGAAATGTCCTTAAAATGGTGTTTCAACATGACAATGACCCAAAACATCTTGGTTACAGACAAACAAGATTGAGGTAATAGAGTGACCAGCCCAATCCCCTGACTTCAAGCCCAGAGAGAACTTGTGGGCTGACGTCTGAAACACGTTTTTTTGAGGCAAAACCCAAAATTGCAGAAGAATGTCCAAATACATAGTATTCATTGAACTGTACGGTTTAAGTACTGTTAAGTGCTGATTAAGTATATGATTTCAGACGCAGCCCTCAGCTTCTTCACGTCACCTGCCCACAGCGTGAACGCGTTGTGCAAAAGTAAAATTCGTCCGTGCAAAACACAGTGAGCTGTATATAGTTGTATGGATTAAACGATGCCCAGATGCGAAAAATTAGCATTTTTAGTAATCGAATTACTCGAGTTTCTCGAGGAATCGTTTTAGCCCTAGTGCAGATAATTGACATGTTGGATGTTCCACCACTCTTAACTGACCTGCAGTTTGGTTTTCTGCATGGTAAATAAGACCAGCACTCCATTATATCTTTCTGGCAAATATTTTTTCAGGCATCATGAGGAAACCACCCTGGACGAAGAGCTTTTTTCAGGAAAAGGCCCACGTTTGGACACACTAGGCGTAGACTGCGCCAGCTGGTGCGATGGGGTGCTGCTCATGCATTGTCTTCTTGTTCTTAGTTTCCTTTCTTATCTCTTTTTCAATAGAATTTGGTTCTGGCAGGTGTTCTGAGCAGCTAGTTTTCTTTTGTGCGCTATCCCTTTTCTATCCCCTATCCCCCCTCAGGCTCTGGATGTTTTTGTGTTTCTGTTATTTTGGCCGCCCTTTTATTTTCTTGTTATCCTTTTTTTGTTTGTGGCTATTAGCCACAGTATTGTTTTACCTTGGACAAGCTTCCTTGACTAAATGGTTAATTTTCAATTGTAGCAGGTATTGGGCTACACCTGGTAAACCCCCATACCTTCCCAACCACCACCACCACACACACAGAGTGGCACGGTGGCTCAATGTCTCCTTACAGAAAGAAGGTTCTGGGTTTGATTCCCAGGTGAAGCTGTCCAGGTCCATTCTGTGTGTGAGTTAGTATGTTCTCCATGTGTGGGTTTCGTCTGGGTGCTCTGGTTTCCTCCCACAGTTCAAAGACATGCAGTCAGGTTAACTGGAGAGACAAAAATTGTCTTGTGTGTGTGTGTGTTAAAATACAACCCTTAATCAGAAAAAGTTGGGACAGTATGGAAAATGCAAATAAAATAAAAATACAGTTCCTTACATTTACTTTGACTTTAATTTGATTGCAGACAGTTCAAACCCAAGATATTTCATGTTTTGTCTGCTCAACTTGATCTTATTTGTTAATATACCTCCATTCCTGCATTTCAGGCTTGCAACACATTCCAAAAAAAAGTTGGGACGGGGCAGTAATGGGGTGAAAAAACTAAATAATGATAGTCTTTGATGAGCAAAGATGATCAGAGGATCTCCAATTTGTCAACAAATGCGTGAGAAAAGTATTGAAATGTTTAAAAACAATTTACCTCAAAGAAAGATTCGAAGGGATTTGCATATTTCTCCCTCTACAGTGCATAATATCATTAAACGATTTAAGAAAACAGGAGGAATTTAAGTGCGTAAAAGCCAAGGGCGCAAGCTTAAGCTGAATGCCCATGATCTTTGATCCCTCAGACGGCACCGCATCAAGAACCGCCACTCAACAATAGCTGATATAACCACATGGGTGAGGGATTACTTTGGCAAACCTTTGTCAAGCACTACAATACGGAGTTACATGCACAAATAAACTTTACTGTGCAAAAAAGCAGCATTGTGTTAACCATGTCCAGAAGCGGCGTCGACTTCTCTGGGCTCGGAGGCATCTAGGATGGACCATCACACAGTGGAAACGTGTATTGTGGTCAGATGAATCAGCATGCACAACTTAAGACGTGTTCGCAGGAAGAATGGGACAAAATAAAAGCTGAAACATTAAATCTCTTGGTATCCTCGGTGTGGTAAAAAGGAATGGCAACATTACAAAGTGGTAAATGCTTTACTCTCCCAACTTTTTGTTGAAATGTGTTGCTGGCCTGAAATGCAGGAATGGATGTTTATTAATAAATGAAATGAAGTTGAGCAGATAAAACATGAAATATCTCAGGTTCATCCTGTCTGCAATCAAATAAAAGTCAAAGTAAATGTAAGAAACTCTGTGTTTTTATTGTTTGCACTTTCCATGCTGTCCCAACTTTTTTTGATTTGGGGTTGTAATTGCTACTTTGTTTTATTTAAATTTTTTCAAATTGTTTTACAATAATTGACCAACTGTAATCCACTAAATTAGGCTGAAACTGTATTGAGACACTGTATTGCCTTAGTTCTTTCTTTTGACCTAAATTATATATATTAAATTCATGCTGATGAGGGTGTCCTTTCAAATAAGATTAATGCCTGATTAAAGCTTCTGCTATTAAAGCTATAACCTATATAAGCTATGCCTAATTAGAGCTTTGACTATAAGATATAATTTATAGCTAATACATGCCATAGAACTAATACTGCCATTTATCACTTGAGACTATTGAGACGGGATTCATGAGGAGGGTACATGACCTTAGAAAGTGTGTGTAACCGTGAGATAAAGCTAGCAGGAAGCTCGTTATGATTGTTAGTTTGGCTTGATTAGTGAGCCGTGATTAAGATCAAAGACATTCCTTGCAGCGTGACCTCCTGATTGCACTCCTGGCAATCTTTTGTACAATCACCACTAAGCGCACTCATGCAAACACACCCTATGCACACATGCTTATTCACAAAGCTGCGAATTTTAACATTTTACTTAATACAGCTTAATTATGCAGTTTAACTAAAAATAGACATTTCTGTAAAGCACCTTTACTGAGATGTGAGTGCTTTCTGAATGAAAGGGAGGTAAGCGTGTTGTACTGAAGTCTGTCTGTGTGTGTTTGTGTGTTAGCTGAGGTACAGAGTGAGATTGAGAGGATCTTTGAGCTGGCACGCACATTACAGCTGGTGGTTCTGGATGCTGATACGATAAACCATCCATCCCAACTGGGCAAGACCTCGCTTGCACCAATCATCGTCTACGTTAAGATCTCCTCACCAAAGGTACACAAAAATACAACACTTACTGTCACCCACTATTATACCTGCATTTTATTGCCTCTTTAAGTCTGACATAGAAGAAGAATAGACGTTATTTAGTCTCACACATATGGAGCTGCTGCTGACCTGGCCAGGCACTTAACAGCTGCAATTGGCTGTGTCTGAGGGAGGGGGTCAGATAAGGTTTCACTAACTTTCTCCAGACATCTGCTGTCTGGCTGAGGCACAAGCACGAGAAGTGAAAGACATATTGAGCATAGTGTGACTCTGGATGCAGTAAAGCTCTCTGCTCTGTGACAATCTACCCCTGGTTGGTTTAAACAGCGTCTGGCATACTTACACATACCTAAGGGAGAGGGTGCTAGCCTATGGCCCTCCATGGCCAGCATGGGGGTGATGCTATCAGCAAAGGAATTGTAATAGGGAATTTAAAAATGAATAAGTCAAGTCACATATAGGTTAGAATGGCTGTTTTCTTTAAACCGTCTATCTATATTTTTTAGTTTAATCAAGGAGTAAATATGGCCCAAACAAAATTATTTAAATACAGCTTATTTAGACTTAAAGTAAGCTCAACCAAATAGTTGAGCAGATCATTAAATGTTTAATTATTGTTATAATAGCAACCAGTAAGTAAATTGGCACATGCATTATGCTTGTTTAATGTGTTGTCACTCACAGAACTGCTTAGGTCAAAAGAAAATAGTCAATGACTATACACCGATTAGGCATACCATTAAAACCACCTCTTTGTTTCTAAACTCACTGTGCATTTTATCAGCTCCACTTACCATATAGAAGCACTTTGTAGTTTTACAATTACTGACTGTAGTCCATCTGTTACTCTGCATGCTTTGTTAGCCCCCTTTCATGCTGTTCTTCAAAGGTCAGGACCCCCACAGGACCACCACAGAGCAGGTATTATTTAAACACCTCACTGTCCCTGTTGGTCTAAGAATAGTCCACCAACCAAAAATATCCAGCCAACAGCGCCCCATGGACAGCATCCTGTGAGATGAGCGATCGTCTCTGACTTTACATCTACAAGGTGGACCAACTAGGTAGGAGTATCTAATAGAGTGGACAGTGAGTGGACACGGTATTTAAAAACTCCAGCAGCGCTGCTGTGTCTGATCCACTCATACCAGCACAACACACACTAACACACCACCACCATGTCATTGTCTCTGCAGTGCTGTGAATCATCCACCACCTAAATAATACCTGTTCTGTGGTGGTCCTGTGGGAGTCCTGACCATTGAAGAACAGGGTAAAAGCAGGCTAAAAAGGTAGAGAAATAGATGGACTACAGTCAGTAATTGTAGAACTACAAAGTGCAACTATATGGTAAGTGGAGCTGACAAAATAAACAGTGAGTGTAGAAACAAGGAGGTGGTTTTAATGTTATGGCTGATCGGTGTATGTGTGTGTGCAACTGAAAATACCTTAAAAGCTTAAACATAAAGTCAACACCCAGGTATCTAAAATCAAACCCAGATAAGTGAGGCATCAATATTATTTTAGGCTAAAACATGAAGTCATGACCCAGGAATCTGAAATCAAACCCAGATAAGCCCAAGTGTTGAGGCTGGTGTGTGTTGTTGAGCAATCACTGTAATGAGTTTGTAAGTACACATGTATGGTTGTGTGTTTTCAGGTGTTGCAGAGATTAATTAAATCTCGAGGAAAGTCTCAGGCCAAACACCTGAATGTGCAGATGGTGGCAGCAGACAAACTGGCTCAATGTCCCACAGTGAGTATGGACACACAGAATTAAACACATTTAGTTATTTCATTGTGGACTGTTTTTTTTTAACTGGCTCACTTGTTGGCATGCTCATTGGACAAGCTAGGGTTTAATATAGTCTGGGTACAGGTGACTCATTATTATTGTCACCAGACTTTAAAAACACTTCAATTTATAATTATTAAAAATGAGCTCACTAATGCTACACTACAGTGGAGTGTGTTCAAAATCATCCTTTGGTCTATGGTGTTTACTGAAGGTGATTACAAACATGTTATTTACATGTTAAACAAAAAATTAAAAGACAACAGCTTGGGTGGCACAGTCTGATATTGGGCAAGCACACAAGCGCCGGGATTCTAAGTTTAAATCTCAGCTCCGCTACTGGTTGGCTGGGCGCCCCCTAGCAGGCACAGTTGGCAGTGCCAACAGCAGATATAATTGTTGGTTGGGTAAAGACCGGACTAAAAAGGGGGTGGACCCAAGTAAGTAGCCCAAAGCGCTTGTACAGAAGTGGAGAAACACTAGATCAGTGTGACTCTTCATGTGCGAGACTGGTCCATCACCAGTATCGTTGGTAAGAGCGTGTGTCAGGGAAATGTACCCGCCTCGGACAGGATCGGGGTCCCCAGCAATGGAAGACTAATTGGCTACGCTAAAAATTGGGAGAAACGGAGGGGGGGCACATCTATAAATAAAATAGAGAAAAAAAATCAGGCAACAAATTTAGTAAGTAATGGGGAGTTGAGCACTCATCAACTGTGACATAGTGGGTATGTTAAACTACGTACTGATGTAATTCATTTTTTATCATATAATCATCTTTTTGCTGGGGTGTTGATTGGTTGTTCCCCTACAACCAATGCCTATCAAACCCAATAAGCCCTCACTTTTGCCGTGACATAAATGACTATTCCAAATAGATTCTAGTCTCTTTACAATAATGCAAGAGTGAAACATTCTTTAAAATGAATGAACCATAAACTAATGTGTTCACTTTATGTGTTCAATGTTTAAAATGCTTACAGTCTTAATATATGCATTACTGTATGAGTGCAGCATTCACTGAAGATGTTGAATAGCTTTCTTTAGAATGCTGAGCTTACTAGAAAATGACTAAATGGGTCACCTTATTTCTGACACAAACTTGGAGCTTTATAGCACTAAGGGATATGCCACTTCTCTCTCACAAGTACCTTGGAAAGTTGAAGAACAAGTTACTATTCTCACTCCCCTGAGTAATAGGAAGTAAATCTTTAATGTGGAAACATTTATAATGCTTAAATCATTTTCCTTTGTCCTTGACTTGTCTGTTTTTTTCCCTTTCTTTTTAACTCTCACGTCTCTAATTCTTCATTCCTTTGTGTGCATACCCCATTACTGCTTCATTATTTTCCTTTTAACCATGTCTCTTTCCAGGAACTTTTTGACATCATTCTGGATGAAAATCAGTTAGAGGATGCCTGTGAGCACTTGGCAGACTATCTGGAGGCCTACTGGAAGTCCACTCACCCAGCTAGCTACATTCCAGCCAATCCTCTCCTAGACACCACTGCCGCCCAATCAGCCAGTCCTGAACCACTATCCAGTCTACAGTTGCAGGTGCTCACCAGACTACATTCTGCTTACTACCCTAGCTTAGTGAGCCAGGGATAGGTGCACTAAACAATGAAACAAAAGCAATTATATGCTTATTATTTATATTTCAAACTCCTTGCTAAATGCTAATTACTTAATGTATATTTGATCCTGGGGCATGAGGGAAGACTCAGTGCCAAGATAAGGATAAAGCAGAGTGAGACTAAGTCTCTCAAAAACACAGGTTTTTAAAATGAATCTTAGATAGGGCAAATATGGTCCTTTACAGTAGTGAAAAATAGTAAAAACCTCAGGCAAAAGAGTGCAAGAGAAAAAATATGCCTCTGTAAAATGGTCAAGAGATTGTATGTGGTTTCTGAACAACAAAGCTATGAAACTCATATTTTGGAGGGCGCTCGGATGCCACAACTGTCTAATGCGCTAACTCACCACCTCTGATCTCGAGCTTTCAAGTTGGCCAGTGGACCTGGCCAGTTGTCCATACAGGCACAATTAGCTGTACCTAAAGGAGCAAGGTCGTCTAGGCTCAGCTGCTGGTGTGCAGCTATGTTCTCTGCTCTCTGGATGATGTGGTTGCATTGTTAGTGGAGTATTTGCAGAGTTGATAGTGGGAATGTCCATGTCTGGTACAGTTCTTTGTAAGACTCCGTCACTGGTGAAAAGATGCAGCCCGCATATGTGCACATTTTAGAGGGGGTGCATGATAGCTTTAGCCCTTCTTGGCCAGAGCAGGGGTCCAAGTGGCAAAAGAATCGAAATAAAGGGATAGGCAATGGTTGGATTGGGGAAAAATGGGGGGAAATTCTGTAGCAGCCATTTTTAGGCAGACTTTTACAATTAAGTCCTCATGTTCTTGCACTTCTCTCTATTATATGTACAGTGTATCACAGAAGTGAGTACACCCCTCACATTTCTGCAGATATTTAAGTATATCTTTTCATGGGACAACACTGACAAAATGACACTTTGACACAATGAAAAGTAGTCTGTGTGCAGCTTATATAACAGTGTAAATTTATTCTTCCCTCAAAATAACTCAATATACAGCCATTAATGTCTAAACCACTGGTAACAAAAGTGAGTACACCCCTTATTGAAAGTTCCTGAAGTGTCAATATTTTGTGTGGCCACCATTATTTCCCAGAACTGCCTTAACTCTCCTGGGCATGGAGTTTACCAGAGCTTCACAGGTTGCCACTGGAATGCTTTTCCACTCCTCCATGACGACATCACGGAGCTGGCGGATATTCGAGACTTTGCGCTCCTCCACCTTCCGCTTGAGGATGCCCCAAAGATGTTCTATTGGGTTTAGGTCTGGAGATATGCTTGGCCAGTCCATCACCTTTACCCTCAGCCTCTTCAATAAAGCAGTGGTCGTCTTAGAGGTGTGTTTGGGGTCATTATCATGCTGGAACACTGCCCTGCGACCCAGTTTCCGGAGGGAGGGGATCATGCTCTGCTTCAGTATTTCACAGTACATATTGAAGTTCATGTGTCCCTCAATGAAATGTAACTCCCCAACACCTGCTGCACTCATGCAGCCCCAGACCATGGCATTCCCACCACCATGCTTGACTGTAGGCATGACACACTTATCTTTGTACTCCTCACCTGATTGCCGCCACACATGCTTGAGACCATCTGAACCAAACAAATTAATCTTGGTCTCATCAGACCATAGGACATGGTTCCAGTAATCCATGTCCTTTGTTGACATGTCTTCAGCAAACTGTTTGCGGGCTTTCTTGTGTAGAGACTTCAGAAGAGGCTTCCTTCTGGGGTGACAGCCATGCAGACCAATTTGATGTAGTGTGCGGCGTATGGTCTGAGCACTGACAGGCTGACCCCCCACCTTTTCAATCTCTGCAGCAATGCTGACAGCACTCCTGCGCCTATCTTTCAAAGACAGCAGTTGGATGTGACGCTGAGCATGTGCACTCAGCTTCTTTGGACAACCAACGCGAGGTCTGTTCTGAGTGGATCCTGCTCTTTTAAAACGCTGGATGATCTTGGCCACTGTGCTGCAGCTCAGTGTCAGGGTGTTGGCAATCTTCTTGTAGTCTTGGCCATCTTCATGTAGCGCAACAATTCGTCTTTTAAGATCCTCAGAGAGTTATTTGCAATGAGGTGCCATGTTGGAACTTTCAGTTACCAGTATGAGAGAGTGTGAGAGCTGTACTACTAAATTGAACACAGCTGCTCCCTATGCACACCTGAGACCTAGTAACACTAACAAATCACATGACATTTTGGAGGGAAAATGACAAGCAGTGCTCAATTTGGACATTTAGGGGTGTAGTCTCTTAGGGGTGTACTCACTTTTGTTGCCGGTGGTTTAGACATTAATGGCTGTATATTGAGTTATTTTGAGGGAAGAATAAATTTACACTGTTATATAAGCTGCACACAGACTACTTTTCATTGTGTCAAAGTGTCATTTTGTCAGTGTTGTCCCATGAAAAGATATACTTAAATATCTGCAGAAATGTGAGGGGTGTACTCACTTTTGTGATACACTGTATATGCATATGGTGTGAAGTATGCGCAAATGAAAGGTGTAGATATAAAAAATGTATTAAAACATATTATTGAGGTGCTAATTGTGGTGCAGCGGTAAAACACACTACCACACCAGAGCTGACATTTCGAACTCGTCGGTTCGAAACTCAGCTCTGCCATCCGGCAGGCTGGGCGCCTACACGAACAATGATTGGCTGTTGTTCAAGGGCAGGGTGCTGGGTTTTTTTTTAGTTATTTACAGCTCCTGTCTTGCATTTGATAATATCAGCTATGTAAAATGCACTTGGACTAATGGCATGCACCACTAACTAGGTTATGCGAAATGTATTAAGTCGTTGTCTGATTGGCTGAGAGTCTGCTCTTATTATTATAAGAGCACAAAAAAGAACCCATGTGTTACTGTATATTTGCTAATGTTTTTTTGATGATCTGTATGTGCTTAGGTACTGAATGTTAAAATAATAATAATAATAACATATATTGTTATTATTTTCACTTCAAATATGACTATTTAATTATTTAATGCACTACACTTAAAATCTGGTTGAGAATATCTGTGCTAAATCTTTGTAAGATTTTATTACGTGTTAAAGCACTGTGTATGCAGTTGTATGCACAGACGCTGTGCTAAGCTCTGTGTGTGTGTGTTGTACACATTCTGAACCTAATCATCTTTTATATAACCTGCTGTGCTTTGATTCAGTCTGAGGAGGCTACAGAAGCTTAGCCTCATTCATGGTGAGTGCTGCCGAGTTGGTGAATCAAAGAGAGTGAAAAGAAAAACACTCACACTCAACAACCCAATTCTAAATGTAATTACAGTCAGTTGACTTTAGTGAAAATGGACCAAACAACATAAAATCAACCTAATTATGGGATTATGCCCATCTGCCATCGGCAAAGATTACTGACAGTTCTGGTTTCCTTAATTGGATCATCAAGGGCAGTCTCTACACCTCTTTAAGCAATAATTCACTACATCCAGTTGGGGCTTTTTATGTACCAGCCTGTTTATCCAGCTCATTGCTGAACTCTCTTAATAACTGCTTTATTTGTAAAATGTGTGATTTATGGATCTGTCTTCTCCTCTTAGCATTCGTTTGATTGTGTTTTTGGGAACTCAGCTGGTGGTGTGATACTGTTTTTGGTTGTACCAGTGCTGGATTTATTGAGTTTCCTGTCTTTTTTGAGAGTTGTTGATTGATTAGCTGGCATTGTAGTTAATTCAGTTCTCCTGCATTCTCTCTCTGATCTTTCCCTCTTAGTTCTTTTATTTCGGGACAAACACCCATTGAATTTCAGACATGTGATCACTTGCCTTTTACCAACTTCTTGTTCCTGGAGATCACATGGAATTGAGTCATCTCTACCTTTAACAAACTCTGCCTATCCTATCTTCTCTTCCCCTTGAGTTGTGGCTAGAGCTGGCACCGATCCGATACTCAGTCTGATATTGGCCCAAATCTCTGGATCGGATATCGGAAGAAAAAAAATGTATAATCCGATCCGATACTGTTGCTTAATGTAAATAACACCTAATGTAAATAACACTTAATGTTAATAAGGCCATTGTTTGTGTGTAAAGCAAATAACACACGAAGATACATTCCAACAGAGTGTCATTTATTGCCGTAACAAGGTGCATCTTAATGACATCATTAACATGTGCCACTGTTCTACAACTCATCTGCAACAGCCATTCAGAAAATAAAACACACTGATCTACTTAAACTTTTAGCATTTTAAAAAATCATCTGCTACTGCCACATCTAAAAACACTGTTTAAATACAATAAAAATCATCTACTACTACCACATCTAAAAACACTGTTTAAATACAATAAAAATTGCTTTATAAATGATAAATTGCTCACCTGAGATAAAGAAAACTTGATAGAAATCTGAGATAAAGAAATCTTGCCCCGGCTTGGAGATCTCTCACATCCTCAACGATTAATCCATTAGTGTTATGAAATAAAACAAACTACAGTACACCGTTTCCCATTTAGCCACAGATGTCCTCTTCAAAATCCAGCAGGATTTAATAATCTAAAAACGTGACAGAAGTTTAACGGAAAATCTGAATTCTAATTGGTCCATCGCGTTTGATTGACATCCACATCTTCCAATTGTAGACACTTTTGTTAAACAAGCCAAAAATGCTGCTAAATGATAAAAACAGCAGTTTTGCAAAAGTGTGATGTTATAGGTTCTGTATTTATTCCTTTAGAATATTTGTTTCACAGTCTGAGCATTGTTATTTAGATAGCTAGTTTAACCATGGTGAATTGAGACATGTATTATTACTGCTTATTTGTTTGAGAGGAGAAATGACGGTATCGGATTGGTATCTGTATCGGCATATACTCAATTTGCAGTATTGGTATCGGACATAAAAAAGTGGTATTGAGCCAGCCCTAGTTGTGGCATATGGTTTACTTTGTTTTGCTTTTCTATTTCTCTTTAGTCACAGTATTGTTCTACCTTAGATAATCCTGCAATTGGATTCAGTCTTTATAACAGTGCAAGTGCTGGGCTTCTCCTGGAGCTTCTGTAGTGAGGCACTCACAGCCCCTTTACAAGTTAGTTTTAAAACATACTGCATGAGCACTATAATTTATACATTTTAATGATGTATGACCTATTAAAAGATTTGAACAAATGCTTCCTCCCATAATGGTTGACTGCCCACTAATGCCCTTGACCTTCCAATTAGTTTTGCACTGCAAACTGTTGCATTAAGACTCATATTACTGCCAGGTTTCCTGTTTATAGCTTAGTGGAACAAAGAATTTATTTTATTCACTTTTGTAGACAAATACCATAAGGAAAAAAGTACTAGGCCACCACTTCTAATTTTATAATTCATGTGTTTTAGCCACAATTGTTACAGGTGTAATAAATCAATTATATAAAAGGGATTATATGCCTTTAACTAGGCACTTCACTGTTCCAGCATTACTGTACCACTGTCTACAAAGCAAGTCCTGAAGAAAAGCTTGGTTTAAAGAAACTCTGGCCTGCACAGAGCCCTGACCTCAGCCCCAATGAACAGCTTTGGAATAAACTGGAACATCAATTGAGGCTTTCTTGACCAACATCAGTGCCCAGCCATACAAACGCTCTTTTGACTGATTGGGCTAAAATTCCCAGAGACGTGCACACAGTGTTGTGAGAAGCCTTCTTAGAAGCGTGGCTGTTGTTATAGCTGAAAGGATCACACAGAGGTCACTCTATTTTACTTGCACTGGTTTTTGAAATTGGATGTCCAACAAGCTTATGGTCAGGTGTCTAAATAATTTTGGACACTATTATACGAGGAATCTTCAAAAAGTTTCTGTACTTATATTTTCATTGGAAACTGTGAGGGTGGGAGGAGTAGTAATTAATCGTGTCTGAGAAACTGAGAGGGAGCTTATAGTCAGGATTTAGCGCCATCTGATTTCCACCTTTTTGGACCGCTCAAAGAAGCTTTCAGGGGAAGAAGATTTTCATTTGATTATAATGTGAAAGCAGCAGTGCATCAGTTGCTACATGCTCAACCAAAAATATTTTTTTGCTGATGGCATTAAAGTTGGGGTTTCGAATACATCGTATCGAATCTCAGCTCTGCCTTTCCGACTGGGCTGGGCGGCAGCATGAACAATGATTGGCTGTTGTTCAGGGTTAGATGGTAAAAAAGTCGGATCGTAGGTCCTCATAACTGGTGCAACTGCGGCCCCTGCTGGCTGACTGATGGCGCCTGCACAGGGCTGAGGAATAATGCTGATGGGGGTGTGGCCCTCCATACACAGTGCTTGTCAGTGTATGAACTCGACTCGTGCAAGTAAAAAATGCAGTCTGTACTGACTGTACGTGCAGGAGGGGGCGTATGTCAGTTGAGAGGCGTCCTCAGTCAGCGGTGAAGGGTCAAATCAGTATAGAGGACTGCAATAGCAATCAGGGTAATTGACTAGATTAGGGGAGAAAAAATTGGGGGGAAAAGTGGGAGAAAATAGAAAATTCAAGTTGATACCTCTGTCATCCGGCAGGCTGGGCACCTACACGAACAACAATTGGCTGTGGTTCTGGGGGGTGCCGAACAGGACCTCATAACTGATGCAGTTACGACCTCTGCTGGCTGATTGAAGGCGCCTGCACAGAGACGGGGGATAATGTGTTGATCAGGGTGTGGCTCTTCATACACAAAGCTAATCCACATATGAACTCGCCTCGTGCAGGTGAAAAGATGCAGTCGGCTACTGCACACGTGTCGGAAGTGTGTCAGTGATGTAATTTGGTTTTGAAATTCTTAATAAATACAACCACAACAAATATGTCATAAGGTTGAAAGAATATCCCTCTCTCTGTGTATTCAAATAATAAAACGATACAGTAAAAGACAATCTTGCTCCTAAATTAGCTGAATGATTTCCATCAGTACTGAGACAAGTACTCATGATTCTCATTGTAGCAGTTTGCAAGCAATCCAAAGTTCTAATTAATGCACTACCATCATACTAATATGAGTTATTCAGTATAAGAAATCTGACTGAAACATTTAGAATTCTGACTTGCAGTGGTTTGCAGTGGTCATGTAGTCAAACAACGTTGAGTGTGTTCTGTATGTGTGTTAAAATGTTTGGCATTAATATTTTAGCAGACATGTAAGTAAGATGCATGCCTAGTCATTGCAGTGCAGTGAGGACTTGTGTTTCATCACTCTAATGCATGTTCGTGTGCTTGTGTGCGCTATCCCAGGGCATGGCGGAAACCCAAAAAGCCAAGAAGTCATTAGGTGATAGAAGGATCTCTCAAGAAGAACATCACCACCATCACCATCATCACCATCGCCTGCAAAAGCAGGAGAGCCTGGACCAAGCTGAGTACGACGACATTGAGGAAGTAACGGAGGCCGCCAAGGAGCAGAGAGGTTTACGTAGTGAGCACGGAGCGCCACATACACACCACCGCACTTTATCCACACGGACCGAACACCACAATCACCATCATTACCACCATCACCATCACAACCGCACAACACGCACACTTTCCAGACAAGAAACTGTAGAAAGCAGAGACTCTGCACCATACGCAGAGCCACACAGCACTCAAACACGCACAACTCCACCCACACACCACCCAGAAAAGGAGAAAGAGGACGAGGAGCAGCCTGTTCATCATAACCATCATCATCATCACCACCATCGCTCAGAAAGGGAGCAAGAGCACGATCACGGTGAAAGGAACGGCCGACAGCGGGGTCAGCAGAAATCACAAAGAGAACCCTATCATGAGAGTGAAAGGCAGCACTCTGTTGAGAGTGAGAAGAGAAGGGAAGAGACAGAGTGGGAAAACGATCACTATATAGAGCAGTAATGCACAAACACTGATATAAACAGAGCTGCAAGAAAAAGTTTGTGAACCCTTTAGACATGCATTCTTGTATTAATTGCTCATAAAATGTTAGATCAACTAAATTATAATGATCAAATTATTAACACAACACATTTTATGGAATATACACAGGCTATAAAAGTATGTGAACCCTTGTATTTAATAACTGATAACAAAAATGTGTGCAGTAGCTGCTGATTATTGAACTTCAGTGATAAACTGAATACTGATACTTTTTTTCTATTTTATTTATGCATTTTCTCCTATTTTCATAGTCAATTTGTCTTCCACTGCTGGGGGATCCCTGATTGCACTCGAGGTGGGTATATTACTGCTCACGCCTCCTCCATCCCCCGTGCAGCCCTTAGCGGAACCCTTTTTCACCTATGCACTCTGCACAGGCGCCTCTCTATCTGCCAATCCGGGTCCTTACACAGCTGATCGGTGGCAACGAGGAGTTCAGAACCTCTGCGCTGGTGTGCTAGCGGAATATCCCGCTGTGCCACCTGGGTGCCTAATAATTTTTTCAATCTTATTGTTCCCTTAATTATTATCTAGGACCTGAAGCAGCAAAGTAGCTTCATTCATTATACAGTCACCACGCTTTAATTTTACAGTGGTTTTGTGGTTGTACTGCAATTCTACAATTTTTTTGTCCCACAAAGCATCGTCTCAAGTGTTATAAAACACCTATGTCGTTTTTTTGCAAGCCTAAGCTGGCTGGTGGCTCGCACTGTCGCCTCACAGCAAGAAGATCCTGGGCATCACCCTGCATGTTCACCCTGTGTTTGTTTGGGTTTACAAAAATCGTCTGTAGGCCGCTCAGGTGGCGCAGAGGTAAAATACGCTAGCACACCAGAACTGGGATTTCGAATACATCGTATCGAATCTCAGCTCTGCCGTCCGGCTGGGCTGGGCGGCTATATGAACAACGATTGGCTGTTGTTCATTCAGGGAAAGGAAATGCCGGATAAGGACCTTATAACGATGCAATTACGACCTCTGCTGGCTGATTGATGGTGTGGTGTCTGCACAGAGCAGAGGAATAATGCCATCAGGGTGTGGCTCTCTGTGCACAATCCTGATCCACATATGAACTCGCCTTGTGCAATTCGCTCTCCTCAATCAGGGCGGGGGTCAGCACCAGTAGAGAGGAAGCATAATGCAATTGGGTAAAAAATTGGACGCACTAGAAATCGGGAGAAAAGGGGAGAAAATGCATAAAAAAATCGTCTGTAGGTAGGAATGTGTTTGTGTGTATGTCTGCCCTGCGATAGACTGGTGCCCTGTCCAAGGTGTTTCCTTGCCTTGCATCCAATGAGAGCTGAGATAGGCTTCAACACCCCCTGCAACCCTAACTAGGATAAATAGGTTAGAAAATGAGTGGGAGTGGGGGGACATGTCTAATTTAAATAGGCTTTGAGTGCTTATTTATAGGAATGATAATATCTGCACCCCACACCTCAGTCTTATGCCAAGTTCACACTATACGACTTTCCAAGTCGTCAGGTCGCTGTACAGTTCACACTACACAACTGGATCTCTTGTAATCGAGAGTCTTTCAAGTCAGTGTGTATTTCACACTACACGACTGATCTACACCATCTATCACCAACTGGAATCGCAGGTGAGCTTCTCTGGTCTCCCAAACTACGTTTTGTCATGAAAACAAATGCGAGAAGTGAATAGGAGTTTAATGATACCATGTCCAAGAATGCGTGTCAACAAGTAGCGAGCAATCAATGTTGTGATGTGCTGTGATGTGCAGCGAAAAATAAATGAATCTGAGTGGATTTGGCAGCACGACCAACAGGTATTGTTCTGTTCTGTAGTGAGTTGGAGGTTAATAAATATTTTTTGTAATGCAGTGTTGGTATTATGGATTGGCGTGGACCATAAGTTCACAAATATTGTAAAGCTTGTGTGTGTGCTGATGTATTCTGATAGAAACTATATTATCCCCTTACCACACTCATTGCCAGTTGCAACCAACTGATCCAGATATTCAACATGCGCTCAGCGAGCCGCTCGGATCGAGTTGTTGAGTAGTTCACACATAGCGATTGAAAGCCGAGTTTAGATTGCCGAGCAAACACTGAGTTGCTCCCAAGCTGCCACATCTAGCGGCGACCAGTCGGCGAGCGAAAATCAGGGCAAAAATCATGTAGTGTGAACTAGGCATTATTTAATTAATTGAAAGACATGCCATTTGTGGAGAGGTTGGTACCCCAGAGGTTCACATTTCTAGCCTTGAGTGTGTTCAATAAAGACAGTTGTGTAGTCTTATTGTTACTTGAATAAGGATCAAGCTACATTTCTGAGTAATTAATGAAGAAGTTTGTAATTTTAAGGTTTCAGGATTTTTTCTTGCAGCTGTACATTCAGGTCCAGAATTACTACCAATATTGATAACCAAACATAGTAAAAACATGCAATACTACTGTTTCATGTCCTGTAATTTTCTAACATGTTAAAACATTCCTGCATCTCTTCATCCTGAAATAATTAAATTATTTAAAGAACTGAGACAAAAAGAGAATCGATAATGTCTTGACCTTAGTATTGTATTTATAAATGTAATGTAGGATGTAAAGCATATTTTGAATAATAAGGATTCATTCCGTCATTAAGGTTTGTGCTTATCAACTGCCAAGATGATCCCAAATGTCAATTTTCAGGAATTCAAGGGTTATTTACGGTCCAAAGATGGTCAGATATTATCAGTAAGATAATATATTATCTAAAATTAAGCAAATCAATCTGCCAAGGTATCAATGATTCTACACTGCCAAACAGAAATGACTGAAAATCCTATATTTCCTATATTTTATATTAGTATTTAGATAAAGAATTATATTTTCCAAAATGCGTGTAATTAATTTATTCCCCATAATTCTTTTATTTCAGTGGTTATTTCTAGTACCACTTTAAATCAACATTTTTAGATATTATATATATATATATATATATATATATATATATATAGAGAGAGAGAGAGAGAGAGAGAGAGAGAGATACGCAGATGAGCCAAAACATTAGGACCACCCATCAAAAATGTGCAAGGCACAACTGTGCATATCACGGTCAGGGAAATATCAAGTATTAGGTTAATGGTAATTACTTGTAGTCCATGTACAACCACAAATCAGAAAAAAGTTGGGACAGCATGGAAAATGCAAATAGTTAAAAAAAACACAGAGTTTCTTACATTTACTTTGACTTTTATTTGATTGTAGACAGTATGAACCTGAAATTTCATTTATTAATAAACATCCATTCCTGCATTTCAGGCCTGCAACACATTCCAAAAAAGTTGGGACAGTAAAGCATTTACCACTTTGTAATGTTGCAATTCCTTTTCACCACACTTAAAAAGGCATTTTGGCACCGATGATACCAAGTGATTTAGTGTTTCAGCTTTTATTTTGTCTCATTCTCCCTGCAAACACATCTTAAGATGTGCAACAGTACGGGGTCGTCGTTGTCACATTTTTCATTTCAAAATTCTCCACACATTCTATATTGGGGACAGGTCAGGACTGCAGGCAGGCCAGTCCAGTACCCGTACCCTCTTTTTCCACAGCCATGCCTTTGTAATGTGTGCAGCATGTGGTTTTGCATTGTCTTGTTGAAAAATGCATGGACATCCCTGGAAAAGATGACGTCTTGAAGGCAGCACGTGTTGCTCTAAGATCTCAATGTACTTCTCTGCATTAATGCTGCGTCACAGAAGTGTAAATGACCTTTACCAAGGGCACTGACACAGCCCCATACCATGACAGACCCTGGCTTTTGGACTTGTTGCTGATAACAGTCTGGATGGTCCTTTTTGGCTTCCAAAAAAGCTGGAATGCTGATTCATCTGATCACAATACACATTTCCAATGTGTGAAGGTCCAGGTATAGTAGGTATAGGAGGTATAATAACAAATGAAATAAAGTTAAGCAGACAAAACATGAAATATCTTGTGTTCAAACTGTCTGCAATGAAATAAAAGTCAAAGTAAATGTAAGGAACACTGCATTTTTATTTTATTAGCATTTTCCATACTGTCCCAACTTTTTCTGATTTGGGGTTGTATTAAATGCAGCAGATATGGGCGACCTAAAAACCTCAGTGACATTGATAAGGGCCAAATTGTTACTGGCTTGAGGTATCTCTAAAACAACTATGGTGAGTACCTACCGAAAGTGGTCTGATGTGGGACAGGCCATGAGCTGCTGACAAGGTGTTTTACGGCCAAGACTCATTGATGCCAGAGCACACAAATGCTGTTTTATCTTGTACGATGAACCACCAATATAACTACTGTAGCTTGTATTCCAGACAACTTTAATACTGGTGATGAGGAGAATGTGTCACAACACACAGCATAGTTGCAGGCCAGTCAATGGGCACATAAGCATAAGAACTGGACATTGGAATAATAGAAGGTCAACTTGTCCATCAACTCCTGCTTTATTTAAGATAATGTGGGCAAACCAGTGTGTGTGGTTTATTTGTGGAAAAGATAGCTACATGATGCACTGTAGAACGATCCACCCCACAAAGGACAGAAGCCGAAGGACCCACTGGTACTGTCTTAGTGCTAGATACCAAAGGATTCTTTCAGATGTCCGGAGTCCATGTCTTGGTGTCTTAGAGCTGCTTTGACAGCATATTAAGTGGGTGTTCCTAATATTTGGCTCATCAGTAATTTTGGCTCAAATACCAACATGGTAGCCAACAAAACATTATTTGAGTGAAAAACAAGTCTGTTTATCATTGTTGTTTTGGTTCTTACTCACGTCCTGGTATAACTACGTTACAAAGTTTGATAAATGATTGTACCATCTTGTAGCCAATTTTTAAAGCCTGCTAACCTTATTAGATCTATCTGTGTTGAAATGAAATATAAAAAAACCTTGCTTGTGCTTTCTTAATTAGATTACGAACATTACATTTTTAGTAGCACAGTTTGGGAGCCAACATTTTCTTCCAACATTTTCTTACATAAGGGTCATGGTACGTCCAGAGATTATCCTGGGACAGTAGGCACATGGCCAGAATGCACTCCAGTCAGGGCGCCAATCTGTGACAGAGCATCACACACTATTTTACTCATTTAGACTTACACCCAGGAGCAATCTAAATTAGACAATCCACCTATTAAAACATTTTTGGGATGTGGGAGCAAATCAGTACCTAAAGGCAACCCATTAGGCATGGTAAAAACCTGGTAAAGTCCACACAGAATGAAATTGTGCAGCACCAACCATACAGTAAACTACCATCAGCACAGACAGCGAGTTAGTACACAGTAGCATAGTTGGAAATTAAAGCAGGCTTAGAATGAATACAGTGGTACCTTCAGACTCAATGTCAATTGGTTCTGGGACTGGCGTTAAGTTTAAAAGGCGTTGAGTTTCAAGGTATTTTTTCCCATAAAGATGTATGGGAAACCTGTTAATGCGTCCCATGGTCCCGTGGACTTACATATATTTTAGGCTAATGTAAAATAATGTTTTGACACTTATAAACTGAAAATAAACTGAAACTTCCTGTAATTTTAAGGGAGTTTTTCCTCGCCACTGTAGCCCTCGGCTTGCTCAATAGGGGTTTTTGGTCTGTTGGTCCTGGATTCAGTAAAGTTGCTTTGAGACAATGTCCATTGTAAAAAGCACTATATAAATAAATTTGACTTGACTTGACTTGAAAATAACACAAATATAATATAAAAAACACTAAAATGAAAAGCTTATTACAATTTCTTACATCCCTGAGCTGTAACACAAGTTTAAAAGTGAAACAGTTAGGAAAATTCAGCCAAACACAGATACATGTGGAATCTGACTGTTATTCCACACAAATGCAGATTCGTCTCATATGCACACTTTGATGACATATTACCACACCGGTAAAGCTGAGCGCTGAACAAAGCGACTATTAATTTGAAATTAAATAAATCAATTTTTAAAAAACAAACTGAACACGTTGAGTTTAAGGGCAATGTTGAGTTTAAGGGTACAAATTTCTCACAGCTTAGGTGGCGCGGCGGTAAAGTACGCTAGCTCACCAGAGTTGGGGTTTCGAATACATCATATCGAATCTCAGCTCTGCCTTTCCGACTAGGCTGGGCGGCTGCATGAACAACAATTGGCAGTTGTTCAGGGTTAGAGAATAAGAAAGTCGGATCATAGGTCCTCATAACTAATAAAAATTGGGGGAAAAAAGAGGGGTAAAAAAAAATAAAAATAAAAATAAATGTACCACTGTACTTTAACAAGGGACATAGTTGAGTGATCTACAGCGATGTTCTGTCAAATAAGCTTATTTTGTATCTTAATCAACTGGGCCAGGGACAAGATACTATCAAATTTTAGATTTAAAAAGTAGAAATAACTGGCTGACATCATATTTAACAAGTTTCCTTTCGAGATTTTACAGTGATCTTTATTTACACACAAGGAGACTTAAATAAAAAATTGCATTTTTATTCACAGGCCAACTGGTGAAAATCAATAACTTATTGAAAAAAACAAACACATGGTCAATATGAGGGACAATTTTGGACCAAAATAGGTTTGAAAGTGACAGCATCAATAGAGTTTAGTGTTAGACCCCCTTTTGAACCACCTCACCCATATCGCCACCTCACATAGGAACAAAATAGACATACGTCCAATCAAAACATCAATAGAAGAACTATGTATTAGTCATTTGTTCATTCACATGAAAACATGTTTAGAAAACTGTGAACAACAGTGGATTTGATGCTGTATGTTACTACATGGATGCCAAAGCACCAATAGACTAGATTAAGAAACCATTAATATAACTAATTAAAAATATGAAAGAGAACATAAATAAAGCTACAAACTTTAATTCTGGGCCTGCTACACACACACACACACACACACACACACACACAATGCTGCTATCCTCTTGTCTGGACACTTGTCCTCCTGTTGCTCAGACGTTTTAAAGACTGGTGTTTTTAAAGATAATTATAAGTACATTGATGTAAATGAAACATGGCTATCCATACATACATGTTCTATCTGTGTGTGGACACATTAATATTAAATAATAAAGACAAGTTGTTATTAATTTATATGGCATGAATGATGGAGTTTGATGTCTTATTTATAGCTGGCTGTGATTCTTAAGATCATTATTATGGTACATACACTATATTGCCAAGAGTATTCGCTCATCTGATTTACACCACTGCATCCGACGCTTTGCATTGCACTTGGTGATGTAAGGCTTGAATGCAGCTGCTCGGCCATGGAAACCCATTCCATGAAGCTCTCTACGCACTGTTCTTGAGCTCATCTGAAGGCCACATGAAGCCACTTTGTGGCTGAGTTGCTGTCGTTCCTAATCACTTCCACTTTGTTATAATACCACTGACTGTGGAATATTTAGTAGCGAGGAAATTTCACAACTGGACTTGTTGCACAGGTGGCATCCTATCACGGAACCATGCTGGAATTCACTGAGAGCGACCCATTCTTTCACAAATGTTTGTAGATGCAGTCTGCATGCCTAGGTGCTTGTTTTTATACACATGTGGCCATGGAAGTGATTGGAACACCTGAATTCAATGATTTGGATGGGTGAGTGAATACTTCTGGCAATATAGTGTACATTCTGATTACTGTTTAGGGACAAACACTGATGATTTAGGCCTTGATTTTAAATTTGAAGAGGTAATCTGTCAAGTGTATTGCATTTGATTAGACCTCCAATGATTCTATGTATTTTTTTTGTTTGTTTGGATATGTTGGCAGCAGATAGAAATTAGAACATTTGTGTAAACTGTTTTGACAGCTTTCACTGCTCATCTCAACATTCCTGAGTCTGATTATTGACTGTTAACAGCATTGCACTAGTAGTGAGCCTACATTTGATCACTGCATCCAACACAAATGACTGGTTTCAGTTTTTACATGATCAGAAATAGTGTTTTACAAGGTCTTTATTGGTATTTAATGAATTAGGGATTAGTTAATATTTAAGAGCTTAATATATACTCAGTTTACTGAGTTTACTTTAGGAAGTAAACTTTATAATGATCATATACTGAATTCTACAAACACAACATGTTGTGCATTATCAGATGGCTGATAATCCAGTGTAAGCTGCATCAGATGGCATGTTTAACCAGCCACTGGGCTTGTGGTTTTTGCATACATAAGAAAATAAACTTGTGTTGCTTATAGGTTGTATTTGCTGTTTTAATACCCCAATCACGTCTCAAATATAGTACTATGTACAAACCTTGTTTCCAAAAAAGTTGGGGCATGTTGTAAAATGCAATAAAAAGAAGAATCTGTGATTTGTTAATTCTCTTTATCTCATTATTCAACTGACAAAAGTAAAAAGAAAAGATTTTCAATGTTTTCACTAATTAAGATAGATAGCTCCTTCCACAGATGTTCGATTGGATTCAGGTCTGGGCTCTGGCTGGGCCACTCAAGGACATTCACAGACTTTCTCCAAAGCCACTCCTTTGTTCTCTTGGCTGTGTGCTTCGGGTCGTTGTCATGTTGGAAGGTAAACCTTTGCCCCAGTCTGAGCTCCACAGCGCTCTGGAGAAGGTTTTCTTCAAGGATCTCGGTGTACTTAGCTGCATTCATCTTTCCCTCCATCAGGACTAGTCGCCCCAGTCCCACTGCTGAAAAACATCCCCACATCATGATGCTGCCACCGCCATGCTTCACTGTAGGGATGGCATTAGCCAGGTGATGAGTGGTGCCTGGTTTCCTCCAGACATGGTGCTTGGTATTCAGGCCAAAAACAAAATGCACCTCAGCTCACTTTTGGGTGTCCTATCAAAGGGTGTGCACTCTTGTGTACATATGATATTTTACATTTAGATTATTTTGGCTATTTTGTGTAGAATTTTGTGACAAAAATGAACTCAGTCTATTATAGAATGAGTCTGTAATGTAATAAAACATGTAGAAGGTGAAGGGGGTGTGTAGACTTTCTGGCTTAACCAGAAGAATTCAAGATTCAAGATTTACTTTATTGTCATTTTACTGTACACCAAAGTGTACAGAAAAAAACGAAATTACGTGCATTGGTTCACGTTAAAAACACCACAGGTTTAAAAAATAAAATATATATAAAATAGTATTGAAGAAAAATATGTAGGATTAAAAAGGTACATCAAAAGTTAAATAATAATAATAATAATACTGACATTACGAAAATTGCACATTGTAGTTAAGTATTGCACATGCAGAAAAATTCACAGTGGTTATAATGATAATGATAATTATTGCACATTTTGTTATTGCAGAATTCGTTACTGCATGTTAAGATATAAGGATATTGCACATGTTATACCCATAGATGAAATATTTATCAGATTTGGGTTAATTTGTTCTGTTCAGAAGTCTGATGGCAGGTCTGAAACGGACCGTGTTGCAGCGTAGACTACTGTCCCTTTACCCGAGGGCAAAAAGGTAAACAGTCTGTGACAGGGGTGAGTGGAGTCACTAATGATGCTCCTGACTTTCGACAAGAGGTGCTTTTGAGCCAGATCCTTAATAGGTGGGAGTCTAGCCCCTATGGTCTTTTCTGCTCCCCTAACCACTCTCCTCAAGGCCTTTTTTCTGAGATGTTACAACTCTCATACCAGCAAGAGATGCTGCTGGTTAAAACACTCTCTATTGTGCCCCTGTAGAAAGTGGTGAGGATGGGTGGACTGAGATGGGCCCTCCTCAATCGGCGTAAGAAATGCAATCGCTGGTGAGCCTTTTTGACCAGAGAGGAGGTGTGCAAGGACCAGGTCAGGTTGTCCGTAACGTGAACCCCTAAGAACTTTGTGTTCTGATCTGGACATTTTCAACCGGCGTGCCACTGATGTAGGTCGGGGTGTGAATGGGCTGTTTTCTCCTGAAGTCAATCACGATCTCTTTGGTTTATCAACATTCAGGACCAGGTTGTTATCGCCGCACCATTCCACAAAGAGTCTCATCTCCTACCTGTATGCAGTCTCATTGTTGTCTAGAATGAGTCCCACAACTGTTGTGTCATCTGCATACTTTATTATGTGATTTGTGTTGGACTTAGCACGACAGCCATGGGTCATCAGAGTAAACAGTAGAGGGCTCAGGACACATCCTTGTGGAGATCCTGTAGACAGTGAGAACGTGGTTGATGTGTTGTTGTCTACATGCAGAAACTGAGGCCTGTCTGTAAGAAAATCCAGAATCCAATTGCACAGGGGAGTGTTTAGTCCCAGTGTGCCCAGTTTGCTGGCCAGATGCTTGGGGATTATTGTATTAAAAGCTGAACTGAAGTCGACAAACAGCATCCGTACACGCGAGTTCCTTTTCTCCAGATCCTCCAGGCTTAGATGAAGAGCAGTTGATATTGCGTCATCAGTGGACCCGCAAGGGTGGTAGGCAAACTGAAAAGGATCGAGTGATGGAGGTAGGACAGATGTTATGTGATTCTTGACTAGTCTTTCAAAACACTTCATTATTATGGGGGTGAGTGCTACCGGTCGAAAGTCATTTAGACTAGTTTCTGTGGATTTTTTTGGAACTGGGATGATAGCTATGGGATAAGAATCTCAGTCTGTGTAGGGCAAGGCCAGGAAGCACTGTTAAAAGTGTGATCTTCAAACCTTCAGAGGACCATGCATGTGAGACCGTCATGCAACTTTGATAAATATAGCCACATGGGTTTGGGAGTATTGTTACTTTAGATACCATTGTTACTTAACACTGCTTCAAGAAATGCAACCTGAAACTCAAAGAGAAACACAGAGAGAAAGCCGTACATCACTTCATCTCAGTTGGACTGAAAGGCAGTGAAAACGTGTGCTGTGGTCAGATGAGTCTACATTTCAGCTTTTCAAAAACAACAGACATAGATTTATCCATGCGAAATAGACTGCTATCAGTAAAAAATGCAAACGCCAACATTTGTCTTGGTACATTAGTGCCCACAGCATATGTGTGAAGGTACCATTGATGTAGAGACATCTATTGGGATCAAGGTGACATCCTTCCTGGAAAGATCATGGTTATTAAAACACAAAAAGTTGTTGTGAAGTGAAAACAATAAAAAGTTTTCTTCTATTGCATTTTACATAAAGTTCTGACTTTTTAAATAATGTGGTTTGTACTTAATAGTTTTTTTAAATTATACTATTTTCCCTAATTCTGTAGAAGATTATTTTAATGAGTAAATTTATGAGAACTGCTGGAAAAACATGCATATTTAAAATTTCTACTAATGCTTAATACTCTAATGCACTAAAGATTTTAAGTTCTCAGATTAATCAGGTTACTTTTGCCGCTCAGGTGGCGCAGCAGTAAAACACGCTAGCACACCAGAGCTGGGATTTCGAACACATCATTTCGCATCTCAGCTCTGCCATCCGGCTGGGCTGGGCAGCTACATGAACAACGATTGGCTGTTGTTCATACAGGGTGGGAAAGCCGTACCAGGGCTTTTCATAACTGGTGCAGCTAAGACCTCTGCTGGCTGATTGATGCCACCTGCACAGAGTCAAGGAATAATGTGGACAGGGTGTGTCTCTCCATACACAAAGCTGATCCACATATGACATTTACATTTTCGGCATTTAGCAGATGCCTTTATCCAAAGCGACTTACATTACAGTTACAGTATACAGTTTGAGCAAACTCAAAAACGCCTCAAAAACCAAGGTCCTCGCACAACCGCCTCCCGGGACTTCCCTACCAGACTTCAACATCTCAATCAACGAGAAGACCCTAGAATGTGTGGACCACTTCCCGTATCTTGGCAGCATCCTGTCCACCCAGTGCACATCATCTAAGGACGTAGAGAACAGAATCCAAGCAGCACATCGAGCCTTCGGAGGACTCACCAGCCGTGTCTTCCGTAACAAGGATCTGACCCATCAAACAAAACTTATGGTCTACAACGCCGTTGTCGCATCCACTCTTCTGTATGGATGTGAAACCTGGACCCTCTACCGAGCAGATCTGAAGAAGCTGGAGCAGTTCCACCAACAGAAGCTGCGAGCCATCCTCAACATCAACTGGGATGATTATGTGACCAATAATTCTGTGCTGGAAAGAGCTTCCTCTGTCAGCATTGAAGCATCCATCATGAAACATCAACTCCGGTGGATGGGCCACGTAACTCGCATGTCAGGAGATCGACTCCCACGACGGATCCTGTTTGGTGAACTCGCATCGGGGAAGCGACCCCTCGGTGCCCCACTGAAACGCTACAAAGATCAATTAAAGCGGACCCTAAAATCCACAGTCATCGACCCCAAGAGCTGGGAAGCATCGACTCAAGAAAGACCTCTGTGGAGAAGAGCAGTCAAACAAGGAATTACACTCTTTGAAGCCAACAGAAGAGCGGATGTCAAAGCGAGACGACAACGGAGGAAGGAAAGAGCACGGCAACCTTGAGCTCTTACAATACCCTGTGAAAAATGTCCAAGAATGTTTGTCTCAAGAACTGGTCTCATCAGCCATCAGAGAGCCAAACACTGACGGAGAACCAAGCATCGCACTGGAGATCTATCCTCGGACTACGAGGGGACATCATCATCATACAGTTTGAGCAACTGAGGGTTAAGGGCCTTGCTCAAGGACCCTACAGCAGCAACCTGGCAGTGGTGGGGCTTGAACCAGCAACCTTTACTAGTCCAGTATCTTAACCACTAGGCTATGGCTTGCCCCTCCCCTAAATAAAAAAGGAATGATTTTTTAATATAAATTAATGTTTTTTTTTTTTTTTTAAACAAGTATAACAAGTGAGTATAGGTGCACAGTGTACACAATATGGTCCATAAGCATTGAACTTGCCTCGTGCAGGTGAAAAGATGTTGTCGACTACTGCACCTGCGTCGGAGGGGGCATGTGTAAAGTGCGGTGCTCCTCTGCGGTCAGCAGTGCAGGTAGTATTGGTACAGAGGAACTGTTTTAGCCTGTTTTCACCCTGTTCTTCAATGGTCAGGACCCCTACAGGACCATCACAGAGCAGGTATTATTTGGGTGGTTGATCATTCTCAGCACTGCAATGACAATGACATGGTGGTGGTGTGTTAGTGTGTGTTGTGCTGGTATGAGTGGATCAGACACAGCAGTGCTGCTGGAGTTTTTTCTTAATACCGTGTCCACTCCCTGTCCACTCTATAAGACACTCCTACCTAGTTGGTCCACCTTGTAGATGTAAAGTCAGAGGTGATCGCTCATCTATTGCTGCTGTTTGAGTTGGTCATCTTCTACATCTTCATCATTGGTCACAGGACGCTGCCTACGGGGCGCTGTTGGCTGGATATTTTTGGTTGGTGGACTATTCTCAGTCCAGCAGTGACAGTGAGGTGTTTAAAAACTCCATCAACGCTGCTGTGTCTGATCCACTCATAGCAGCACAACACACACTAACACACCACCACCATGTCAGTGTCACTGCAGTGCTGAGAATGATCCACCACCTAAATAATACCTACTCTGTAGTGGTCCTGTGGGGGTCCTGACCATTAAAGAACAGCATGAAAGGGGGCTAACAAAGCATGCAGAGAAACAGATGGACTAGTCAGTATCTGTAGAACTACAAAGTGCTTCTATATGGTAAGTGGAGCTGATAAAATGGACAGTGAGTGTAGAAACAAGGAGGTGGTTTTAATGTTATGGCTGATCGGTGTATATTAACCAAGAAAACATATGTGAATGAAATTATAGGCAGCCAATTCCTTACATTGTCACCTTTAACGTAGATAAAGTGTGTATAAGTGCATGTGCTTTGATTCAGCTGTAAATCCATGGATTTTTTGCAGTGGGGTTCAAAGGTCCACGGTCTGTCCTGTACACACTCTAACCTCATTCCTACTCTCCTAACCCCATTTCAGCTGTGCTCCAAAAATAACCAAGTAACTCCCAATTCCCTCCCACTGCTTTTTACATTTCTTTCAAGGACTTGTTTTTACACTGTGTATGTATTTGAAAGAAATGCGATTATACAGATGGGAATATGCTAAACTAGTTGTCCTGGCCCAAGAAACTGTGCACTATGTTCACTTGCAAACATTTAAAAATAACTATTATGTAAATTCTGCGTTCCCAAAAGTGAAATTGTTATACAACCCCAAATCAGAACAAGTTGGGACATGATAGAAAATGCAAATAATAAAAAACACAGAGTTTCTTACATTGACTTTGACTTTTATTTGATTGCAGACAGGATGAACCTGAGATATTTCATGTTTTATCTGCTCAACTTTATTTCATTTATTAATAAACATCCATTCCTGCATTTCAGACCTGCAACACATTCCAAAAAAGGTTGGGACAGTAAAGCTTTTACCACTTTGTAATGTTGCTATTCCTTTTCACCACACTTAAAAGATGATTTGGCACCAAGGAGACCAAGTGATTTAGTGTTGCAGCTTTTATTTTGTCTCATTCTTCCTGCAAACACGTCTTAAGATGTGCAACAGTACGGGGTCGTCGTTGTTGCATTTTTCGTTTCAAAATTCTTCACACGTTCTCTATTGGGGACAGGTCAGGACTGCAGGCAGGCCAGTCCAGTACACGATCCCTCTTCTTCCTCAGCCATGCCTTTGTTATGTGTGCAGCATGTGGTTTTGCATTGTCTTGTTGAAAAATGCATGGACGTCCCTGGAAAAGATGGCGTCTTAAAGGCAGCATATGTTGCTCTAAGATCTCAGTGTACTTTCCTGCATTAATGCTGCCATAACAGAAGCGTAAATGACCTTTGCCAAGGGCACTGACACAGCCCCATACCATGACAGACCCTGGCTTATGGACTTGTTACTGATAAGAATCTGGATGGTCCTCTTCATCTCTGGTCTGGAGCACATGGCATCCATTTTTTTCAAAAAGCACCTGAAATGCTGATTCATCTGACCACAATACACGTTTTCACTGTGTGATGGTCCATCCTAGATGCCTCCGAGCCCAGAGAAGTTGACGTTGAAATGCAGGAATGGAGGTTTATTAACAAATGAAAAGAAGTTGAGCAGACAAAACATGAAATATTTTGGGTTCAATCAAATAAAAGTCAAAGTAAATGTAAGGAACACTGCATTTTAAGTACAACCCCAATTTTTTCTAAATTATAAGATTTGACATATTTTCATACATAATTTAAACCAGAAAAAGAAATTAAAACAGCAAGAGATGATTGAAAAAAAACACCTATTTTTATTATATAATTATCATTTGTGCATATTAATATTATACTGTATATCATTCATTCCTTCATTCATGTTTTGCCACTGCTTTATCCTGGTCAGTGACACGATTGATTCATTTTCTTGTAATGACTGTGGGAAATGCAGTAACACACCCTGGACAGGATGACATTCCATTGCGGGACTTTGGGTACCCCACCCCCCAGTCAATCATATCTGTATGTAGATACCCGAGATTCAAACCCTGGATCCCAGTCGTAGTAAGCTAGCTTAATGTACCAAAGCACCAAATACTAAGACATTCTCAAATGTATGTATTTTACTTTTAAAGATTCTAATTTTTATGTGAATTGTGATGCTGATATGATTTGTGATGAAGGTATTGCATTAAATTCAAGAAAAATGTAAAACAAAAGCATGTTTACTACTGCTCTCAGATCCTTTGCCCCCACAAGGTTTTCCAAAGTGGTGGTCAGGTGGCTCTTGATTTAGAGCTGTGATTAAACTTTTAAAAGGGAATATTTAGAGCTGACACTTCAGCCAATGAGAAACAAGGATTTCTGTGGCTAATGGAGTTTGTGAATGTGTTATGAGAAATACTGTTGAGTATAAACATGCTCTTGTAAAGCATCTCTGAATGCCCCGAGGTGGGAAGGGCAGCCACTTGGAGTCATCAGAACATCACAAATGACGGCAGCAGAGAATTTTTAGCAACAAATCTGCTTTTTGACTCCCCTAAATCTATTCACACATGAACACTTATTGTTATTTTAAAATAAAGTTATTAACCCATTTAATCCCTACAACAAACTTTCTCCTGAAACAGAATGTATTAATTAAACTAAACATCCCCATTAGACTTGAATCATGACAGAATAATCAGCCATAATGGCTCATGCAGATTAAAACAGGTTTTAACTGCCTTGAGACCTTTTGGATCCTTGAGCAATAAACTAATGCTAATGTAATTTTAGTTGTCTGGCATGCATTTCAAATTCTTTATATTGAACCAACATGTTTTGGTATGACCACATGCGTACCTGATAAGGAGAAGTATAGGAATACATTTTTAATCTGTAATGACTTGGCATGTTTAAGGAGAAACCGTTATGTTTGGCTATACTTGATATCATTTTTTGATGCATCAGTGCACAGTAGTAACAATGTTTTTCCGAAGTACTCCCAAGCACATCTGGCTATATTAATCACAGCAGCATAACAGTTTCTCATACAATGCCATCTGAGAGCTCGAAGGTCACACACATTCAACAGTAATTTCCAGCCTTGCCCTGCATGGACTGAGATGGCTACAGATTCCCTAAATCCCAAAATATTATACATCATAGATGTTTTTGCCCAATGAAACGTTTTATCTTCGTCAAGGTCATTTCGGAATTGATTCCACCAAGCATCACAGGGAACAGAGAAAGAGTACTGTGTAAGTGGGACCAATTCATCACAGGGGTATACACCGATCAGCCATAACATTAAAACCACCTCATGGTTTCTACACACACTGTCCATGTTATCAGCTTCACTTACCAGGAGAAGCACTTTGTAGTTCTACAATGACTGACTGTAGTCCATCTATTTCTCTACATACTTTTTTAGTCTGCTTTCACCCTGTTCTTCAATGGTCAGGACCACCACAGAGCAGGTATTATTTAGGTGGTGGATCATTCTCAGCACTGCAGTGACAATGACATGGTGGTGGTGTGTTAGTGTGTGTTGTGCTGGTATGAGTGGATCAGACACAGCAGTGCTGCTGGAGTTTTTAAACACCGTGTCCACTCAATGTCCGCTCTATTAGACACTCCTACCTAGTTGGTCTACCTTGTAGATGTAAAGTCAGAGACGATCGCTCATCTATTGCTGCTGTTTGAGTTGGTCATCTTCTAGACCTTCATCAGTGGTCACAGGATGCTGCCCATGGGGCGCTGTTGGCTGGATATTTTTGATTGGTGGACTATTCTCAGTCCAGCAGTGACAGTGAGGTGTTTAAAAACTCCATGATAGTAAGAATAATAATAATCATCTTATCATCATCATTACTATGTTAATATTTTAATAATTATTATATTTCAGTAACTTTTTAAATGGTCAAACTTGGTAATTTTATTTAGTTAAAAGTGCACTCATAACAATAAACAACCTCAAGCTTTAAAATTGTTCAATTAATATGAAATTGCATAACAAGCAAATGTTACGTGAATCTGCTATTTAAAGGAAACAAATTGTCAGTCATTAGCTGGATCTGGAAGGATCCGTCAGTACTGTCCTGTCCTCTGACTGCATGCTGCTTCTTGCACACACTCCACTGGTCACGCAAACCAGCCATCACCATAGCAGCTGTTGCGTCACAGTCGCCATAGCAACAGAAAAAGTACGCATGGCACCGCCCACACTGCTGTTTTTCTTCCATTCATGCCGTCTATCCATTCAACCTTCCCATCCTTCCATCTTTCTGATCTGGTTGCTCTCTCTCTCTCTCCTGCACCTCCCCTAATATGCACCTGTGAGCAGACATGTCTGAGGCAGTGCATGTGTTTTAAAGCCCTCTATCTCTTGCTGAACTTTGCTATGAAGAAGCCTATAGTGTCAGAATTGGCTTTTTGTATAAGGTCCTCGGAAAGCAGACCGCTGTTTGTCCCATCCCATACTAGTTCTGGTCGGAACCTTTGTAGCACCCGTCGCTGGTCACATGATAATGCAGCTCCAGGCATGCCTGCAGATCCGAGATGGGGCTTCTGGGAAATTAAAACAGAAAAGCAGAACACATTCAGGGTCAGACACATGAAGGTGACAGGACACATTGTGAAATGTGTTTGGTAATAAGTACAACACCAAATCAGACAAAGTTGGGACAGTATGGAAAATGCTAATACAATACAAATGCAGTGTTCCTTACATTTAATATTTCATGTTTTGTCTGCTCAGCTTAATTTCATTTATTAATAAACATCCATTCCTTTATTTCAGCCCTGCAACACATTCCAAAAAAAGTTGGGACAGGGGCAATTTAGGGCTAGTAATGAGGTGAAAAAACTAAATAATGATGTGATTCCAAACAGATCAAAAGCAGCATCCAGGAAAGGCTGAGTCTTTAATGAGCAAAGATGATCAGAGGATCTCCAGTTTGTCAACAAATGTGTGAGAAAATGATTGAAATATTTAAAAACAATGTTCCTCAAAGAAAGATTGGAAGGGATTTGCATGTTTCTCTCTCTACAGTGCATAATATCATTAAACGATTCAAGGAATCGGGAGAAATTTCAGTGCGTAAAGGCCAAGGACGCAAGCTTAAGCTGAACGCCCGTGATCTTTGATCCCTCAGACGGCACTGCATCAAGAACCGCCACTCAACAATAGCTGATATAACCACATGGGTGAGGGATTACTTTGGCAAACCTTTGTCAAGCACTACAATACAGAGTTACATGCACAAATGCCACTTAAAACTGCCACAAAAAAGAACCCTTATGTTAACCATGTCCAGAAGTGGCATCATCTTCTCTGGGCTCGGAGGAATCTAGGATGGACCATCACACAGTGGAAACGTGTATTGTGGAAAAAATGGACACCGTGTGCTCCAGACCAAAGACGAAATCAGTAAGTTATCAGCAACAAGTCCAAAAGCCAGGGTCTGTCATGGTATGGGGCTGGGTCAGTGCACCTGGCATAGCTAATTTACACTTCTGTGATGGCAGCATTAATGCAGAAAAGTACATTGAGATCTTAGAGCAACATATGCTGTCTTCAAGATGTCATCTTTTCCAGGGACGTCCATGCATTTTTCAACAAGACAATGTAAAACCACATGCTGCACACATTACAAAGGCATGGCTGCGGAAGAAGAGGGTACGGGTACTGGACTGGCCTGCCTGCAGTCCTGACCTGTCCCCAATAGAGAATGTGTGGAGAATTTTGAAACGGAAAATGCTACAACTACGACCTCGTACTGTTGCACATCTTAAGACGTGTTTGCAGGAAGAATGAGACAAAATAAAAGCTGAAACACTAAATCACTTGGTCTCCTCGGTGCCAAAACGTCTTTTAAATGTGGTGAAAAGGAATAGCAACATTACAAAGTGGTAAATGCTTTACTGTCCCAACCTTTTTCGGAATGTGTTGCAGGACTGAAATGCAGGAATGGATGTTTATTAATAAATTGAATGAAATTGAGCAGACAAAACATGAAATATATCAGGTTCATCCTGTCTGCAATCAAATAAAAGTCAAAGTAAATGTAAGAAACTCTGTGTTTTTGTTTTATTATTTGCATTTTCCATGCTGTCCCAACTTTTTCTGATTTGGGGTTGTAATTTAATTAATTTAAATAACTGAAGCTGTGGCTTGTTTTGCAAATTGTGCCTGGTACCACCTACTAACTGCAGTCAGCTTGAAACCCAAAGTTTAAAAAGCTGAAGTGAATTGGATTCTGAAAAGCACTCTGGGCATGCAAGTGGAAATGCAAGTGTAGAAAGAATTATAGATATAAAAGAGTATACAGTAGACCACCCTATATGGCTTACCACAATCTCTCAATCAATTAATAAATAATTAACATAAAAAAATTTCAATGGAACAAACATGTACTGTAACTGGCAACCTCTTGCACCTGTGTGGCTGCTGATAATACACACCTGGTTTTGGAAAGCGAAAAAGGAGTTTGTTTTATGGCACTTTTCAAATGAGCCTCATAAGCATCTAGATATTAAAAAAAACTCTAGACACTAGACCAAAACCAGACAATGTCAACTATGTGTCTTCTCCTGCTTTATTAAAAACCCTAAATGATTTAACACAGAGTTTATCTAAACAGAATAAAGACTGTAAGTAATATTTATGTATAAATGAAACCTTTTGTTTACCATCCATTTTGTGTTTTAGAATTTAAGAATTTAAAATCTTTAGAATTTAAGAATTTAAAATCTTTAGAATTTAAGAATGAGTTATTCCATCTGGCAATAACCGTCTGAAGGGTTGGTCACATCCAAAACTTTCTGTTCATGTTAGTTTGTGAAGTGGTTGTGGTCATAATGAGACTGGAATGGTCTGCCAATGTGTAACAGCTAGTGATTTAGTTATGACTTAGCAATATAGCTGTATTTTGCACATCCAAATCAACATCAAAAAATTAATAATGGAAAGCCAATCAGGTTCTGTACACAAGATTTGGTATTTTATAAGTCATTTTCCTTGCCTGTCCAGGTCACTGTTAGCATATCACATAAACATAAATTAGGTTATCCCCTGTTAAATTTAAAAGCAATGCCAGTTCAGCACTCAAAACAGAAAGCGTATGCTGTTGACTGCAGGCGTGAATTAGCTTATTACCACAAATCTTATTCAAATAATTTACTTTAATTCATAATCATAATTTATCTTTGTTTAGAACAAATGTCCTAAATTAAGACAATCAATCATTTTTTTCAGTGACAAAACTGATATGAACAACAGAAGTAACTAACATGGGGCTTCATGAAACTGCATCTTTTATAAACTACATACATGTAGTGATTAGTATTCAGTTCTAACTGATCAATTATGAAGCAGTATTTAAAACTATTTCATACAAATATGATACAGTTGAGCTATCTGGTCTTTGATTATGGGGCGGTGGGAGGAAATTGTTCATTTGTAAAATGATGTATAATTGCTTAATATTCTAGTCATGTTCCTGGACAGTATTGGTAGTAATAAGAACTGCATTAAAAACAAAACCTTTCTTTTACACTCACTTCATTAATGATGGTTTAAATTGACCTGTTTAGGGGTGCTTTAAAATATAGTGGCACAAGCAAGAATGTGTGTCCTGTTACCTGTGGCTCTAGTGTTAAACATGGAAATGTTTTTAATGCCCAGGCCACCTGTTCTTCATTCTCAGCCAGAGTTACAGTGCAGGTACTATATACTAATACGCCTCCCTTTTTCAAGAGTCGCACCGCCTGGAACACATAGAAAAGCAAGTACAAAAGGTATTACTTACAGAGAGACAAATGGCACACAACCAAACACTTACAAATCAGCTCTTGTATGGGAAGACACCACTTCATACTACAGATGTACAGCATAGTTTACTATATAGATATATAGTAAACTATTGTATCGTTTTAAAGAGGAGTAAAGAAAGACACTCAGCATATAAACAGTGTATTTTAGAGGTCAGTCGTTGCACAGACAGTCACCCTGTAGATGGAGGTGGGTAAGTAAACAGCACCATCTACAGGCCATAGATGCATGTTTAAAAAAAAAAAAGAAAAGAAAGAAACTTAAAACAAGTGTACATGCTCCCCCTACCGTGCTTAGGAGTTTTCTCTGTAAAGGTGGGTATGAACGCACTTCCTTCAGACTCCAACTCACTGCCATGTTAGGTCTCTGTCCCAAACCACTGCATGGAGCATCTAACAATATACGATCGAAACTCTCTTCTGGAAAAGGAGGAGCATCTAAAAACACACATGAACATGAGGCTGAAGTGTTCATAATTATCCATTTAAAATGTGTTTTTAGGTTTAAAATATTCAGATATACAACCCCAAATCAGAAAGAGTTGGGACAGTATGGAAAATGGAAATAAAATAAAAATGCAGTGTTCCTTACATTTACTTTGACTTTAATTTGCTCAACTTCATTTCATTTGTTAATATACCTCCATTCCTGCATTTCAGGCCTGCAAAACATTCCAAAAAAAGTTGGGACGGGGGCAATTTAGGGCTAGTAATGAGGTGAAAAAACTAAATAATGATGTGATTCAACAGGTGATGTCAACAGGTGATTGTAATCATGGTTTGGTACAAAAGCAGCATCCAGGAAAGGTTGAGTCTCTGATGAGCAAAGATGATCAGAAGATCTCCAGTTGGTCAACAAATGCATGAGAAAATGATTAAAATGTTTAAAAACAATGTACCTCAAAGAAAAATTGAAAGGGACTTGCATATTTCTCCCTCTACAGTGCATAATATCATTAAACAATTCATTGAGATCTTAGAGCAACATATGCTGCCTTCAAGACCTCTTTTTTTTTTTACAGGGACGTCCATGCATTTTTCAACAAGACAATGCAAAACCACATGCTGCACACATTACAAAGGCATGGCTGCGGAAGAAGAGGGTACGGGTACTGGACTGGCCTGCCTGCAGTCCTGACCTGTCCCCAATAGAGAATGTGTGGAGAATCGCTTGGTATCCTCAGTGCCAAAATGTCTTTTAAGTGTGGTGAAAAGGAATGGCAACATTACAAAGTGGCAAATGCTTTACCGTCCCAATTTTTTTTGGAATGTGTTGCAGGCCAGAAATGCAGGAATGGAGTTTGTTTTTTATTGTGACATTTTTGTAAGAAATCACATCTGGAGAGGGATATAATTAGTGCTTGATAATAACTACTTTTGAGCTGTAGTTTTAGATATCCACAGAACTGATTTTTATGTTATTGTAGGTGATAAAATTAACACATGTACAACTACTTTTTCCATGTAATTATGCAATGAGCCAGTCAATAGCACAGTTATTACAAAAGCTGGAAATCAATGTAGTCTTCTGCTGTTGTAGCCCATTATCCTAAAGGTTTTATGTGTTGAGTATTTTGACATGCTTTTCTGCTCACCATAGATGCATAAGTAGGTTATTTGGGCTATTATAAGTCTGGCTATTCTTCTCTGACCTCTCTCATCAACAAGACACTGTTCTGTGTCAACTTTAAACACTGTTGTGTCTGTAAATCCTAAACGATCAGAATTTCGGAAATACTAAAACCACCCTGTCTGACACCAACAATTAGATCACATTTTACAGCTTTATGATGTTAATTTGGGTCTATATGCTTTGATGCCTTGCAATGTTGCAACATGACTAGCAACACATCACAACTCTATACTCAACACAACACAATATACACCGATCAGCCATAACATTAAAACCACCTCCTGGTTTCTACACTCACTGTCCATTGTATCAGCTCCACTTACCATATAGAAGCACTTTGTAGTTCTACAATTACTGACTGTAGTCCATCTGTTTCTCTACATACCTTTTTAGCCTGCTTTCACCCTGTTCTTCAATGGTCAGTACCACCACAGAGCAGGTATTATTTAGGTGGAGGATGATTCTCAGCACTGCAGTAACAAGGGCATGGTGGTGGTGTGTTAGTGTGTGTTGTGCTGGTATGAGTGGATCAGACACAGCAGCGCTGCTGGAGTTATAAAACATAATAAAACATATAGGGTTGGTTTCCCAGACAGGGATTAAGGCTAGTCCAGGACTACATTTTGCTTTAAACGGAGAATCTCCATTCAAAATGCTGTGTAGTCTAGGACTAGGCTTAATCCCTGTCTGTGAAACCAACCCATAAAGTCCTGTGGTACCTTGTACCAGAACATTACTAGCAGGTTCTTCAACTTCTGTACGTTGTGGGTTGGATTGTTCTGCTGTGCATCCTGGTGTCATCACTTCAGCAGCTAAATGGTGAATATGTGACCAGCCATCCACATGATCTTAAAGAAAATTCGATGGACCAGTCAACCTTTTCCATTGCTTATATGTCCAGTTCTGATGTGTACATGCCCATTGTAGGTGTCTCTGTCTGGCCTGAGACTGTGTAGTCCCATACACAGAAGGGTCTGATGCACTGTGTTGACACATTCACCTTATTACTAGTATTAAAATCATCTGCAATTTGAGCCAAAGTATCTCTTTTGTTGGTCTGTACTGAACAAGTGCCAGACAACTTGTTGGCAGGTCATTCATGTACTACGAATAAATACCATTAGCCCAACATTAAATATATTCCTGACAGTCATGCACAATTAATAGGCATATTTTTGGAAGTGGTCCAATTTGGCTTATTGATGTATATTAATACACATTATGGTGATTTAATCCTTACCTGTACATTGCTGGGTAGTATCGGAGCAGACGGCATGTATGCTGTTGTAACAATATGCATTAATACAGTCAAGCTGCAAAGCGCGAGCGTTTTCACAAATCTTCTCCACTTTGGATTTAATTTTGTCCAGAGCAATTACCACACCCTAAAACACAACATGCAATGAAGAAATTAAAATACAAAGGCTACTAGTATAGTTTTGCTATTACATGTATAAAGCAGCCAGCTGCTTTCACAGAATGTATAAATCTGTACAGAGGATCACTTTATGCCCTTTGTGTTTTTCTTGCTGCTTGTGTCAGCCTATTGAACAGACAGCGGAAGACGCTGCTGTAGTGGCAAGGAGGCGATTCAACTATCCCTCAGCCTGACTATGCCAATTGTGTATGTTGACTCAGTGCATTAGACTGCCCCATCACACCCAAGCACCTTCTATGGTACATTTTTCATCTGACCATGTGACTTTATTGTGTATTGATATACCAAGCTATACACTTTATTAATATACCCAGATATACACTTTACTCCTATCTGGAATGTGAATTCATCCACTACAGTATACAATTACTGACTTTAGCATATCTGTTATTTAAGCAATAGAACACGAGAGGGAGTGTGTTATCGCGAATCACGGCTGTGATTTGGTCGCAGGCACGAGCCGAAGGCTGTTGTGTGTTATTCGTGATAACACACAACCTCAAGTGTTCTATTGCTTTTATACAACAGTTTTTACAAAATAAAGAAAGAAAATAAATCAAAGAAGCCCTGAATTTTCATAATAAATATGCTTTAATATTGACAATACCTTCCGCCAAAAAGTAGTTCCACAACGAATATAAAGTTTAACACTACAAAGCAAACATCCCAAGTTGCAAAAACTCATTTCAGGGAGGTAAGAACAAAAAGAAGAGGGCAAGAACCTCCGAAGGGAAAAAAGAAATAAAAAAAGCTCTCACACACACCAAAGGATTATGGTGTTACAAACACAGTGATGTTCCCTACATAGTGCACTAGATTGTATATCAGATAACGGATTTATGTTCCCTACATAGTGCGCTAGATTGTGTATTAGATAACGGATTTAAAACGTAATCGGGAATAAAGTGTGTGTCGCCTGCGTGCGCGTTTGTGTGCATGAAGCTTGTCGTTAATGGCAACGTGTCAGCGGAGTAATACAGTTATGGTGTGAAAAGACCGTGCTGTTATCACGAATATCAGCACAGTTAGAACGCTTCTCAACCAATCAGATTGTAAGGTCGGAACTAACTGTTGTATAATATTGTATAAGTGTTGCAGATGTTGGGATTTTGTAACAGGGTTGTTGGGATTTTTACTTTTCACTGTCAGTGCTTGGAAGAGAATAAAGCTCCAATCATAAGTATAAAGCCAACAGATAGAAGAAATAAAAAGAACACAGCTCTAGTTTCCTAGAGTACATCTAGTTTCTAGTACACCTACAACACGCTCTAACAGGGTATGTGTTCCTAATAAAGAGGCCTTACATTTAAACAGTATTTTAAAATACCAGTTAGCTGTGCCTAATAAAGCGCTCGGTAGTGTATAAACATACTCACCTGATTACCCATGAGTGCAGCTATGTGTGTGGTCTTCCCTCCCGGGGCTGCACACATGTCTAAAATCCTCTCACCAGGGCGAGGACCCAAAACATGTCCCACCACGACTGATGGGAGGTTCTGCACGCACACACACGCACACACGCACACACACACACACACCTAAGGTCAAATTATTACTGCATATAACTGAGCTCTTTAGGAACGTCCAAACATCAGCTAAAAATACCTGAAGGAACACCTCATTTTGCAGCACGCCATCAAAGCATGGGCTTCGGTAAAGAGAGTCTACCATCCTGATAGCCACGCCCCTAAAATATCACAGAGAAAAAGAAAATATCACCAGAAGACAAAGAAAGAAAAGATTTTGGAAGAAAAAAGGCATTCTTAGACATAAAATGTTACCAGTTTCTAAAGTAATAGTAACATTGCTTTGTATACATCTTATTATTATTATTGTTTTGTTTGTTTAATGCCATGTTTGCAAATGTTTGTGATTTTATACTGTTATGTGTTTTATATTTTACTAGGGTTTGTCTTATATTTGTTGGGGTGGCACGGTGGCTCGGTGGGTAGCACCATCGTCTCAAAGCAAGACGGGCCTGGGTTCGATTCCCAGGTGGAGCAGTTTGGGTCCTTTCTGTATGGAGTTTGGATGTTCTCCCAGTGTCTGTGTGGGTTTCCTCCATGAGCTCCGGTTTCCTCAAACAGTCCAAAGACATGCAAGTGAGGTGAACTGGAGAAACACAATTGTCTGTGACTGTTTCACATTAAACTTGAACTGATAAATCTTGTGTAAAATCCTAATAAACAAATATACACCGATTAGGAATAACATTATGACCACCTCCTTGTTTTTACACTCACTGTACATATTATCAGCTCCACTTACCATATAGAAGCACTTTGCAGTTCTACAATTACTGACTGTAATCTATCTATTTCTCTACATACCTTTTTAGCCTGCTTTCACCCTGTTCTTCAACAGTCAGGAGTATTCAACCCTCCACAGGAGTATTATTTGGGTGGTGGATCATTCTCAACACTGCAGTGACACTGACACGGTGATGGTGTGTTAGTGTGTTGTGCTGGTATGAGTGGATAAGACACAGCAATGCTGCTGGAGTTTTTAAACACCTCACTGTCACTGCTGGACTGAGAATAGTCCACCAATCAAAAATATCCAGCCAACAGCGCCCCATGGGCAGCGTCCTGTGACCACTGATGAAGGTCTAGAAAATGACCAATTCAAATAGCAGCAATAGTAGACCGATCGTCTCTGACTTTAAATCTACAAGGTGGACCAACTAGGTAGGAGTGTCAGAGTGGGCAGTAAGTGGACACAGTATTTAAAAACTCCAGCAGCACTGCTGTGTCTGATCCACTCATACCAGCACAACACACACTAACACACCACCACCATGTCAGTGTCGCTGCAGTGCTGAGAATGATCCACCACCCAAATAATACCTGCTCTGTGGTAGTCCTGTCGGGGTCCTGACCATTGAAGAACAGCTTCTACATGGTAAGTGGGGCTGATAAAATGGACAGTGAGTGTAGAAACAAGGAGGTGGTTTATATAAAAAACACCCTTATATTAGTGAGAAGTCTTAACTTGATTGAGGGTTTCTTTTATTGTTCCAGGCATATGCAATCTTTGTCTTTCTCTGTTATATGTAGGGCACTCAGTTGGGATAAGCTTTATGGTAATGGTTATCTGGCAAGTTTCTCTACCTTACTATTAGAGCATACGGTATAAAGTGGATTCAGAAAGTATTCAGGCCCCTTGACTTTTTCACCCTTTGCTGTGTTGTGAATTTGATTTTGAATGGATATAATTTCCATAATTTTCTTCATCAAGCTACACTTAATCACTCATAATGACAATGAAAGTGCAGTGCCTATTTTTTGCAAGACATGGTGCTTGCTGTTCTGCCCATCAGAGAATCTCTTTCTTCATGTTGCCAGAGTCCTTTACATGCCATTTAATGCTTAAAGCAAACACGATGCATTTGACCACAATTTAAGTGCCACCGCAATAGGTCTGAATACTTCACAAGACAGTTAAAAACCGATTCACATGTGTAACGATTCAAATCGGTTTAAATGTATAATGAATCAATTTTCACTTTAAACAGCAGAGGGCACTAGCGCTATTCACCTAACTTGGTTGACGTCACTACAGGATTGCCAGGTTCGGAATTTTCCAGCCAAATTTATTTATGTGAGGATTTCTTTATTTGTATTATTCATTTATTTATATAATTTGGGATTTGTTTTAAAATTTTATTTAAGTTTTTTTTTTACACAAAAAGGGAAATGTGCAGCATTTTTTTTGCAGTTTGTACATATCGTGAATCGCATCGCATTGTGGGTAGAGTGTATCGTTACATCCCTACTTCTAAGAATAAAATATTTCAGTTTTTCTATTTTCAGTAAATTTTTTAATAATTCTAAAACCGTTAAATTTCGATTCATGGGTAAAATTGGCAATTATAGCCATTCTAAATCAAATCCTTATCATGATTATTTATTTATTTATTAGGATTTTAATGTCATGTTTTACACACTTTGGTTACATTCATGACAGGAACAGTAGTTACTTAGTTCTTACACAAGATTCATCAGTTCACAAGTTTAATGTCAAACACAGTCTTGGACAATTTTGTGTCTTCAATTCACCTCACTTGCATGTGTTTGGATTGTGGGAGGAAACCCACACAGACACGGGGAGAACATGCAAACTCCACACAGAAAAGACCCTTATTATGACCAATCCACTGTATATAATGCTACATTATCCTTTTTTCGCATTTACCTTACAGGCCCCTCAGCACAAAATATATCAGAACGGTCCATCATGGAGACACCATTTCCAAGAAACACCTTTTTTCCCAGAAATTCTTTAGCTCCACGTGTGCATCTTCCCTCCACAACAGAAAACACTGACACTACACCACCTGCCTTCAAAACTGACACACATACACACACACATCAATGTAATAAAATATGTACACATTTTTATGACTGGGTGATGGGTTAAATTGTTGTAGATCAAGTAACTTAATGTTTAATTTCTTACATTTAGGTGCACTGAGGACGCCCGGAGCAAACACATGTGCACCTCTCAATACGGCACTGCCACACTGTGCATCGACAATCACTTCTGAATTTAGTACACTCACATCCCTGAAAAAGAAGAACAGTGACACACCTATAATTAACTATAAAATATGGTGAAAACTGGTTGGTGCTTGGACATTTAGCATATATAACATTCACATTATAAGACCAAAAGTATATGAACGCCACTCCTTATTACTGATTTCAGGTGTCAACCACACCCATTGCTAACAGGTGTATAAAAATGATTACATGCTTTCATTTCCGTGGCTTCAGTTTGGAGAAGGCGTTTCTTTTCCAGGATGACTGTGACACTGTGCACATACTAATAATGTTCATAATAAACTGGATTGATGAGTTTGGTGTGGAGGATCTGCAGTGGCCCGCACAGACCCTTAATACATTGGCATTTTTTAATGCAGGCTTAATGTATAAAAAAAAAAAAAAAAAAAAAAAAAAAAAAAAAACCTGAATTGAATTAGGACCGTCTATGTGGATTTTCTGTCCATTTTATTTAGAAAAGCGAATAAGAAAAAGGACCGCCTGCTGGCTTCGGTCCTTTTATTCATGCTGTCCTACAAGTACTTAATGGTTTCTGGTTAGGAAGTTGAGCTGGGTTTTTTTTTTTTTAATACATCGTATCAAAGCTCAGCTCTGCCATCCGGGGCTGAGCGGCCACATGAACAACGAGTGCCCTGTTCATATAGGGGTGGGGTCTTAGGCCGGATAGGGACTCCTTGTAACTGATGCACTACGACCTCTGCTGGCTGATTGATGGCGCCTGCACAGAGGCGGGGAAAGAGTGCGGATCAGGGTGTGTCTCTACGTACACAAGGCTGATTCGCATATATGCACTCGCCTAGTGTGGGTGACAAAATGCATACGGCTGCTGCCCACATGTCGGAGGGGGCGTGGGTTAGCTTCATTCTCCTCAAATCAGAGCGGGGGTCGGCATTAGCGGAGAGGAAGCGTGACTCAATTGGACACGCTAAAAAGTCGGGAGAAAAAAGGGAAAAAAATGCATAAACAAAATGTTTTTAAAAAAATAGCAAAATGCATATAGGCATTATAATCCTAAGCATAATTAGCATCACAAGATTCAGCGAGTCCTATATAACCACCTCATTTTTGTTCAATGACCAGCTAATACCAATGACATTAACAATATTTTTCCTCTTTCAATGTATTTTCTCTTTCAACTGCTAATATATTCACCTTATTTGTAATATATGAACAAATAATTACCAGTGCACATTTTAGGTAATTTTGGGATTATTTAACAAAAAAACTCAATTTAAGGAAACAGTGCAGTGATTTATGCACAATGATAATTTTTTTTGCTCTAGAGCTTTAAAAGCACATTTTAATGGCAAAACATCTTGGCTGACCAAAGATATTTCAGAAAGAAAGCAGAACACACCAAACAAAGGGGAGGATGCAACCCCAGTACTACATTTACATTAATATACATATATTTAACTTGCATAATACAAATACAAATCTAAATAACCAAGTTCTCAAACACACACACACACACACACAAAGCTGATGGTAGAGCTGTCTTAACTAAGCTATTCTTGTCCCAAATAGTCATTTGCGTCCAAACCACAGAGATGTTTATTCTGTGTACATCTATGAATAAATATATAGACAGAAGACTGTGAACTCGTGTTCATATTTCACCCTCCCACAGCCTGACGTACACCTGGAAGAAAACTAGTATGTGTTATATTTAGGACTATTTTTACACTGCCTTAAAAGGTATTTAGTCCTTAAACCCTCTGTTACATATCGTCACAACCTTTGATTTGTATTAATTGTACTACAACTCTTAACATTTTTAAATTAGTAAATAATTTTCTCTGTAGTAAATGTTTAATTTGATGAATAAATTATTCAGTTTAGAATTCTGGTAGATGAAAACAGGCTTTACATAAGATTATTTTTTTAATTAATACAGACCACATAATATGATGCTGCCACCACCATATTTTACAGTAGTGATGGCATTAACAGGTCATCTTACTAAAATTACTAAAAGTCTGTCATACATAAGATCTTATAATCTGGCCTACACCATGTGACTTTACCAAAGTGTTCTTTTTTAGGCTGAAAATTTTCCTATACACACAACACAAGAGATCACTGGACAGTGAAGTAGAACAAAATATGTAAATTACATGATATTGTCTTCACAGTTACCTGATTGTTACCTAAATGAAAACAAGACGGTGATAGGAACAACACTATTCCCAATAGGACTGTAAGTGTACCTTGGTCCGATGACTGGAATCAGCAGCACATCTGGGAGTTGTGGGTTATGGAGGATGGGAATGGAAAGACTGCCGTTACAACCATTAGCTTCTTCCTAGGTAAAATAACAAAACTATTAAATTTGACCTTGTGTCAACATGAACAGTCATTGAGTTAAAAGGACATGATGGGTGATTAGAAAGAGCGTTACACGTTTATTGTTGCTGGTGCTGCAGTGATAAGAGTTTTGAAAATTAAATCATAATCATGATAGGAAACAAACCTGAATGAGGTGTTGCTCCAGTTTGTGCTGAATGTCCTGTAGGGTGTGAATGTGTGTACTGGCTCTCAGGCAGGTAAGAGAGGGTGGGTGGGACAGACAGGATAACAGAGAATCGAATATTCGCTCAGCCACCGTCTCTCCTAGTTCCTTCAACAGCTATAAGAATAAACATGATGCTTATCAAAAATTAATATTAAGCATTAATATGTATTGTTTATATATACAGTCATGGCCAAAAGTGTTGGCACCCCTGAAATTTTCCCAGAAAAGGAAGTATTTCTCCCAGAGAATTATTGCAATTACACAACTTTTGTTATACACTTGTTTATTTCCTTTGTGTGTATTGGAACAACACAAAAAAGCAGAGAAAAAAAGGCAAATTTGACATAATTTCACACAAAACTCCAAAAATGGACAGGACAAAATTATTGGCACCTTTTCAAAATTGTGGGTAAATAACTTTGTTTCAAGCATGTGATGCTCATTTAAACTCACCTGTGGCAAGTAACAGGTGTGGGCAATATAAAAATCACACCTAACACCAGATAAAAAGGAGAGTTGACTCAATCTTTGCATTGTGTGTCTGTGTGTGCCACACTAAGCATGGAGAACAGAATGAGTAGAAGAGAACTGTCTGAGGACTTGAGAACCAAAATTGTGGAAAAATATCAACAATCTCAAGGTTACAAGTCCATCTCCAGAGATCTTGATGTTCCTTTGTCCACAGTGCGCAACATAATCAAGAAGTTTACAACCCATGGCACTGTAGCTGATCTCCCTGGACGTGGATGGGAGAGAAAAATTGATGAAAAGTTGCAATGCATGATAGTCCGGATGGTGGATAAGCAGCCCCAATCAAGTTCCAAAGAAATTCAAGCTGTTCTGCAGGCTCAGGGTGCAACAGTGTCAGCGCGAACTCTCCGTCGACATTTTAATGTAATGAAACGCTATGGCAGGAGATTCAGGAGGACCCCACTGCTGCTAGACTAAAGCTAGACTGCAGTTTGCCAAAATGTACAAAATGTACGAAGCCAAAATCCTTCTGGGAAAATGTCTTGTGGACAGATAAGACCAAGACAGAGCTTTTTGGTAAAGCACATCATTCTACTGTTTACCGAAAACAGAATGAGAAAAGAACACAGTACCTACAGTCAAATATGGTGGAGGTTCAAAGATGTTTTGGGGTTGTTTTGCTGCCCCTGGCACTGGGTGCCTTGACTGTGTGCAAGGCATCATGAAATCTGAAGATTACCAAAGGATTTTGGGTCGCAACGTAGAACCCAGTGTCAGAAAGCTGGGTTTGCGTCCTAGGTTTTGCTGGGTTTGCGTCCTTGCGACAATGACCCCAAACATACTTCAAAAAGCACCCAGAAATGGGTGGAAACAAAGCGCTGGAGAGTTCTGAAGTGGCCAGCAATGAATCTGGATCGAAATCCCATTAAACACCTGTGGAGAGATCTTACAATTGCTGTTAGGAGAAGGCACCCTTCAAATATGAGAGACCTGGAGCAGTTTGCAAAAGAAGAGTGGTCCAAATTTCCAGTTGAGAGGTGTAAGAAGCTTATTGATGGTTATAGGAAGCGATTGATTTCAGTTATTTTTTCCAAAGGGTGTGCAACCAAATATTAAGTTGAGGGTGCCAATAATTTTGTCCGGCCCATTTTTTGAGTTTTGCTTTAAATTATATCAATTTTGGCTTTTTTTCACTGCTTTTTTGTGTTATTCCAATGCACACAAAGGAAATAAACATGTGTATAACAAAACATGTGTAATTGCAATAATTTTCTGGGAGGAATACTTAATTTTTTGGAAAAATGTCAGGGGTGCCAACACTTTTGGCCATAACTGTATGCCTGACAATATACAGTATATAACACATGCAAACTTTGATTTGTCAAAACACAGTCTTCTAATTATTGATCATGTGTTTCAGGCACAACAATTGCTAACAGGTGTAATAAATCAGTTATATAAAGGAAATTAATTAATTTACTGTTTCACCACTGTGCACAAAGCAAGGTCTATAAAGACATGAAGAAAAGCTTGATTTAAAAAACTTCAGTGGCCTGCACAGAGCTTTGACCTCATCCCCACTATACAAGCTTTAGAATTTACTGGAATATCAGTGGAGGATTTCTTGAACAACATCAGTGCTCAACCATACAAATGCTCTTTTGACTGAATTGTCCATGGTTATTTAAGCAAGATAATGCCAGGCCTTATTCTGTATGTGCTATAACAGCGCAGCATTGTAGACACACAGTGCATTTGCTTGACTGGCCTGCCTGCAGTTCAGATCTGTCTCCTGGTGCATCATAAATTATACAACACGTCCATGTACTGTTAAGCAGCTAAAGACTTGTATTAGCCAAGAAGTGGTAAAAATTCAACTTGCAAAACTACAACAATTAGTATCTTCAATTCCCAATGATTAAAAAGTGTCATTAATAGGAAAGCTGATGTAACACAGTGTTAAATGTGCCTCTGTGACATCTGCATTTTTTGCAGATATATAGTGTTGCAGGCATCAAATTATAAATTTGTTTGTAATTACTAACACAATAGTCAGTGAAAACACTCTTTGTACTATCTTCAGTTGAATGAAGGTTCAAGTGAACTAACAAATCAGTCCTGTTTTAATGCATTTTACTAATTAATTTAACTTTTTTTCTGGAAATTCAGTTTGTAGTAGATTTAACCATTTTATTTACACCTATTGTTAAAAAAGCACATACAATTTAAATGATAGCCAATCTTAATAAACAAACAGTGACAGAAGAATGGTTGGCATAGAGTCCACCTTTTTCAGAGAGATTTACTCACTAGAGAGTTCCAAAAAGCAAGCAATGCTAGATATGAACTCATTAATGATATGGCGAAGTGGTCACACACAAGCCTATGGTTGCAAGCAATGCCAAGAATGGACTTAAATAATGTAACACAGTTCAGTTAGATTTATTGCAATAAAAAAAATGCAGGGGGAGGGGCATTTTGTTTATTGTGATAAACACTCTGCCACCTGCCAATTTGATTGACAAATCTGAAGTTGGTGGATGCCATAAAACCAACATACCAAAAGTGGTAGTGAAATAATGAACCTGGGCTTAATAGCTTGAGACCAGGTACAGGTTTATGTATGTATGTATATAAGTTTGATCTCAAACACTAGTAATAGAAGAAGATATGTGACAGTATTTACCTCATTGTTAGTATAGATACTGTGAAGATAGTCCTGCACTTCAGGCTTTAAGGCAATCTGTGGGAAAACCCTTTTTATCTCCGACATCATGGGACACTGTAAAGTAAATAAAAGATACAATTGTAAATTTTTTAGTTGTTTAAAACAATTGATGTGAACCTGATGACGTAATATACAGATAAAGTCAAAAGTTTACATGTTTTTGGAAAACTGGATTTTTTTTGATAGACTAAATTATTAAATAAGGAATTATTTTGACATTCGTTTGACAAAGTTCTCATATACGTTTAATGTACACTATATGGACAAAAGTATAAGCTTGTTGGACATCCCATTCAAAAACCATGGGTATAAGTATACTGCTGGCCCCTAGTTTGCGAATGTCATGGTCTACTCTATTATGGGAAGGCTTTACACAATATTTTGAAGTATGTCTGTTGGAATTTGTGTCCATGAGATAAAAGCATCTGTGAGGTTAGGCATTGATGCTGGACAAATGGGTCTGGCCTGTTAACCGTCAATTGCTCATCGTGTTCCGCTCATTGTGTGTAAGTCGCTTTGGATAAAAGCGTCTGCTAAATGCTGAAAATGTAAATGTAAACCTTGAATTGTGCACAGAGGCACAGTCAAACTGGAACAGGAAAGGGCCACAAAGTTAAAAGGATAAAATATATTTTCTGTCAATAATTTTATACACCAGTTAGCAAGGAGTGTGCCCATAAAAAACAGGACTTAATTGACTGCCCTCATTGCAAATATGGTGCAAATATATGGGGTGGGGGATTGGTGCAACTCTATAATAATGCCCATGGTTTTACAATGGGAGGTACAAAGAGGTCATGATCCACCTACCTCTGGTCATATAGTGTAAATGGATCAGTGTTCTCCAATCAATATTAAAAAGAAAACCCATAGAGTCACCTTAAGCGACTTACATTACAGTATACAGTCTGAGCAACTGAGGGTTAAGGGCCTTGCTCAAGGGCCCAACAGCAGCAACCTAGCAGTGGTGGGGCTTGAACCAACAACCTTTGGATTACTAGTCCTGTGCCTTAACCACTAGGCTACGGCTTGCTCATAGGAATTGTGTCTGAAAACGAATGTAATCCAAAAACACAAAAAGCAGGTCTGTCATTAACTAAAACTGCTGGCAGATGAATGACACTGTCTACAGTCAATGTATCTAGTTTAGTCTAGTCTAAGAGTGTCTATTTTGCAGTCAACCCATAAACCCTTAATGTAAAGCTTGCTAAACAGTTCTAAATAAAGTGTTAAGTAGCATTAGTTGGGGTTAATTATTCTAGACAAAAATGCATCAAATCGTCTTGCATTCGATTTAAAGGCATGTGAATTAAACAAACCACGTGGCATCTATTCAACAATTAAAGTAACATTGCCCCAAATGAACAAACTGTCAGATTAAGCATGGCATAAACTCTACTATCATAATAACCTAATTAACTAAATGTAAACAAATAGTTCTAATCTATTACTAAACAAAACACTGTTACAAACTTACGTTCTATTTCTTTTATACTGTAAAATAAGCAAACATTTAAATTCACACCGGTGCACGTTTTTCCATAACATCCGTAAACGTCAGGCCTTGGGAGTGTTTTACATTAAGGCATGTCGGGAAATGTAGTTCCTCTGGATATTGTGCAGCGCTTAAAAATAAATATCTTCGTTGCTCGACAAGCTGTCAGCGTGATAGTGTGCAAAAAGAAAACACCAAGAACAATTCACCATTTACTATAGGTGTGCATTTATGTCTATACATTCGAAGTTTGTGGTGGTCGCCAGTTGACAATCTACTGATGAGTCACTAGCAAATGAGTCGGCTCTTCGTTTAGGTTTTTTGGGGGTAAACTTTGGGAGTCGACTCACAGTTCAGAGCCGTTTTATTTCTAAACAAGACAAACAGCTCAAAATACACGGGTGAATATTTTGTTGTTCTTTGTATTATAAATAAATCAACAATGAACAAACGATAAATTTAACCATCTAATGCTTGAGAGTCGAAAAAGCCGGCTTATTGGTAATTAAAAGAACTGATATGACTCACTAAAAACAGTGTTCCAGTACTAACCAATTGGGGCGCAGGAGGATGGATCTAACTTATAACCAGCCAATAATATCACATAAGGCGGAACTATAGGTCATTCGCAACGCTGGACGATGGAGTGGGTTTTTCGCAATTAGTGGTGGTAAATTCGGTTCATTTTATGGATTCGGGTTAATCTAAGTAACTCACTAATGTGATCCGGTTCACTTCAGTCACTTGAAATTAAACAGATGTTGATTTTAATTTAAATTCCACACACCAAAACACAAACACAACTTGAACACAAATAACAACAAATGGAACAAAATTGAAAAATGTGCAATTCAGTTATTAGTTAACCAGAATTAAAATATGTTAAATGTAGAACAGCAACCAAATAGAAACAAAGAATAAAGCATTTGCAAAAGGTATAATATATCAGAATAAAATACAAATATATAAATAGAAAAAAAATGTAGTGTGCCAATTAGAATATAGACTATTTTAAATAGATATAAAAACAAAAACAACCAAGTTGAAAAAAGGCAAAATGTTCTAAAAAAATATATAACTATATATAACTATATATATATATATATATATATATATATATATATATATATATACAGTACAGGCCAAAAGTTTGGACACACCTTCTCATTCAATGCGTTTTCTGTATTTTCATGACTATTTACATTGTAGATTCTCACTGAAGGCATCAAAACTATGAATGAACACATGTGGAGTTATGTACTTAACAAAAAAAGGTGAAATAACTGAAAACATGTTTTATATTCTAGTTTCTTCAAAATAGCCACCCTTTGCTCTGATTACTGCTTTGCACACTCTTGGCATTCTCTCAATGAGCTTCAAGAGGTAGTCACCTGAAATGGTTTTCCAACAGTCTTGAAGGAGTTCCCAGAGGTGTTTAGCACTTGTTGGCCCCTTTGCCTTCACTCTGCGGTCCAGCTCACCCCAAACCATCTCGATTGGGTTCAGGTGACTGTGGAGGCCAAGTCATCTGCCGCAGCACTCCATCACTCTCCTTCTTGGTCAAATAGCCCTTACACAGCCTGGAGGTGTGTTTGGGGTCATTGTCCTGTTGAAAAATAAATGATGGTCCAACTAAACGCAAACCAGATGGGATGGCATGTTGCTGCAGGATGCTGTGGTAGCCATGCTGGTTCAGTGTGCCTTCAATTTTGAATAAATCCCCAACAGTGTCACCAGCAAAACACCCCCACACCATCACAGCTCCTCCTCCATGCTTCACAGTGGGAACCAGGCATGTGGAATCCATCCGTTCACCTTTTCTGCGTCTCACAAAGACACGGCGGTTGGAACCAAAGATCTCAAATTTGGACTCATCAGACCAAAGCACAGATTTCCACTGGTCTAATGTCCATTCCTTGTGTTTTTTGGCCCAAACAAATCTCTTCTGCTTGTTGCCTCTCCTTAGCAGTGGTTTCCTAGCAGCTATTTGACCATGAAGGCCTGATTTGCGCAGTCTCCTCTTAACAGTTGTTCTAGAGATGGGTCTGCTGCTAGAACTCTGTGTGGCATTCAACTGGTCTGTGATCTGAGCTGCTGTTAACTTGCGATTTCTGAGGCTGGTGACTCGGATGAACTTGTCCTGAGAAGCAGAGGTGACTCTTGGTCTTCCTTTCCTGGGTCGGTCCTCGTGTGTGCCAGTTTCGCTGTAGCGCTTGATGGTTTTTGTGACTCCACTTGGGGACACATTTAAAGTTTTTGCAATTTTCCGGACTGACTGACCTTCATTTCTTAAAGTAATGATGGCCACTCGTTTTTCTTTAGTTAGCTGATTGGTTCTTGCCATAATATGAATTTTAACAGTTGTCCAATAGGGCTGTCGGCTGTGTAGTAACCTGTCTTCTGCACAACACAACTGATGGTCCCAACCCCATTGATAAAGCAAGAACCACTAATTAACCCTGATAAGGCACACCTGAAAACCATTTCAGGTGACTACCTCTTGAAGCTCATTGAGAGAATGCCAAGAGTGTGCAAAGCAGTAATCAGAGCAAAGGGTGGCTATTTTGAAGAAACTAGAATATAAAACATGTTTTCAGTTATTTCACCTTTTTTTGTTAAGTACGTTAGGTAAGTTTTGATGCCTTCAGTGAGAATCTACAATGTAAATAGTCATGAAAATACAGAAAACGCATTGAATGAGAAGGTGTGTCCAAACTTTTGGCCTGTACTGTATATATATATATATATATATATATATATATATATATACAAAAAAACATACAAAAATGCATACAAAAATGTGCAAAAAATACACATCATTTATGCATAAATGATGCAAGTGCTTCCATCTACATGCTGGCATTTAAAAATACCAACTCACGCACTTTTATGTTCCTCGGACTCGTGATTCCTGATTCAGTACGAAGATTCGAATCATTAACCCGGGTGATTCAGGGACCGCCAAGCTCTATTCGGAATATGGGTATAGAAAAACCTGTACGAGTGTGTAGGGCTATTTAATTCCAAATATATTTATTACCTGACTCTTTTGTTGATTCCTGAAGTTGTGGATTCATTGAGTCAGTTGTAAGAGCCGATTCGAACCAAAACAACACCCAGTGATTCCAGAGTAATACACAGAACGTATGTAATGTAAAAAAACCACTGCAATATTAATTACATTCAAAAAACACTAGCTATTATGGTTTTAAATAGTAAATAACAAAGAATATTAAAATGTATTAACGTTCAAATTTTATTTTGTTGAGTAAGTTTTGTAAAATAGCTTCAATAGAACCAAAACCAAAACAACAACGTTTTAGTTTAAAATTCTCCGTCGCCTGTACGACGAATCAATTTAACTGTTTGGATTCGACTCTAAAGCTTGGAGTCGACACTGAAGTTCCCAACCCGTTAATGTAAGAAAGATTCGAATCTTTTTCAACCGATTCCCGGTTCTTGTTGGGGGTTGGTGGTTAGTCGTTCAGCGGGGTGCTTGTCATGTATTTCAACAATACACCAGTTGACTGCCTGCTTATCTACCCCTTGTATGCAAAGTTTTTTCTGCTTTCAGGGGACATTTAAAAGTTTTTCCTTTGTAAGGAATAAGCTGCTTGAGTGTCCTTGTCTCCGGCTGTGCAGACCAGTCCTGTGAACAGTCCACGTTGGAAGCTGTGATGTTACTGTAGCAGAGTTAAAGAGCTCTGAAGAAAGGCTCTGCAACAACTTGTGGGTAAGATAACGTGGAGGCAGTAGCTGTAACAGGCAAAGGACAAAGGATCGAGGACTGGAAGCTACTTGGACAGGATTTTTAAACCGTCTTACAGATTAGTAGGAGCACCAGAGCGGCCCGGACTGCTGGAAATGGGATTGCTGCTGTTGCAGTGTAACAGAGTCGGATAAACATAACGGGTTGGCGTGAGAGGGCTGCACAGGCCGCTGTGGTACACTGACTTACAATCAAATCAAGAAGCGATCGGTAAATCGTGTGCGCACGAACAGTCATGGGTTTAATCGTGGCGAAACTTTGGAGCTTTTTCTGTAATCAAGGTAAGCATAGAGTTCAAACCGGTTTCTTTATCGGTTCATCGTTCCAACACTGTGTGTGTTGCGGTATACGGGTTCTCATCAGCCGCAGTTAGGTAGCTAGCTAACGCAGGCTAACCTGTGTGGCATCGCCTTAGTGTGCAAACCAATTAAACATTGTTTAAATAGGCTTAACATGTGTGTTGGAATATATTTCATTTTTCTTTAGTCAGAACTAATAAATGTTGACAGAGTAGCGTTTAACACAAACAGCTGTTTGCGAAAATATAGCTGCATCTATCTGATCATTTAAACCGAGAACAGTTCATTTATTTCTGTCCTTTCTGTGTAACTGTGTACTATTAATTGGTGTTTACACCACAGAAGTGGTGAACGATATATCGCGTATCGTGATACACGAACACATTGTGAAGATGCACGTGTATCGCGATATTGCCTTTTATTCACATTTACCATTTAAATATATAAAGTATGTAGCCATGTAAATTTTATGTCTATTAAGTAACTCTCTGTGTTGGTATGGACTTCCTTTGGGTACTCTGGTTACTCATGCCAGTAGGTGTAATAGTTAACCTATTTGCTCCTAGGTGTGTGAGAAAAAGCAAATGTGTGCTGCTCAGTGATAGGTTGGCATACTTATCCAATAGGTTTGGGACTGAGGCTTGTTGGCATACTTATCCAGTCTAGTACTTCGCAGTCCAGTTACTTTTAAATAGTCATTAGTATAGTAACATTTGGTTTGGGACTGAGCCTTGCTGGCATACTTATCCAGTCTAGTACTATGGTATGGTATCTAGTCCAGTAGTATGGTGACATTCGGTTTGGGACTGAGTCTTGTTGGCATACTTATCCAGTCTAGTACTATGGTATGGTATCTAGTCCAGTAGTATGGTAACATTTGGTTTGGGACTGAGCCTTGTTGGCATACTTATCCAGTCTAGTACTATGGTATGGTATCTAGTCCAGTAGTATGGCAACATTCGGTTTGGGACTGAGCCTTGTTGGCATACTTATCCAGTCTAGTACTATAGAATGGTATCTAGTCCAGTAGTATGGTAACATTTGGTTTGGGACTGAGCCTTGTTGGCATACTTATCCAGTCTAGTACTATGGTATGGTATCTAGTCCAGTAGTATGGTAACATTCGGTTTGGGACTGTGTCTTGTTGGCATACTTATCCAGTCTAGTACTATGGTATGGTATCTAGTCCAGTAGTATGGCAACATTCGGTTTGGGACTGAGCCTTGTTGGCATACTTATCCAGTCTAGTACTATGGTATGGTATCTAGTCCAGTAGTATGGTAACATTCGGTTTGGGACTGTGTCTTGTTGGCATACTTATCCAGTCTAGTACTATGGTATGGTATCTAGTCCAGTAGTATGGTAACATTCGGTTTGGGACTGAGTCTTGTTGGCATACTTATCCAGTCTAGTACTATGGTATGGTATCTAGTCCAGTAGTATGGTAACATTCGGTTTGGGACTGAGCCTTGTTGGCATACTTATCCAGTCTAGTACTATAGAATGGTATCTAGTCCAGTAGTATGGTAACATTCGGTTTGGGACTGTGTCTTGTTGGCATACTTATCCAGTCTAGTACTATGGTATGGTATCTAGTCCAGTAGTATGGTAACATTCGGTTTGGGACTGAGTCTTGTTGGCATACTTTTCCAGTCTAGTACTATGGTATGGTATCTAGTCCAGTAGTATTGTAACATTCAGTTTGGAACTGAGTCTTTTTGGCATACTTATCCAGTCTAGTACTTCGCAGTCCAGTTACTTTTAAATAGTCATTAGTATGGTAACATTCGGTTTGGGACTGAGCCTTGTTGGCATACTTATCCAGTCTAGTACTATGGTATGGTATCTAGTCCAGTAGTATGGTAACATTCGGTTTGGGACTGTGTCTTGTTGGCATACTTTTCCAGTCTAATACTATAGAATGGTATCTAGTCCAGTAGTATGGTAACATTCGGTTTGGGACTGAGTCTTGTTGGCATACTTTTCCAGTCTAGTACTATGGTATGGTATCTAGTCCAGTAGTATGGTAACATTCAGTTTGGGACTGAGTCTTTTTGGCATACTTATCCAGTCTAGTACTTCGCAGTCCAGTTACTTTTAAATAGTCATTAGTATGGTAACATTCGGTTTGGGACTGAGTCTTGTTGGCATACTTTTCCAGTCTAATACTATAGAATGGTATCTAGTCCAGTAGTATGGTAACATTCGGTTTGGGACTGAGTCTTGTTGGCATACTTTTCCAGTCTAGTACTATGGTATGGTATCTAGTCCAGTAGTATGGTAACATTCAGTTTGGGACTGAGTCTTTTTGGCATACTTATCCAGTCTAGTACTTCGCAGTCCAGTTACTTTTAAATAGTCATTAGTATGGTAACATTCGGTTTGGGACTGAGCCTTGTTGGCATACTTATCCAGTCTAGTACTCTAGAATGGTATCTAGTCCAGTAGTATGGTAACATTCGGTTTGGGACTGGGCCATGTTGGCATACTTATCCAGTCTAGTACTATAGAATGGTATCTAGTCCAGTAGTATGGTAACATTCGGTTTGGGACTGGGCCATGTTGGCATACTTTTCCAGTCTAGTACTATAGAATGGTATCTAGTCCAGTAGTATGGTAACATTCGGTTTGGGACTGAGTCTTGTTGGCATACTTTTCCAGTCTAGTACTATGGTATGGTATCTAGTCCAGTAGTATGGTAACATTCGGTTTGGGACTGAGCCTTGTTGGCATACTTATCCAGTCTAGTACTATGGTATGGTATCTAGTCCAGTAGTATGGTAACATTCGGTTTGGGACTGAGCCTTGTTGGCATACTTATCCAATCTAGTATTTCGCAGTCCAGTTACTTTTAAATAGTCATTAGTATAGTAACATTCGGTTTGGGACTGAGCCTCTGGTTTGAGAAAAGTCTTTAGGATGCCGATTGTATCTGTAGTAAACTTCAAAGTCCTTTACTGGTGTTTGGATGGTCGTGTTATTACTTTGTAAATAAAGTCAACCACTACTACTCTGTTTACCCCTCTACAAGGGTGGCACGGTGGCTAAGTGGGTAGCACTGTCACCTCACAGCAAGAAGGTCCTAGGTTCGATCCCCAGGTGGGGCCGTCTGGGTCCTTCCTGTGTGAAGTTTGCACGTACTCCCCGTGTCCGCGTGGGTTTCCTCCGGGTGCTCCGGTTTCCTCCCACAGTCCAAAGACATGCAAGTGAGGTGAATTGGAGATACTAAATTGTCCAAGACTGTTTTCGATATAACCTTGTGAAGAGATGAACCTTGTGTAATGAGTAATTACCATTACTGTCATGAATGTAACCAAAGTGTAAAACTTGACGTTAAAATCCTAATAAACAAACAAACGTCTCCACAACCTTGTTCAATAGATGATAAAGAACCTCCTACTTAATCTTGAAGATCAATCAGGTCTCTGTGCATCCTTCATTTTAAATTCTGTTTATGCATTTTTCCCTTTTTTCTACCAATCTGGTTATATCCACTTACCTGGTTGTATCTCCTCTATTGCTGCAGACCCCTACCCTGATCGAGGAGGGTCGTACCTAACACAAGTTCCTTTACACATGTGTGCAGTATCCAACAACTCCTTTTCACCTGCATGAGGCATCACACAGGGATTAGTATCGCAAACATGGTCACACACTGATCTCCATTATTCCCCATCATTCCCCAGCAGTGGTCATAATTGCAGAAGCAATGAGGAATTTCTTCGGCTTGCCCTCCCTTAGACATAGCCAGTCATGTCAGTGTAGGCAGCTGGTCGGCTGATAACAATGAATAGATTAAAATTTTATAAACATTTCTGAGAAGCCATAGCACAAACTTTGCTACCCCAACACCTGACCATATCAGTAGTTCTGAGAAAAGTCTATACTGTTAACCTTTTGGCACATTTCCCCCCAGTGATACAGGCAGTGGTACCTAGATATTAATTAATTATGTGTAGGTTATATTAAAATCAGTCTATCAGTGTCTTGAAGTACTTAATGATTAAAATGAAAGCAATGGATAAAAATGAATCTAAATGTCAGTTTTGATATTCATAACATTTATAATATAAGAAGACTTATAACAGTTTTACAAAACTAGGTTCATTTTTTAGATTCATTAAAACTGTCTGTTTCCTTTTCCTGAACAAAGATGAAGATATATGAAGAAAGACGATGATTATTTAGAGTAGGATTGATTTATTAAATTAATGGATAGGCTACGGTTGGCTGACTAGATGCATTTACATTTTCGGCATTTAGCAGACGCCTTTATCCAAAGAGATTTACAGTAGTGACAGTATACAATGTGAGCAATTGAGGGTTAAGGGCCTTGGTCAAGGGCCCAACAGCTGCAACCTGGCAATGGTGGGGCTTGAACCAGTGACCTTCTGATTACTAGTCCAGGACCTTAACCACTAGGCTACAACTGCCCTGCATTGATAGAAAGTTTACCAGGAGCACAAAGTTGTGATTGTGTCTGAGTTACCAGATTTTATTCATAATTGGCCAGTAAATGAGTAACTTCATGCACTGCTAATCACCAATACCTGTCTGTAAACCAGAAAAAAACTGCTTCTTACTGGCCTTTCCTGGCAAAAAAATCCCTTTGGTTATTATATTTTTAACGATACAAATAAAAACGAGAGAATCCTGGAATTCCCAAGCAGTTCAATGGCTCTTGTTCTAGAAACAATTTGGGTATTTGCTAAAAGCCTTCTAGCCCTCATGTGTGCGTGCTTACTTCTGTATTCATAGGTTTTATATGACATGGCTTTTTGATAGGGTATATTTGATTTCCCTACTTTATTGTTCTATAGTAATGTTAAACAGGTTTGTTTTGGGGAGCAGACAATGCTTTATAAAATGTTCCTCTCTGCTTAAAAAAGTAGTTTATTTATATGGCATGGAAAATGCAAGCTGAGTATTACCTTAAATCATTTTACCAACTCATTTTGTAAAATACAATGTCAATCCACTACTATAAAATCATTACAAATTTTAACAGGATTAAAAATCATATTTTTATTGACAGTATACACCGATCAGCCATAACATTAAAACCACCTCCTTGTTTCTACACTCACTGTCCATTTTATCAGCTCCACTTACCATATAGAAGCACTTTGTAGTTCTACAATCACTGACTGTAGTCCATCTGTTTCTCTACATACTTTTTAGCCTGCTTTCACCCTGTTATTTAATGGTCAGGACCCCCAAAGGACCACTACAGAGCAGGTACTATTTAGGTGGTGGATCATTCTCAGCACTGCAGTGACACTGACATGGTGGTGGTGTGTTAGTGTGTGTTGTGCTGGTATGAGTGCATCAGACACAGCAATGCTGCTGGAGTTTTTAAACACCTCACTGTCACTGCTGGACTGAGAATAGTCCACCAACCAAAAACATCCAGCCAACAGTGCCCTGTGACCACTGATGAAGGTCTAGAAGATGACCAACTCAAACAGCAGCAATAGATGAGCGATCGTCTCTGACTTTACATCTACAAGGTGGACCAACTAGGTAGGAGTGTCTAATAGAGTGGACAGTGAGTGGACACGGTATTTAAAAACTCCAGCAGCGCTGCTGTGTCTGATCTACTCATACCAGCACAACACACACTAACACACCACCACCCTGTTAGTGTCACTGCAGTGCTGAGAATGATCCACCACCTAAATAATACCTGGTCTGTGGTAGTCCTGTGGGGGTCCTGACCATTGAATAACAGTGAAAGCAGGCTAAAAAGGTATGTAGAGAAACAGATGGACTACAGTCAGTAATTGTAGAACTACAAAGTGCTTTTATATGGTAAGTGGAGCTGATAAAATGGACAGTGAGTGTAGAAACAAGGAGGTGGTTTTAATGTTATGGCTGATCAGTGTATAATCACCTATATCACTTATATAAAACTCCTAAACAAAAAAACCCAAACAGAAGTCATGGCAGAAATGTCCAATAATAGGTCTTTGTTAATAATTCATTGGTGAGCCACAAACCAGTAACTTCTTATTAATGTGCTGGTAATTAGATCAAAGGCTTAAAAACAGGTTACTAGTATAGGACATGCAGGACAGAAGTAAGAACTAAGTTCAAGACAATCATGTCTGCATCAAATCAGAGTAAAGGTTGATGTCAAGTTCTTTCCTGTACATATCTGAAAGGTGAAAAGGCCATGGTGCTCCACCCACCCCCCTCCCCAACAGTTCTTTTGTGTTTTAGAATAGACGCCAGGCTTTCTTGACTCAAAGGATGTGACAGAAGGCCTGATGCCGTGGCTGACCGGGCATACAAAACAAGCACTAGGAAGGCGTTTTCTGGCCATATTGTCTTCCTATGACGTTATTCTTCGCAGCGTGAGCAGCCGGTGCTCTCGTCAGACTAGGCAGCTGTAAGGGTTGCCCTTTGACCACAAAGTTTTACCATTATGTTATATTTTTCAATGGTGGAAAGCTTTAAATTGTAACTAGTTCTACTATGGATTTTAGGTCATGTTAAAGTTTCAGGCACTTTTCATAATATATGGTGTTGCAGAGCTCAAGGAAAAACTGCCAGTATGTTCTCCCCACTTATCTGTAATGTCAGGTTTTATATTGGACATAGGGCTGGGCGATATGACAAAAAAAAAAAACTTATATCCCGATATGCCTTTGAGAAGTGGCGATATATGATACGATACGGCAGCCGCTCAGGTGGCGCAGCAGTAAAGTACGCTAGCGCACCATAGTTGGGGTTTCGAATACATCGTATCGAATCTTAGCTCTGCCTTCTGAATGGGTTGGGGGGCTGCATGAACAACGATTGGCTGTTGTTCAGGGTTAGAGGGTAAGAAAGTCGGATCATAGGTCCTCATAACTGGTGCGACTGCGGCCCCTTCTATATGGTAAGTGGAGCTAATAAAATGGACAGTGTGTGTAGAAACCAGGAGGTGGTTTTAATGTTATGGCTGATCGGTGTATATCAATTTTTTGATATACCGCCCAGCCCTAATTGGACATGGATGCAATTGGATTCCCACCTTCTCTTAACTGATAACTGAACGTCATTAGTGCACAGTTAACTGTTACCATCTTGCATAGTGAACATGGCAGTAATGTAGAACCTTGCACACAAACAGAATCACTTCAGCATTCGGATTTAGTCGGTAGGGAACGGTTCATTACAAACGCTAGCTAAACATTCCTTAGACGTGACTAGGACATGATGCTAAATTGTTTAAGAAAATTCACACTGACTCCACACTGACATCAAACAGTGTGTAATCGTTCCTTTTTTTCATTATTTAATTGATACATAAAATGTTGTTTTTTTTTTCCCATTTTGGCTAAGAACAGGATCGCTGGTTTGCTAAAAGAGAATGTAAATAGTTTACTGGCACTTTGCCCTGTAGCTGGAGGGTAAGTTCCAAACCAGCAGTCTGACCTCTCTGTACTTCATGTGTAGAGTTCTGTAGGTCTGCTTTCATTTTAAATCAGACATCAGCTCTTGATAAATAAATTTAAAAGCTTTTAAACTGACATTATTTGAAACAAGTTATGAGTCAGTTTTTGTCAGTTATGAGTTAAATGGTCAATCAATAAGATCCTTCGAATGGGGTATGGTAATTAAGTGGCTTATACATAAATACATGCGTATTTGTGGCTGATTGCTACTAGAATATGCACAGTGGTACCTTGTAACTTGGCGTCCCCTAAACTTATCATTCGTGGGGAAATCTGTACCCTTAAACTCGACATTTTCCTTAAATTCGACATGTTCAGTCTTAAAAAAAAAACCTTAAGTGTCAAAAACATTCCCATTATTTTACAGATCTACAGATCCTTTTAATTTTGGTCCATCACCCATGTACTCACTCCAGCTTGACATTGTTAGAGTGCCTGTGGGCTTTGCTATACGTACCTGTATCGGTTTATAAGTAAGTAAGCAAGCAAGAGTTTGTCCTGAGTTTTTGAAGTCCTAGGTGGTGGGTGGCTTATGCCTAGTTCACACTACACGATTTTTGCCCTGATTTTCGCTCGCCGACTGATCGACGCTAGATTTGCCGGCTCGGGAGCAACTCGGTGTTCACTCGGCGATCAAAACTCGGCTCTCAGTCGCTATGTGTGAACTACTCAACAACTCCATCCGAGCTGAAGAAATGTGTCTAGCTTGTCAAATATCTGGATCTGAGTTACCCGACTGGCAATGAGTGTTATGTCGAATAGCCAATGAGAACGCAAGATACGGGGTGAGGAGAAACGCAGGGGAGAAGTTGTAAAAAGGTGGGACAGGGGCATAATATAGTTTATATCAGAATACATCAGCATACACTCAAGTTTTACAGTATTTCTCACCTTATCGTTCTCTACAAAACATAACACCAACGTTGCATTGGAAAAATATTTATTAACCTTCAACTCACTATAGAACAATCCATATTGTTCACATAGCCAAATCCACTCATTCATTTATTTTTTCTCCTTGATTTTACGCTGCACATCAGTGCACAAACTTTGATTGCTCGCTACTTGTTGACGTGGATTTTGAGACGTGGTATCATTAAACCCCTTGCCACTTCTCGCGTGTGTTTTCGTGACAGATTGTAGTTTGGGAGACCAGAGAAACTCGCCTGCGATTCCAGTTGGTGATAGATCGTGTAGTGTGAAACCCCCTATCGCCGATCAGTCCCGATTACAGATCCAGTCGTGTAGTGTGAACTGATGACTTGGAAAGTCGTGTAGTGTGAACTTGGCATTATGAGGGAAGCTTGGCTCCACTACAGTCAAATAGGACTTTAATATAAAGTAAAAAAAGAAACCATAGTGTGTTTGGACTCTACTAGTCTTGAGCAGTACTGTGGCACAGCTTTAATAATCTTGCTTGCTGCTGGGCTAGAAACACTAGAGCTAAATCTTTACCAGTAGATGAATTTTTGTCATTGTATGTTTTAAGTCGTAATACTTCCAGCCCTCTGTAGGACTGTGTGCACATAAATAACATTTGTTCATTTTAACATGAAAGCCAGATCAATTTTAAATCAATATTTATTGATCTGAATGCTAGCGGTGGGTTTTAGGTTGCACTGGGTTTCCTTATTAATGTAAATGCATAGTGTATGTATGGGACCAAGGGGTTTCATTAGATTCTGATTTTGTGATTTTAGAACCATGTTGGGTGAACAAGTGATTGTTTCTCAGTATATAATAGACATGCACATATAGAATGTCTGTAGATAGACAAACGTAGCCAATTCTACTCGATTTGAGTTGAAGTCCTAAAACTTTATGCTTTATTAATAAAGTATTGTTTACCTAACAGGTCTGATTTTGTAGTAATGTGTTTAAACAGATGGCAAACTACACGTCTTCTACAAAATTCCATTAGGGTGGAAATAAGCTTAAAGTCTGTCCATCGTCACCCATGTGTTGAATACAGCCACAACAGGGGAGGAAAAACAAACCTTGTATTTTCAGACAGATGTTCCAGATAAAGTAGCTCATTTTAGTACACATTTTAAAAGCCATAATTCCAACAGAAATACCTAAATGGGCCATGTGTTTCTCTAGATGCATTTCTTTCAACAAGTAGTGAGTGTAATGTCTCAATCATACTTAGCTCTGTGTAAAATAGCAGAAGTCGTCTTCTGCTTCACTTCCTTCACTTCTATACTTAGATAAAGAAAGGAAACAGATCAGACAGATTCCTGATTGCAATGCAGCATGCTTTACTTATACTTCCTCACAGATGGGAGGCACATTGATTATTTTTTTAGCCTTTAGCCCACCAGGCAAGTAAAGCATTCAGTGTGTTTTCCCAGAGCCAAGTTGTGGCTACCCCACAGCATAATGACCTCATAACTCACATTTGTGATATGTTAAAGTGATCTAATATGATGCCTTAGGTTAAATAATACAATTTAGCATTATGAATAATGAATAGCATTATTTGTGCCTCTGATCAAGTACTAGAAGTGACCACAATGACCAAACAATACAATTCTTTATATATACACTGATCAGCCATAACATTAAAACCACCTCCTTGTTTTTACACTCACTGTCCATTTGATCAGCTCCACTTACCATATAGAAGCACTTTGTAGTTCTACAATTACTGACTGTAGTCCATCTGTTTCTCTGCATGCTTTGTTAGCCCCCTTTCATGCTGTTCTTCAATGGTCAGGAATCAATCTGTGGACAGCGTCCTGTGACCACTGATGAAGGTCTAGAACAGGGGTGCACAACTTCTTTTTACCAAGGGCCGAGGCTAAGTCATATTGGAAAAAAAAAAAAATCTCGATTATTTTCAAATGTATTATCGATTCACGATTTGAATTTTTTTTATTTAAAAGACTGCAGAAGTGCAAAAATAGTAACAGCACCACCTATAATTATCCTTTCAAAGAACTCAAACTTTATAACAATAACAATATAATAATAATTAACAAAAATTTAAACAAAATCGAAATCTTAATTAGCTATATCCTTCATATAAAAAAACTCACAAACAACTCACTTTAAATAATGTGCGGCATAAGAAAAGTGCAAAACCACAAACAGTTCTTTACAGGTTTTTTAAAAGGAACTCGAGCCTGTTTACTGTTTCCACCATATAAATGAGTCTGTATCAGTATCTACACTGGGGGACATCGAATAAGCGCTCAGCTTTGATTTTGTCCTCTTGTGACTGGGGGGGTGGATGGAGGGGGCACGTTCTGCTTCTAACCGTATGGACTACAACTCCCATGAGCCCCTGGACTGTCACGTGACTATCACATGTCCCCGGTCAGCCAATCCTGATCGCGCTCACCGTCTCCGGAGTTTTGATTCAGTTCAGCTGTGTTCGGTTCCATGTGCATCTTAATTAAACTCTTCTGTTTTAGTCTCGTTGTGAAGTTTTGTCGATCGTGTTTGTGTCCTTATTTCTGAATCTAACCATTACCGTGTATAATCCTTGCTGTCTTCCGTTTGCTGCCTGTCTGTTTATCCTCTGGTTTTGGACTCTACCTGGTTTTGTACACTGTTTTTGCCTTTATGATATTAAACTTTCCCTGATTTATATTCCGCGAGCGTCTGGTCAGTTTCTGCCTCGTGACATGTTGGTATTTTAATTAAAATATAAAGTATGTAAACAATCGCGATTGTCACATTCTAACATCATGTGAAAACGTTCATTCTAACTAACAGAATTGATCTTGAAAATTGCCCAGCCCTAAATACAGTTACATAACATCATGTACTTACAAGAAAGGTCTTGGTCAGTGGAAGATACTGCAGCTTCTTTATGACACCAACTGATTAATGTGGTCGCAAGCACTGCAGACATGAGAGAACGCCATGGCCCGTTTAATAAAAAAAAATACTTTGTATGTCCATTCAGGGTTAAATTTCATATGCTCGAGATCCACTTTTCTTTTTTTTACTCGTACTTGGTTTGGACAAACATGGTACCGCTGAGGTAACTTGTATTTACATAATTTACTTTTCAGTCACAATTTCACGGAATTACCCGGTGAATTTAAAGTAACAGCATCGTTTATTTAAAAATGCATCAGCACTTCATTTGGCGGGCCGGATCTGGCCCGCGGGCCGTATGTTGTGCACCCCTGGTCTAGAAGATGACCAACTCAAACAGCAGCAATAGATGAGCGATCGTCTCTGACTTTACATCTACAAGGTGGACCAACTAGGTAGGAGTGTCTAATAGAGTGGACAGTGAGTGGACACGGTATTTAAAAACTCCAGCAGCGCTGCTGTGTCTGATCCACTCATACCAGCACAACACACACTAACACACCACAACCATGTCAGTGTCACTGCAGTGCTGAGAATGACCCACCACCTAAATAATACCTGCTATGTGGGGGTCCTGACCATTGAAAAACAGGGTGAAATCAGGATAAAAAGGTATGTAGAGAAACAAATGGACTACAGTCAGTAATTGTAGAACTATGAAGTGCTTCTATATGGTAAGTGGGGGTGTGGTGGTTAAGTGGGTAGCACTGTCGCCTCACAGCAAGAAGATTCTGGGTTCGATCCCCAGGTGGGGCGGTCTGGTTCCTCTCTGTGTGGAGTTTGCATGTTCTCCCTGTGTCCACGTGGGTTTCCTCCGGTTCTCCGGTTTCCTCCCACAGTCCAAAGACATGCAAGTGAAGTGAATTGGAGATACTAAATTGTCCATGACTATGTTCGATATAACCTTGTGTGAACTGATGAACTTTGTGTAACGAGTAACTCCCGTTCCTGTCATGAATGTAACCAAAGTGTAAAACATGACGTTAAAATCCTAATAAACAAACAATATGGTAAGTGGAGCTGATAAAATGGACAGTGAGTGTAGAAACAAGGAGGTGGTTTTAATGTTATGGCTGATCAGTGTATAAACAAGCCTTGTTTTATTAAAACACTGATTTGACTGGCTGTAGTGAGACACTTTCACATCACCATAGCTTTTTCCTCACCACTTTCTAATCCTGCTTTCTAGATTTGTGTTACATTGAAAAAGTCAGTTCTGCGACTGAAGACGTTAAAAGCTAAGTTGACTTAAAAGTTGATGTGATGTTTGCCTGCAGACTAGAATACAGCGAGTCTGTGTGCAGTGTAAATGTTTACTTTGTAGCTGTTTTGTTTTTTCTGTGTAACACAGTGAAATGTTTGTAAGGGAAATGTAAATATTACATAATTCATAGATCAACATGAAGAAATAATAATTCTTTTTAATTGCTAAGCTAATTTCCAACCAGATTACACAATTAACTCTTTTACTCACAAGATAAATCTTATTTTTGACAATTAAATGTGTTGTTATTATTGAATTGCAAACCAAAAATTAGAGAAATATCTAGTTCTTTGTTTTATTTACTTAATGAAGCCATACTTTGTCTTAGCCATACTTAGCTTTTCTATATACACTGATCAGCCATAACATTAAAACCACCTCCTTGTTTCTACACTCACTGTCCATTTTATCAACTCCACTTACCATATAGGAGCACTTTGTAGTTCTACAATTACTGACTGTAGTCCATCTGTTACTCTGCATGCTTTTTTACCTGCTTTCACCCTGTTCTTCAATGGTCAGGACCCCCACAGGACCACTACAGAGCAGGTATTATTTAGGTGGTGGATGATTCTCAGCACTGCAGTGACACTGACATGGTGGTGGTGTGTTAGTGTGTGTTGTGCTGGTATGAGTGGATCAGACACAGCATCGCTGCTGGAGTTTTTAAATACCGTGTCCACTCACTGTCCACTCTATTAGACACTCCTACCTAGTTGGTCCACCTTGTAGATGTAAAGTCAGAGACGATCGCTCATCTATTGCTGCTGTTTGAGTTGGTCATCTTCTAGACCTTCATCAGTGGTCATAAAATGCTGCCCACGGGGTGCTGTTGACTGGATATATTTTTGATTGGTGGACTGTTCTCAGTCCAGCAGTGACAGTGTCTTATCCACTCATACCAGCACACCACACACTAACACACCACCACCATGTCAGTGTCACTGCAGTGCTAAGAATGATCCACCACCTAAATAATACCTGGTCTGTAGTGGTCCTGACCATTGAAGAACAGGGTGAAAGGGGGATAACAAAGCATGCAGAGAAACAGATGGACTACAGTCAGTAATTATAGAACTACAAAGTGCTTCTATATGGTAAGTGGAGCTGAAAATAGACAGTGAGTGTAGAAACAAGGAGGTGGTTTAGATGTTATGGCTGATCAGTGTAAATGCTTATATGTGCCTTTATTTGAGCAAATAATTTGAATACTTGTACCATATTTAGCAAGATGTATAAGTGATCACGTATTACAACTAACATACAGTTATGTGCATTTGTTTTTCATTGTATTTCTTGTTTTGTTGTATCACTACTGTCATAGTATGACCAGTGATCGTTGTTTAGACAAGTTCACACAATTCTCCATAGTTGTTTGGTGTAGTAAATTTCTTTCTTTCTTCGAATTCCCTGCTTTACTGTCACAAGCATGATCAATCACACTGGCTTTCCCCCACATGACACTCTCTCCTAAACAAACATCTTCAGGTATTTACAAGACGTAAACACTTGGCTCTTCCATCGTCTTGTAAATAAAACAAGATACCCAGTTCAAGTGAAGCCAAAACAATTCTGTGTCCACTTACAGTGGAATTCAGCATCAATTCCCCCAAGGTCTGTGCATGGTGCACTTAAGATCCACTTACTTTTAAGAACCACTCACTCTCACGCTTCCTTGATTATACAATGCAATGTCCATAATGCAATGATGTTACCATGCTTCTTCACACTGTGCAGTCCATGCTAGATCTAGATTTAAAAAGGGAACAGCATCTGGAACCTTTTCACACATGCTCTTTTACTCAGTAATTTACTGTGTGAATTGCCTTGTCAGTACCTGGCATTTCACTTTCACACTTTCACACTTAACCCCTTTAAAGCATGAAAGTGAGATGCCAGATACTGACACAGTGATTTGCTGGTAAAGACCTAATGCAATTCCCATGTCATTAGCAGGCCAGCTCTTGTGTGAACATGTACTTCTGTAATGCCTAGTTCACACTACATGAAGGGAGCAACTCGGTGTTCGCTCGGCGATCGAAACTCGGCTCTCAGTTGCTATGCGAAGCGAGATTTCTAGCTAGCTAGATATCTGAATCTGAGTTGCTCGACTGGCAATGAGTGTTATGTCGAACAGCCAATGAGAACGCAAGATACGGGGTGAGGGGAAACGCAGGGGAGGCGTTGTAAAAAGGTGGGACGGGTGTAATATAGTTTATATCAGAATACATCAGCATACACAAAAGTTTTACAGTATTTTTTACCTTATCGTTCTCTACAAAACATAACACCAACGTTGCATTGCAAAAAATACACTGCCTGGCCAAAAAAAAGGTCACACACTCTAATATTTAGTTGGACCGCCTTTAGCTTTGATTATGACACGCATTCGCTGTGGCATCGTTTCCACAAGCTTCTGCAATGTCACAACATTTATTTCTGTCCAGAGTTGCATTAATTTTTCCCCAAGATCTTGTATTGATGATGGGAGATTTGGACCACTGCACAAAGTCTTCTCCAGCACATCCCAGAGATTCTCAATAGGGTTCAGGTCTGGACTCTGTGGTGGCCAATCCATGTGTGAAAATGGTGTCTCATGCTCCCTGAAGCACTCTTTCACGATTTGAGCCCGATTAATCCTGACATTGTCATCTTGGAATATGCTCGTGCCATCAGGGAAGAAAAAATCCATTGATGGAATAACCTGGTGGTTCAGTATATTCAGGTAGTCAGCTGACCTCATTCTTTGGGCACATAACGTTGCAGAACGTTGCTGACCAACTGCAGCAACCCCAGATCATAGCACTGCCCCCACAGGTTTGTACGGTAGGCACTAGGCATGATGGGTGCATCACTTCAGCCGCCTCTCTTCTTACCCTGATGCTCCTATCACTCTGGAACAGGGTAAATCTGGACTCATCAGACCACATGACCTTCTTCCATTGCTCCAGAGTCCAATCTTTATGCTCCCTAGCAAATTGAAGCCGTTTTTGCCGGTTAGCCTCACTGACAAGTGTGAGTTCCCTTCACATTGTGTGTGTGGAAATGCTCTTACTGTCACTATTAAACATCCCTGAGTTCTACTGTAGTTTTTCTACCATTTGATTTCACCAAACGTTTAAGTGATCGCCGATCACGATCATTCAAGATTTTTTTCCGACCACATTCCTTCCTCGAAGATGATGTTTCCCCCACTGTCCTTCCACTTTTTAATAATGCGTTGGACAGTTCTTAACCCGATTTTAGTAGTTTCAGCAATCTCCTTAGATGTTTTCTCTGCTTGATGAATGCCAATAATTTGACCCTTCTGAAACAGATTAACATCTTTTCCACGACCACAGGATGTGTCTTTCGACATGGTTGTTTAACAAATGAGAAGCTACTCACTGCATCAGTTAGGGTTAAATAACTTGTTGCCAGCTAAAACATAATCACCCATGCATTAATTATCCAATGGAAGGCCTATTACCTATTCGCTTAGTTAAATCCAGGTGGTGACCTTTTTTTTGGCCAGGCAGTGTATTTATTACCCTCCAACTCACTATAGAACAATCCATGCTGTTCATGTAGCCAAATCCACTCAGATTCATTGACTGGACCAAATATGACTGAGCTGAGGGAAATCATATGAATGGTTATACGAATGAAAACGTTGTAGATGTTAAAAACGATTATTTATAAACATTTTTAAAAATGATGCGTCGACATCAACGACTAGGTCGACCAATCGCGGCAGCCCTAATTTTATTTTCAAGGTTTTTTTTGGTTTACAACACAATGAATTGTTTAAGTACCTTCAAAAGGAAAAACCTGTTCTTCTGTAGGACATGAGGGTATCTTCAGCAGTTTATTTACACTGTATATAACCCATATGGACACTTCACAAAGAGTTTGTTAGCTTTCCTATTTCAAAACATGTGCATTTAATACATGATATTTAAGGTCTTATTTTATTTAAGTTCAGCGAATGTAGATGGAACCAATATCTCAAACTGAGTTCTCATCCCTGAAGAAGTAACCATGATGTAGTTTCCTGTATCACACAATGTAGCTGTCCTAACCCTCATTACTTGTCTTACCCAGTGTCTTTCCTTTGGTACATAGAGGTGAAAAGTCAAACTGCTTCTGCTTGACACTAAACTTTGTTTCATGCTGGCCTGTCAGCTTTGATTATGACCTTGCTTATGACCCATCATGCTTTCCTTGGCTAATGCAAGCATGATGTGTCTGCTGGCTCATGTAGTTCTACTTGAGTCATGTAGAAAGAACTGAAAATATGCGACGAGCACCACACAACACAAAGGAGCATTGTGATGCAGGAAACAGGCTGAATGAAAGGAAGTAATTTGCTGCACAGACAACTTCGGTTTGTCTTCGGGGCTGCTACGAAGCTATTCAACAGTATAGAAACATCGCAGTTTAACCTGATATCGGTAGTAGTGATGTATATTTTGACAACAAGAAGTTGTTTCCTACTGAATTTTGTGACCTGAATTACAAATGAATGCAATATGCAACAATGATTACTAATCACATATCTGAAATGTGCTGGGTTCACTTATTATGTTTTGGGAAAAGTAAATACATTACACTTTAGATATTTATTTTACAACCCCAAATCAGAGAAAGTTGGGACAGTGTGGAAAATGCAAATAAAATAAAATAAAATACATTGACTTTGAATTGATTGTAGACAGGATGAACCCAAGATACTTCATGTTTTATCTGCTCAACTTCATTTAATTTGTTAATATACCTCCATTCCTGCATTTCAGGTCTGCAACATATTCTAAAAAAAGTTGGGACAGGGGCAATTTAGGGCTAGTAATGAAGTGAAGAAACTAAATAATGATGTGATTCCAAACAGGTGACATCAACAGGTGATTGTAATCATTGTTTAGTACAAAAGCAGCATCCAGGAAAGGCTGAGTCTTTGATGATCAGAGGATCTCCAGTTTGTCAACAAATGTGTGAGAAAATGATTGAAATGTTTAAAAACAATGTACATCAGAAAGATTGGAGTGGATTTGCATATTTCTCCCTCTACAGTGCATAATATCATTAAACCATTCAAGGAATCGGGAGAAATTTCAGTGCATTAAGGCCAAGGGTGCAAGCTTAAGCTGAACGTCCGTGATCTTCGATCCTTCAGACGGCACTGCATCAAGAACCACCACTCAACAATAGCTGATATAACCACATGGGTGAGGGATTACTTTGGCAAACCTTTGTCAAGCACTACAATACAGAGTTACATGCACAAATGCCACTTAAAACTTTACTGTGCAAAAAAGAAGCCTTATGTTAACCATGTCCAGAAGCGGCCATGTCAACTTCTCTGTGCTCGGAGGCATCTAGGATGGACCATCACACAGTGGAAACGTGTATTGTGGTCAGATGAATCAGCATTCCAGGTCTTTTTTCGGAATAAATGAATGGCGTGTGCTCCGGACCAAAGACGAAAAGGACCATCCAGACTGTCATCAGCAACAAGTCCAATAGCCAGGGTCTGTCATGGTATGGGGCTGTGTCGGTGCCCTTGGCAAAGGTCATTTACACTTCTGTGATGCAGCATTAATGCAGAAAAGTACATTGAGATCTTAGAGCAACATATGCTGCCTTCAAGACGTCATCTTTTCCAGGGACGTCCATGCATTTTTCAACAAGACAATGTAAAACCACATGCTGCACACATTACAAAGGCATAACTGAGGAAGAAGAGGGTACGGGTACTGGACTGGCCTGCCTGCAGTCCTGACCTGTCCCCCATATAGAACGTGTGGAGAATTTTGAAACGAAAAATGCAACAACGACGACCTCGTACTGTTGCACATCTTAAGACGTGTTTGCAGGAAGAATGAGACAAAATAAAAGCTGAAACACTAAATCACTTGGTCTCCTCTGTGCCAAAACGTCTTTTAAGTGTGGTGAAAAGGAATAGCAACATTACAAAGTTGTAAATGCTTTACTGTCCCAACTTTTTTTGGAATGTGTTGCAGGCCTGAAATGCAGGAATGGATGTTTATTGATAAATTAAATGAAGTTGAGCAGATAAAACATGAAATATCTCAGGTTCATCCTGTCTGCAATCAAATAAAAGTCAAAGTAAATGTAAGAAACTCTGTGTTTTTTATTATTATTTGCATTTACCCAACTTTTTCTGATTTGGGGTTGTACTTAGATAAAACTGTTAAACTGTATTGGACAGCATTGCTTGAAAAATAATTCATTCATTGATTTTCAGGAAAATTTTAACAACCCTATTGCTAGTATCGATCCACATATTTAATGCCTTTCACTCTCTGTCCTACAGAACACAAGGTAATCATCGTTGGGCTTGACAATGCAGGGAAGACGACTATTCTTTACCAGTTGTAAGTAACGTTTGAGTTGCAAATGCTTCATACTAACTAAACAATTATTAACAACTATTCAGAACCAGTGACAATAATTCATGTTTGTCATGCAGCTTGATGAAAGAAGTCGTCCACACGTCTCCAACGATTGGCAGTAATGTTGAAGAGATTTTGGTGAAGAATACACACTTCTTAATGTGGGACATCGGTGGACAGGAGAGTCTCCGCTCCTCTTGGAATACCTACTACTCCAACACTGAGGTACTAGAATCATCAGTATTAGCTTACAAACACTTTTGTCCAATCTATATCATCCTTCAGTAATATAAATGGCCAACTGAAGCATAATCTGTGTAATATTTGAGCTCATATTAACCTTTAAAGTGTCTTACTTCCCACAAGTCTGAAATCAATTGCAACAGTTCGCACATCTGGCTGTGTCCTTATTCAATTGAGTGTCATCATTTGATCGAGAATCTGATTTTTCAGTCATGTAAACAGCATAATCCAAAACTGAAATTTAAGTCTGCTGGTTTTAATCTTAGTTATCAGTTTATTAGGAACACAGAACTATTGGATTTCTACATCAGTGTAAACACCTGTTGTTAAATTCCACGGGGTCTTTCCCTATTTAGTCCTTTTTAACTACCCATTGCATGCACTATACAAACGCTGGCAAAGTACAAACATACCTAGAGGAACACTCTGTCCTCTCTGTGTTTCGCCGGCTCTCATGCAGGACATCAACCACACAATAGGAGTCATTGCCATGGCAACTGGGAGGTCACATCTGTCTGACCTGTCTTTTCTTAGACATGACCTCCTGTGCCTGTTAACTGCCCAGCCACGCCAGTGCAACCGCTAAACTCAAACCCTGGTATCCATGAGGATGAGTTTGCGCAGTTGGCAGTTGTGTATCTTTTAAAATGTTCAATTTGGCAAAAAAAACCCCAAAACATTCATTGTACATTAAAATGTACTTAAGTCTCTTCTCTTATTGTACTTTATTTAACACTTTTGCATCAGATTCATGTATGTATCCACATATAAATAGCTGGGTTTAGTGTTGGACAGTTCTCTGACTTTTAAGGCTCATATTATGCATCTGGTAAAGAAACCGAAGGTCAAATTGGGTTTTTATTTTAGAAATAAGTCTTGTTTATCCTTTCAAGCTAAGAAGAAACTTGTGTCTGCCACATCCTTACCAGAACTTGATTATGGAGATGTCATTTATATGCATGCACCTATATCTTGTTTACGCTCTTTAGACACTGTTTATCATAGTGCCTTGAGATTTATTACGAAGTGTCGGTTTCTTACTCATCACTGTGTTCTTTATGAAAGAGCGGCTTTGTCTTCGTTAACCACACGTAGGCTAATTTATTGGTACACTCAAATTTATAAATCTATATTAGGTTTATTACCTTATTTATGTCATTTTATATATCATAAAGAAATGGGAAATTATGGTCTGCACTCTCACACTGTGTATCTTCTTAAGGTCTCTTTGTTACGTAAGGAATTAGGGAAACAGGCTTTTAATTATGCCTCTCCATCGGAATAAAATATACTGCAGAATGTTTTAAAATTGCAGGATCTGGTGAACTTGAATAGTTTAAAAAGTATTCTTCTTAAAATGGAACTAGGTAAACTGGTTTGTAAATGTTTTGAATGATTATTGAATTATTTATGAGATTATAAATCTCAGTGAGATTATTTTCTGGTTAAATAAAGGTATAAAAAAGTCTGATGCTGGCTTATGGTAAATAAGAGAGGCTTTTGCAGAAGAATAAAAAAAATAGATTAATAAACCTCATTGAAAGCTGTCTTAGTTTATAATATCCCGGCAATGCGACTGAAACAAGAACTGTTTAGAAGTCAAAAAGAGTCCGTTTTTATTTGTAAGGTGTGAAAATGTATGATTCACAAAAATAAAGACATGTTTATTACTAATAGAAAGATCATTTGTAACATGTTCCATTCTAATAGAAATTCTAGATTATATAAATGTCACTAAATAGGTTATACAGTAAGTGAACAGTGTGGTTACTATCAATATTATGTGATTTGCAACACAGCTTAAGTCATGCAGTTTACAAATAAAATGACTGGAGAGCAGCCTTATTAGAATCAGGTCTAACAACCAACAACATATAACATGATGGATCAAATAATAAAGAATGTGCATAAATGCACTGTAATGTCATTGAAACAATTAAAATCTTGTTTTATTTAAACATCTAATAGTACCATTGTTATTTAGAAAGTATAATTAAACAGCATCTTCCATAATAAAGGCACTTGTTTGAGTAAATCATGGGTAGAGACACAATTTGCCAGAGATTGCAGACAATATATATTTTTTTATTTCTTGTTTTTACCTCTGCCTTTGTCTGATCATGTCTGTATGTAGACGCCTGAGTTGCCAATAGAGCCCCATGGGATTTGAACTCTGGATCCCAGTGGTAGTGAGCTAACGTGATTTACCAATGCGCCACACAAGCACAGTGGACATAATTAATGCAGACAATTTAGATAATGGAAGTCAGATAATGTGTTCATGTAACCATAAATGAATTATCACCATAATCGGATTACTGATTTAGTTTTTTCTGATGCATGCAAACACATACTGATGTAACATTTACATATGCTCCTTATTTTTAACATTTTAACTGAACTGAAATAAATTTTAATGAGACGAGTAAAAATAATGTAGTTTAATCATGTGCTTTTCATACATTAAATATAAAGTCATAATGTATAACATTATGACTAGAGCCCTACTAAATTCACAGAAAAATTTGCTTAATTTCGCCGACCTAATTTTTCAAAAATCACAGGTTAAACGGAAAAGAAAAGTGCCAGCGTTAGCTGTGAGGTAAGCGAAAAAGAATGTTGTTTTCTAATGTCTCACCTGTCGTATAATGTGAATTACAAATATATTGTCTGGCCCTTTAAGAATGTTAAGTGTACTATGCTAGGGCATAGGGAGCAAGTGTGTAGGGAAGATATCAGAAATGACCATCTCCGGCTGTCCCTACTGTGTACAGTTTATTTCTTTCTTTATAATCCCAGCAAACTTTAAAGACACTCGGTTACACTAGGAGCACCTCATAGTGTAAATTACTGCAAATTTTTTCACATTCTGTGACATGATTTTTACAGCCGTGAATTAGGTAGGGCTTTAATTATGACCTTATAGCATTATGAATAAAGTGGGAAAAAGTCCACGACAGACCATAACAGTGATCTTGCTGCAGGGTTTTTTAATTTTTTAGATGTATTGAATAGAAGATACTCCACTGTCAGCAAAAAGCAGTTGGAGAACAAATGGAACCATTACTAGGCATATTTGGCAGTGCAGGGCAGCTGTCTGCTGTTGGGTAGCCAGCAACATTGTTGCGCTTACAGTGTGCACACAGCGTGAACCCACTTTCTTTTTAAAGTGGCACAAAGGGTGTTCTGGGCAGTGCTTTCTCTACACAGAAACAATATATGACATTTCCATCAAAAGTGTTTGTGAAAAATAAAAGCAGCTGTGCTTGACACAATCAACACTGATTCTCTGTATTCCAACTTCACAAACACTTTTTAGAGGACAGCGATGACGTTTGATGAATTACTATTCAGTTATTGTGATGTTTCACTGTCTCTGACTGCTTGTTTTAAATCCAGTGAGGTTTTTTTTTTTAAACAAAATGCATTATGTTTAAACCTTTAAACTTAATATTTTAATTACATTACAAGGATAAATAGTCTTGGATAATTATTTTTTTGCAAGGTTTGTTAGGATGTTAGAGACTCTTCACAGGATAAGTCACTGAGCTGAATGGATCCTTCAAAACAAGTCAGGGATATATAATTATAGAGAAGCACAGATTCAATAAAGAATACAAGACCAAACACTAGACATACCTCAAAGTTAAAAAAAAAAAAGTAAAATGATCATAAGTATAGGGCGGCACGGTGGCTCAGTGGGTAGCACTGTTGCTTCACAGCAAGAAGGTCCTGGGTTCTATTCACACATGGAGCAGTCCGGGTCCTTTCTGTGTGGAGTTTGCATGTTCTCCCCGTGTCTGCGTGAGTTTCCTCCCAGTGCTCCGGTTTCCTCCCACAGTCCAAAGACATGCAGGTGAGGTGAATTGGAGATGCAAAATTGTCCATGACTGTTTGCCATTAAACTTGTGAACTGATGAATCTTGTGTAACAAATAACTACCATTCCTGTCATGAATGTAACCAAAGTGTGTAAAACATGACGTTAAAATCCTTATAAACAATTAAATTATGTATAAACTCTTAAGTAAACTGTTAAGTATAAACTCTATAACTGAAACAGAAATGTTGACTAAGTTGGGCCACCCATCTAAATTTGGTCAACAACTAAAACAGCAATTTGTTATGCTAAGTTCACACTATGTGACTTTCACAGTGTTCAGATCGCTGTACAGTTCACACTACACAACTGGATCTCTTGTAATTGGGAGTCATCAGTGATAGGTGGTCACACACCACACAATCTGTCACCAGGAGTAATCTCATTTCAAAAAATGCATGTTAACAAGAAGCAAGAAATCAAATGATATTCAGCATAAAAGCAAGGAGGGAAAAAAAGAAAATCGGGGTGAAGGAGTGGATTGGGCTACACGGCCAGCAGGGATTGTTCTGTTCTGTAGTAGTTTGGAGGTTAATATATTGCAATTCAACATCGGTATTATGGTTTGGTGTGGACCATAAGGTCACAAATACTGTAAAGCTTGTGTGTGTGTGTCGATGTATTCTGATACATTCTGATGAAACGATATTATTTCCCTGCACCACACATTTACAAATCCCGGGTTTCCCATCACTCTGTATCTTGCGTTCTCATCGGATGTAGTTCAACACTGCACTCACTGTCAATTATAATCTGATTGCAACACTTGTCACGCTACAGGTCCAGCATTTACAGTGTATCACAAAAGTGAGTACACCCCTCACATTTCTGCAGATATTTAAGTATATCTTTTCATGGGACAACACTGACAAAATGACACTTTGACACAATGAAAAGTAGTCTGTGTGCAGCTTATATAACAGTGTAAATTTATTCTTCCCTCAAAATAACTCAATATACAGCCATTAATGTCTAAACCACCGGCAACAAAAGTGAGTACACCCCTTAGTGAAAGTTCCTGAAGTGTCAATATTTTGTGTGGCCACCATTATTTCCCAGAACTGCCTTAACTCTCCTGGGCATGGAGTTTACCAGAGCTTCACAGGTTGCCACTGGAATGCTTTTCCACTCCTCCATGACGACATCACGGAGCTGGCGGATATTCGAGACTTTGCGCTCCTCCACCTTCCGCTTGAGGATGCCCCAAAGATGTTCTATTGGGTTTAGGTCTGGAGACATGCTTGGCCAGTCCATCACCTTTACCCTCAGCCTCTTCAATAAAGCAGTGGTCGTCTTAGAGGTGTGTTTGGGGTCATTATCATGCTGGAACACTGCCCTGCGACCCAGTTTCCGGAGGGAGGGGATCATGCTCTGCTTCAGTATTTCACAGTACATATTGGAGTTCATGTGTCCCTCAATGAAATGTAACTCCCCAACACCTGCTGCACCCATGCAGCCCCAGACCATGGCATTCCCACCACCATGCTTGACTGTAGGCATGACACACTTATCTTTGTACTCCTCACCTGATTGCCGCCACACATGCTTGAGACCATCTGAACCAAACAAATTAATCTTGGTCTCATCAGACCATAGGACATGGTTCCAGTAATCCATGTCCTTTGTTGACATGTCTTCAGCAAACTGTTTGCGGGCTTTCTTGTGTAGAGACTTCAGAAGAGGCTTCCTTCTGGGGTGACAGCCATGCAGACCAATTTGATGTAGTGTGCGGCGTATGGTCTGAGCACTGACAGGCTGACCCCCCACCTTTTCAATCTCTGCAGTAATGCTGACAGCACTCCTGCACCTATCTTTCAAAGACAGCAGTTGGATGTGACGCTGAGCACGTGCACTCAGCTTCTTTGGACGACCAACGCGAGGTCTGTTCTGAGTGGACCCTGCTCTTTTAAAACGCTGGATGATCTTGGCCACTGTGCTGCAGCTCAGTTTCAGGGTGTTGGCAATCTTCTTGTAGCCTTGGCCATCTTCACGTAACGCAACAATTCGTCTTTTAAGATCCTCAGAGAGTTCTTTGCCATGAGGTGCCATGTTGGAACTTTCAGTGACCAGTATGAGAGAGTGTGAGAGCTGTACTACTAAATTGAACACACCTGCTCCCTATGCACACCTGAGACCTAGTAACACTAACAAATCACATGACATTTTGGAGGGAAAATGACAAGCAGTGCTCAATTTGGACATTTAGGGGTGTAGTCTCTTAGGGGTGTACTCACTTTTGTTGCCGGTGGTTTAGACATTAATGGCTGTATATTGAGTTATTTTGAGGGAAGAATAAATTTACACTGTTATATAAGCTGCACACAGACTACTTTTCATTGTGTCAAAGTGTCATTTTGTCAGTGTTGTCCCATGAAAAGATATACTTAAATATCTGCAGAAATGTGAGGGGTGTACTCACTTCTGTGATACACTGTACATAGTTTTCTTGAGCTCAGATTAAGTCGTTGAACAGTTCACTCGTAGCGATCGAGAGCCGATTATCAAGCCCAGAGTGAACGCCGATTTGCCTCCGAGCTGGCACATCTGTCAGCGTCCTCTTGGGGAGTAAAAATCGGGGCAAAAATCATGTAGTGAACTAGGCATTAGAATGGCGACTAAGACACTAACTCACTATGGCAGAGTTGCAAATGACTAAAAGGATGTGCAAAAATAGCCCTCGTAAATACCTTCCAACAAAGTAGCCCTAGGACTGATGAGACAAAAATGCAATCATTTAAACCTTTATGCATTGCCCAGTGATAAGATGCCAGCAATTAGATGTTATGACGTGATTGGTGTGAAAGATTTTTCTTTTAAATAACTGAATTATCAGTGTAAACATATGTGCACTCACATCTACAATAAACTGTCTAGAAAAGCCATAATATACATTTATTCAACCAATTTCATTGTCTACTCTTTAAACATAATATAACCTGTTGACCTGAGCTTTCTCCTCATGGGTATCACTTTGTATGTACAGTGGCTGTTGTTGAGTGGCCATTAGTCCAAAGCCCAGCTGGTGTGTGTTTAGCCAGGGTTCAAAGGTCATGTATGGACAACGAGAACCAAGCGAATGATGACGTCAAAAGCAGTCAGTCATACCAATCAGTGTGTGTGAAAAGTTAACATGGCTTGGGTTTCTTTCAAATACTGTTCCATGCCACTGCACTCTGTTTAGCATGCATGCATGCTCTGGCAAGCAAGGACATGCCAATTGACTCACGTCGTACTCTTTTCTAACATAGAGTTCCCCTCTGTGTAGTATTGTTAGAGAGCTATTTTCAGGTGCTGACTGTAAGCTGAGTGTTAACAAGTGTTTCTGTCTCTGTACAGTTTATTATTCTGGTGGTGGACAGTACAGACAGGGAAAGACTGGCTATCTCTAAAGAGGAGCTGTACAGAATGCTGGCACATGAGGTAAAGCCTTACAATCGCTATTTATTTCATTATTTTCCTGCAGTTCATAAATGATACACTTTCTTTTCTCTTTCTAGAGTTTACTGTCCACCATAATTATCCCCTAACTTTAGAATGGCACTTAACCAAGCTTTCTGTAGCAATCTGTCACTGGACAGTAAAAAAGTGCTGTCTTCACATGTCTTAGTGTTGGCGTGTGCCAGCCTGTGGCGTATACACCGATCAACCATAACATTAAAACCACCTCCTTGTTTCTACACTCACTGTCCATTTTATCAGCTCCACTTACCATATAGAAGCACTTTGTAGTTCTACAATTACTGACTGTAGTCCATCTGTTTCTCTGCATGCTTTTTTACCTGCTTTCACCCTGTTCTTCAATGCTCAGGACCCCCACAGGACCACTACAGAGCAGGTATTATTTAGGTGGTAGATTCTCAGCACTGCAGTGACTTAGTGTGTGTTGTGCTGGTATGAGTGGATCAGACACAGCAGTGCTGCTGGAGTTTTTAAATACTGTGTCCACTCACTGTCCACTCTAGTAGACACTCCTGCCTAGTTGGTCCACTTTGTAGATGTAAAGTCAGAGACGATCGCTCATCTATTGCTGCTGTTTGAGTTGGTCATCTTCTAGACCTTCATCAGTGGTCGCAGGACGCTGCTCACCGGGCGCTGCTGGCTGGATATTTTTGGTTCGTGGGCTATTCTCAGTCCAGCAGTGACAGTGAAGTCTTTAAAAACTTCAGCAGCGCTGCTGTGTCTGATCCACTCATACCAGCACAACACACACTAACACATCACCATCATGTCAGTGTCACTGCAGTGCTGAGAATGATCCACCACCCAAATAATACCTACTCTGTGGTGGTCCTGTGTAGGTCCTGACCATTGAAGAACAGCATGAAAGGGGGCTAACAAAGTATGTAGAGAAACAGATGGACTACAGTCAGTAATTGTAGAACTACAAAGTGCTTCTATATGGTAAGTGGAGCTGATAAAATGGGCAGCGAGTGTAGAAACAAGGAGGTGGTTTTAATGTTATGGTTGATCGGTGTATATTAAATAAGTTGTATTTGGAGTAGAAGCAACTTTAGACTTTGCAAGGAGATGAACCACCAGGATTGGTGCTAATAAACTGCCTTTTGGGATCCAACAGATTAAAATCTTATTCATTTAGTCTTTCAGTGTCATATAGTCTTACAAAAAATAATTTAATTAATTCATTAATTAAACCAGAAAAGAAACCTACAAAAGTACAAAGAAACAGAAATTTGGTGTGCCTCCATCTCCTTATTGTGGCTGCAAAAGCGACCTCTGCTGTCTGGTTGAGACACTGGCAAGAATGGTGGAGAGATGAATAGGGCAAAGTTTGACTTTTCTTTCTGAAAGCCCATCGCTGGCTTGTGTAAGAGTCGCTGAAGGGAATCTTATTCTTGAATGAGTCTATACTTCTGGGAAACGCTCTACAACAATGTTTTCAATAACATCATTTTAAATGTAATTCTTTATAATCTTATCAGCCCACCAATCCTGACCACCAGCAACATTTACGAAGTGTTTTTTTGTGTATTTAGTAGGTGTATTGGTTGGCTCATTCTAGCACTTAATGTGCTTTTCCAGCTGTACTTGGATTCGTAGATATTTAAAATGTTAATTAGTTAAAAATGTAAATTAGTTTCTTTAGTATATTTTCATGCTTTTTTTAATCATTTAAAATAATTGCACTAACATGCACCTCTCTTTACCCCCATTTCTACAGGACCTGCGTAAAGCAGCAGTGTTGATTTTTGCCAACAAGCAAGATATGAAGGGTTGTATGTCTGCAGCAGAGATTTCGAAATACCTGACCCTCAGTTCTATTAAAGACCATCCATGGCACATTCAGTCCTGCTGTGCACTAACAGGCGAGGGGTGAGACTTTTATATAAACACACATTTATAACAAATCAACAATGACTGACTTAACTTTGTCCATTATTGTAGTTTTATGAAGTAAGTCTATATGAATATAAAAACATAAAAACAACCATTTCCCTTAATTAATAATATGGAGTGTGTGTGTGCGAGTATGTATGTGTAATATAAAATGTATGTATGTATGTGTGTATATATACAGGGGTTGGACAAAATAACTGAAACACCTGTCATTTTAGTGTGGGAGGTTTCATGGCTAAATTGGACCAGTCTGGTGGCCAATCTTCATTAATTGCACATTGCACCAGTAAGAGCAGAGTGTGAAGGTTCAATTAGCAGGGTAAGAGCACAGTTTTGCTCAAAATATTGCAATGCACACAACATTATGGGTGACATACCAGAGTTCAAAAGAGGACAAATTGTTGGTGCACGTCTTGCTGGCGCATCTGTGACCAAGACAGCAAGTCTTTGTGATGTATCAAGAGCCACGGTATCCAGGGTAATGTCAGCATACCACCAAGAAGGACAAACCACATCCAACAGGATTAACTGTGGACGCAAGAGGAAGCTGTCTGAAAGGGATGTTCGGGTGCTAACCCGGATTGTATCCAAAAAACATAAAACCACGGCTGCCCAAATCACGGCAGAATTAAATGTGCACCTCGACTCTCCTGTTTCCACCAGAACTGTCCGTCGGGAGCTCCACAGGGTCAATATACACGGCCGGGCTGCTATAGCCAAACCTTTGGTCACTCGTGCCAATGCCAAACGTCGGTTTCAATGGTGCAAGGAGCGCAAATCTTGGGCTGTGGACAATGTGAAACATGTATTGTTCTCTGATGAGTCCACCTTTACTGTTTTCCCCACATCCGGGAGAGTTACGGTGTGGAGAAGCCCCAAAGAAGCGTACCACCCAGACTGTTGCATGCCCAGAGTGAAGCATGGGGGTGGATCAGTGATGGTTTGGGCTGCCATATCATGGCATTCCCTTGGCCCAATACTTGTGCTAGATGGGCGCGTCACTGCCAAGGACTACCGAACCATTCTGGAGGACCATGTGCATCCAATGGCGGTGCCGTGTATCAGGATGACAATGCACCAATACACACAGCAAGACTGGTGAAAGATTGGTTTGATGAACATGAAAGTGAAGTTGAACATCTCCCATGGCCTGCACAGTCACCAGATCTAAATATTATTGAGCCACTTTGGGGTGTTTTGGAGAAGCGAGTCAGGAAACGTTTTCCTCCACCAGCATCACGTAGTGACCTGGCCACTATCCTGCAAGAAGAATGGCTTAAAATCCCTCTGACCACTGTGCAGGACTTGTATATGTCATTTCCAAGACAAATTGACGCTGTATTGGCCGCAAAAGGAGGCCCTACACCATACTAATAAATTATTGTGGTCTAAAACCAGGTGTTTCAGTTATTTTGTCCAACCCCTGTATATATAGTGTGTGTGTGTATGTGTATAAGTTTATAAGTGATAGAGTGAGAAAAAACTATTTAATTGGATTTGATTTTTATTACACAAATGCAGATTCATCTCATATGCGCACTTTGATGACGTTTTACTGCACCGCTGAAGCCGAGTGTTGAACAACTCAAAAATCTGATTCATATAGTCTTTCAGTGTTTGTTTTTAAAAAAAAGTGTGTAAACCTTAAATTAATTAAACCGGAAGAGAAACATACAAATTGAAGAAACTGAAATTTGGTGTGCCTCCATCTCCTTATTGTGGCTGTAAAAGCGACCTCTGCTGTCTGGTTGAGACACTGGCAAGAATGGTGGAGGTTGCAAGTTTGAGTTTATTGGATGTTGAGTTACAAGGTACCTGTGTGTGTGTATATATATATATATGTATGTGTTATAATATTACTACATCATGAAAAAAGTAAGGCAATGAAAAACATAGCTAATGAAGCCATCATAACAACTTGTAAGGCACCAGAACAGTGTGGAAGTGTGGAATTTGTGTCATAACACGTGAAAAAGTTGCTGCAGTAAATCTAAATTCATTCAGCAGTAAAAACCATTTGAAGTCACATTTTATTTCATGAACTGAACAAATGTTTTCCAGTCTTTTGTTGTTAACCTTGAGGTTCTTGCTGTACATGGCTTTGGTTCTGCGATTATGATTTTGACATCAGACTTAAGGTAGTAAATTTCATCAGGTGGATTTGGCCACACAAAGGAATTTCTGTTTCAATTTTGTAGCATGCAGCTAACTTGCACCTCATCTCCTACAGACAGCAGTACCTGCCCAACGAATGGCAGGTCATCGTACTTGACAATAACAAAATCTCAGGGACCACTTCATCAAAAACATAATTATTAATATTCATTGTAATTACTGCTCTTATTAAGGAAGACTAGAATGGAAAAAAGTGGTTTTAATATTTAAAAATAATTTTAAAACATTATAAAGTCAGTATAACAATGTCATTGTCAATTTAGTGCAACAGTGAAATTCTGTTGCACTGAGTGACTGTTGTTGTACTGAATGACAGAAATTTTACTTTAGCACATTTTACAGTTATCCCAGTGGTTAGCAAAAGCTAACATTAACCTAAGCTCAAAGACATTTCTACACATATTCACATTTAAATGTTAATAACCTTGTTTGTTTACAAGATTAACCGTAATATTACGTTTTCTGTGTTGTACTGAATGACACTCAGTTTTGTTCTTTAATGTACTATGTCAGTAAAAAGACATTTTTATCAAATAATGTTAAAATGCATTGACCATGTGTGTGTGCTGAAGGGTCCCCAGGAGTCTTCTTTTGTTGTTATAATTGGTCACATGACTGCAGTAGCTTGATTGCATATTAAAATAAGGCTTTTTATTAACGTTGTACTGAATGACAACTGAAGATTGGGAAAATGGGGACTGAAAGTATCCTGAATATTATTAATATTAAAAAACACATCTGATTGAATATTATTTAATATGTCACACATGACATTTGTACAATTATGCCAAAGCAGTAAATTTTAAGTTTTACTTAAGATTAATTAGTTTTTTCTTAATGTTTTATTACTTAAAGAGGTAGGGGGACCGTTGCACTGAATGACTTTTTGGGGGTTTCAAGGGTTATCTATTAAAAAATCATACATTTTCTGTAAAAATTATTTAGGTTTCAGTAAAGATGTACAAATGGTGTAGATTGAAGGTATATCCACTTATATTAATATAATTGTATATTATTTATCAAGTGGGGACACTAAAAAGTTACGTCTCGTCTTTAACCCATATATATATATATATATATATATATATATATATATATATATATATATATATATATATATATATATATATATATATATATATATACAGTGTATCACAAAAGTGAGTACACCCCTCACATTTCTGCAGATATTTAAGTATATCTTTTCATGGGACAACACTGACAGAATGACACTTTGACACAATGAAAAGTAGTCTGTGTGCAGCTTATATAAAAGTGTAAATTTATTCTTCCCTCAAAATAACTCAATATACAGCCATTAATGTCTAAACCACCGGCAACAAAAATGAGTACACCCCTAAGAGACTACATCCCTAAATGTCCAAATTGAGCACTGCTTGTCATTTTCCCTCCAAAATTTCATGTGACTCGTTAGTGTTACTAGGTCTCAGGTGTGCATAGGGAGCAGGTGTGTTCAATTTAGTAGTACAGCTCTCACACTTTCTCATACTGGTCACTGAAAGTTCCAACATGGCACCTCATGGCAAAGAACTCTCTGAGGATCTTAAAAGATGAATTGTTGCGCTACATGAAGATGGCCAAGGCTACAAGAAGATTGCCAACACCCTGAAACTGAGCTGCAGCACAGTGGCCAAGATCATCCAGCGTTTTAAAAGAGCAGGGTCCACTCAGAACAGACCTCGCGTTGGTCGTCCAAAGAAGCTGAGTGCACGTGCTCAGCGTCACATCCAACTGCTGTCTTTGAAAGATAGGCGCAGGAGTGTTGTCAGCATTGCTGCAGAGATTGAAAAGGTGGGGGGTCAGCCTGTCAGTGCTCAGACCATACGCCGCACACTACATCAAATTGGTCTGCATGGCTGTCACCCCAGAAGGAAGCCTCTTCTGAAGTCTCTACACAAGAAAGCCCGCAAACAGTTTGCTGAAGACATGTCAACAAAGGACATGGATTACTGGAACCATGTCCTATGGTCTGATGAGACCAAGATTAATTTGTTTGGTTCAGATGGTCTCAAGCATGTGTGGCGGCAATCAGGTGAGGAGTACAAAGATAAGTGTGTCATGCCTACAGTCAAGCATGGTGGTGGGAATGCCATGGTCTGGGGTTGCATGAGTGCAGCAGGTGTTGGGGAGTTACATTTCATTGAGGGACACATGAACTTCAATATGTACTGTGAAATACTGAAGCAGAGCATGATCCCCTCCCTCCGGAAACTGGGTCGCAGGGCAGTGTTCCAGCATGATAATGACCCCAAACACACCTCTAAGACGACCACTGCTTTATTGAAGAGGCTGAGGGTAAAGGTGATGGACTGGCCAAGCATGTCTCCAGACCTAAACCCAATAGAACATCTTTGGGGCATCCTCAAGCGGAAGGTGGAGGAGCGCAAAGTCTCGAATATCCGCCAGCTCCGTGATGTCGTCATGGAGGAGTGGAAAAGCATTCCAGTGGCAACCTGTGAAGCTCTGGTAAACTCCATGCCCAGGAAAGTTAAGGCAGTTCTGGGAAATAATGGTGGCCACACAAAATATTGACACTTCAGGAACTTTCACTAAGGGGTGTACTCACATTTGTTGCCGGTGGTTTAGACATTAATGGCTGTATATTGAGTTATTTTGAGGGAAGAATAAATTTACACTGTTATATAAGCTGCACACAGACTACTTTTCATTGTGTCAAAGTGTCATTTTGTCAGTGTTGTCCCATGAAAAGATATACTTAAATATCTGCAGAAATGTGAGGGGTGTACTCACTTTTGTGATACACTGTATATATATATATATATATATATATATATATATATATATATATATATATATATATATATATATATACTGTATATATATATATATATATATATATATATATATATTTATATATATATATATATATATATATATATATATATATATATATATATACACACACACACACACACACACGTGTGTTGACTGTGTGTTCACTGTTTTGTAAAATCCTTATTTGTCTTTTCTCTGTTTGTATTTCAGGCTTTGCCAGGGCTTGGAGTGGATGACGTCGAGGGTGGGACTTAGATAACCATCATGCTTACAGGACTGAACTCACCCAGTGGCTCCTCAGCCTCATCCTTTTGGCTGCTTTTCATTTGTTTCGCAGATTTTAAGCTCATGATCAATGCTCGACCTCTCTGGACACCTACCTCAGCTCAGATTGACCGATCAAACGGTTCAACCAATCCCATTTCAGGATGTTTGCCTATACCTGTGAAAGGAAGCGGTGCTCCATATCTGAAGTGTGACTGCTCACAGAGAGACAAACGCTCGTTTTTGTAGGAGTTCTCCATGACAACATAGACTGTGGTGTATACTATTGGAATTAGTGGTGGCATTTTTATTCATGGGTTATGGAATTTCTTCTTCGGGGGTAAACAAAGGTGGGGTACTTGAATCAAAGCCACTACATATCATGAACATATCAGGAGACACGTTACATATCATGTTGCATTACCTCAGTGCTTGGTGCTCCAGAAACCTGTGCTCACACTTGAGAAGCCTTTACATTTCATCCTGCCTACAGAAGCTAGAGCATGACCAGTGAATTGTGGGAAGTTGGTTGAATGCTAATAGGGCTCTGTCTTTATTTATTTGTCATAGTAATTTAGATGGATAGAAATTGAGCCAATGGAATTCTGCATAACAAAAGCCTTGATTTAATTCAAATCTGTATCTGAAATCATCATGTGCTGTAGGTCAGTTGGCTGTAATAATAGAGAAAAACAAACAAACATAAAAAACAAGCTGAACAATTTTAACTGGCCAATGCTGCTTTAAGTAAACACAATTTTGACAATTTTGTTATTAAATATAACAAAATATAGCCATTTATTGTTTATTAATGACAGGCATGCAATACCAGAGCTTTAAGGCAGATGTCGCCAGACTAATGAAGTACAGTTTTAATGTCTGGCGTTATCTAATTGAATTGTACTCAAACTGCATTACCTACAGGCAAATATAGAATTTCTAATTCTGCGTTCCACCTTGAATCTGTGAAAATGCCAATATACACTGATAGGCATAACATTATGACCACCGCCTTGTTTCTACACTCACTGTCCATTTTTATCAGCTCCACTTACCATTTAGGAGCACTTTGTAGTTCTACAATTACTGACTGTAGTCCAGCTATTTATCTACATACCTTTTTAGCCTGCTTTCACCCTTCAATGATCAGGACCCCCACAGGACCACTACAGAGCAGGTATTATTTGGGTGGTGGATCATTCTCAGCACTGCAGTGACAATGACATGGTGGTGGTGTGTTAGTGTGTGTTGTGCTGTTATGAGCTGTTAGCAGCGCTGCTGGAGTTTTTAAATACCGCATCCACTCACTGTCCACTCTATTAGACACTCCTACCTAGTTGGTCCACCTTGCAGATGTAAAGTCAGAGACGATCGTTCATCTATTGCTGCTGTTTGAGTTGGTCATCTTCTAGACCTTCATCAGTGGTCACAGGACGCTGCCTACGGGGCGCTGTTGGTTGGTGGACTATTGGTTGGTTGGTGGACTATTCTCAGTCCAGCAGTGACAGTGAGGTGTGTGAAAACTCCATCGGCATTGCTGTGTCTGATCCACTCATACCAGCACAACGCACACTAACACACCACCACCATGTCAGTGTCACTGCAGTGCTGAGAATGATCCACCACCCAAATAATACCTGCTCTGTGGTGGTCCTGTGGGGGTCCTGAACATTGAGGAACAGGGTGAAAGCAGGTTAAAAATGTATGTAGAGAAACAGATGGACTGCAGTCAGTAATTGTAGAACTACAAAGTGATTCTATATGGTAAGTGGTGTAGAAACAAGGAGGTGGTTTTAATGTTATGGCTGATCGATGTATGTAATCACAGACAAATAAACGATACACTCTGTTTATAATCAGTCAGAAGTACAGAACATAGGAACAGTCGTGCTGTAAGGAACTGCAGGGGTGGACAAATCATACATTTAATATTCAGTCTACTGAGCTATGATCTAGTATACTGGCCCATTCCCATTTTGGTTGCGTTTAAACATAACAACCTAGACTAAACAAGGATGGCTAGCATTTAGAGGTCAGCACAGCATATTAGTTGCACAGTTTGTACGCTGAAACCTTGGGAGTGTACCTCCAAATAGCTAGGCTGTTTTGGTGTATTTTTACCTAAATGAGCCAATATATGTTACATTTGTTAGCACAGACTGGTGTTAATAGTGGATTTAATCAAGTATTCCAGTGACAATTGATTTTCACTGTGGTAAGTGTTTAAAATTGGGACAGTCAGTATTAAACTACATATTTGTAAAATTCTGGTTATGGAATCATCTGAGAAGCTTCAACTTACCTCTGTCTGTCCAGTATTACATGCTGTTTTACTGACTGTCCTTTTAGGGCACTTCAGTTCAAGTTTTGCTAGCAGCTTTAAGCTTTTGCCATGTACTTTGGTTTCTATAATGGGTCACTTCACCTTAGTGCTGCTTGCTGATTCCTGGCTCGCTGGCTTATGGATGTTTAAGAAGGATAGTGTTTATACTGTTCTATCCAGGTACCTACATCACTGTGGCTGAATGAGTTTACTGCTCACATCTGCTTGCCTACTCCACATTATGCCTTTATTATTATTATTATTATTATTATTATTAAGAAGAACAATCCAGTGGCCTATTAAATCAATGAATTAAAAGAAGCCCTTTCTCAACGTTTGGCAGCCTGTACTTGAGTAACATCATTTCTTTTGTACGTGTGATGCTAGCAGAGTTGACATACTAATACAGCTAGTAGCTAAAATGCTTAATACTATTGATCTGTCAATGCACAAATACTATAGGCCATACGGTGCCCAGTAAGCCCTGCTTTTCTAAAAAATGTGCACATTTAGGTCTCCGTCTTTATGACGCCACCAGTGTTGAAGAAGGCTTAAGGCTGAAAGGTTGTAAACTCTTTAGCGGCAATGCAAAGGTCATTCTGAGGTCAAACTGGAATTTTTAATACTTGTTTTTTATATATATACTTTATAGGATAACCCAGTACTTAGCGTGCTGAGCCGCACAGAGACCTAGACACCCAGGTTACCAATTTGTCCACCTCATGTAAGTTCTTGATATGTATTGATTAGCATTTTATAAAGGAAAAAAAATTCATTTATAAAATTGCTAATTTATTGTCTGCTACTTGTTGTGTTCCATGTAAACATTTCAGGTACCGGTTTGTATTATTTTTTAAAGAATATACATATTGCTGCATCTAAGGATTTATAAGTGACTCATAAGTGTGTGTGTGTGTGTGTGTGTGTGTGTGTATATGTGTCTTTTTTGTTGTTGTTGTTAAACTGAAAAAGGATTTTAAGCAGTTTGATCAAAGGAATTCAAAGGTTTAGACTTGAATTACTGATCAGACTTGAACAAACAGCTTTACACCTTGTATGTGTGGTTAATATTATCAGTTCATTTTTAACCTGTAAAATGATGCCTACCTTAACACTACAGACCTAATTAACATCAGTACCATGATTCTTTATCCTAAGCAGTGGTTTTAATGTCATCCGGTTCCAGCATTTTTTTCCAATATGAATTAAACAGAAGAAAAAGGGCCACAGTTTACCAAGTGTACTATTGACCCTCAGGCTAAGACCTGTCTACAGTTCCACTGATCACACATTTTAAATTAGCCTATTTTGACGAGCTCTCATGTGCCATTATAATGTAAGCAGGAGGAGTATGTACCAATTTTTGTAATACTGGAATTTTATAATAAATGCTTTTATTTTGAAATGGTTGGTTTTTTTTTTTTACTTCTGTGTTCTGCAAATATGATTCTTAAAGGTCTCAAATTGGCAATGAAGCCTATATATATATATATATATATATATGGCCAAAAAAAAGGTCACCACCTGGATTTAACTAAGCAAATAGGTAATAGGCCTTCCATTGGATAATTGCTGCATGGTTGATTGTTTCAGCTGGCAACAAGTTATTTAACCCTAACTGATGCAGTGAGTAGCTTTTCATGTCGAAAAAGACACATCCTGTGGTCGTGGAAAAGACGGAAATCTGTTTCAGAAGGGTCAAATTATTGGCATGCATCAAGCAGAGAAAACATCTGGAGATTGCTGAAACTACTAAAATCAGGTTAAGAACTGTCCAACGCATTATTAAAAAGTGGAAGGACAGTGGGGAAACATCATCTTCGAGGAAGGAATGTGGTCAGAAAAAAATCTTGAATGATCGTGATCGGCGATCACTTAAAGGTTTGGTGAAATCAAATGGTAGAAAAACTACAGTAGAACTCAGGGATGTTTAATAGTGACAGTAAGAGCATTTCCACATGCACAATGTGAAGTGAACTCAAGGGATTGGGACTAAACAGCTGTGTAGCCTTAAGAAAACCACTTGTCAGTGAGGCTAACCGGCAAAAACGGCTTCAATTTGCTAGGGAGCATAAAGATTGGACTCTGGAGCAATGGAAGAAAGCCATGTGGTCTGATGAGTCAAGATTTAACCTGTTCCAGAGTGATGGGTGCATCAGGGTAAGAGGAGAGCTGGGATTCAAACACTTAACTTTTTAATTTATAATTGATCCTTATATACACATACATGTTGTCTAACTCAGCCTTTCTCAACCGGGGTGCCGTCTGGCTTCGTCAGGGGTGCCGTCAAAAATATTCTGACGTTACTGATATTGAAAATGAAATAAATTTAAAATACAAAAAAGTCAACTTATCATGAAAATGTAGACCATTAGCCGCCTCAAACATCAAAATTTGTCTCACACGCCCCTTTCCCCATGCTACAACGGTTGCGTGCGTTGCCTATAGTGATGGGTCGTTCGTGAACGATCCGATTCTATTGAACGGCTCTTTAAAATGAACAAAAGGAACCGAGTTGCGCCTCTGGGAGCCGTTATAATATATATTTATTAGGGCTGTCGTTAAAATTTTAATCGCGATTTAAAAAATTAATCAAAATTAAAATTTTTAATCTAACTTTTTATTTGGCTGTTTGTGCCACATACATGTGTGTTTCTGTGGTAATTAACTGTATTTCAGATGAATTAGGATGTAAAGCGCATGAACTGTCCGATGATAAACTACTTTTAGCGGTTTTCACTTTTTTTACGTGTTGATGAAAAGATGAATGAAATCATGCAAGCTTTGTAACGAGTATTTCTATTGGCTGCTAGAGCTGTCCATCAAAACCATGTAGCTCCGCCTCCTCCCCCTCCGGTAAGAAGTGAAACTCTGTGTGATGTTTCATCTCTACAGTTTATTCAGGTTATTCTATCACATGGTTATAAACATGATTTATATTTGTGATGTTTGTAGTTTTCTAAAAACACATTTGTATCTGATATTTATATGGACTAAGCATTTACATGGACTGTTTTAATTAACACTTTTTTTATATAGCTATAGTCAATTACTTATAGATAATGTCTGCTAACTTGACTGTTTCAGGTATTTATAGATGTTTAAATGGTAATTTAGAACAGTATTTCCCAGTATTCTTTCTGCACAAACACAGTATTAAAGGGTTTTCTTAATAGATCTATGAAATAATCATATCTGTGTTTTGATGCTTTATTGATGCCTTATATTAGATCAAAACATTATGGTTGGTGCACCTGTTTTCAGTGTCAGGGTCATGAACAGGAAAAGATCCTCACTTTTGTCAGATAATGTGCTTTCTACAATGAATTTAGATTTAATAATTTTATCATATTTTATGAATGTTTTATTGGTAAACACGTTCTTGCAATAACAATGTGCATAACTGTTCAAATTTTGCTTAATTATTAGTTTGCGATTAATTGAGATGAATACATATATATTAGGGCTGTCACACGATTAAAAATTTTAATCGAGATTAATTTTGTTCTTTAATCTCGATTAATCTCGATTAAAAATTTTAATCGTGTGACAGCCCTAATATTTATATTTCTGTGCAGTTCTAATTGGCTGTAATTCAACCATTCTGCTTCCATCAGTAGAGGGAATTAATCAGTCTATATAAATAAGAGCTGTTTATTGTCGAAATTCAAATCACTTTCAGTATCGCGGAGAGAGCAAGCGACACACACACACACACAGAGAGAGAGCTCATTACCTAATTAATGTACATATAATTATTATTGTTATTATATTGCACTGTTTTTATTAATATTTTATTATTTTTGCATATGTAACTGTTTTGTATATATTTGTTCTTTTTTATTGTTATTTTTATTATTTCTCTGTAACTTGCTTTGGCAATACGAATGTCCTTATTTGTCATGCCAGTAAAACTTCTTTTGAGTTTGAGTTTGAGAGCCATAACCGAGCTACAGAGAAATCATGCAGACAATGAGCAGTGCTAGTCGTAAAATGACAAATAATTGAGAATTATAAAACGGATAGTTCCGGTCCTAAAATCTGATTGGCTGAGCCGCGTTCGAAGCCGTTGTAAAATCCCCGATAAACGCACACCTAGGACCACCTCACATCATTCCATATTAATACGCCACTGAAAAGAAAAAGTTAATGTTATTTTCGCCCTCATGTTGCCTAGCAACACTGTTAATCAAACTACCTGGCGTCGCGGAAGAATGCTTTATTGTAAGTTTATACACAATAAATACATTTATGAATTAAACATTGTTGTATTTATTGTATTTTATGTTGACCGCCGTTTTATAAAAGCAATAAGCCACTCGAGACCGTGCATTACTGTTATGATTTTAGCACGGGGAAAGAAGTTTTAAAAAACGTCATCCCCGTGCTAAAATCACAGTAACGCACGGCCTCTCGTGGCTTATTGCTTTAATAAACTATAAACTTCTTTAATGATGTTAAATCTGATTGGTTCATGACACGTATGTTTTAAAGCAGAAACAAACACAGGCACATCTCTGCACAAGAGAGGATTTTTGTAAAACTTAATGCAATACAACCACAGTACGTCTCTTCCCTGTAGTGTTTTTGTGTGTTAGCAGTCCGAGGGATGCAGAGTGTAAGTTTTTTAATACATTTTAGACTGGGGTGACTCGAGATTTTGAATACTTTTAATGGGGTGCCGTGACTGAAAAAAGGTTGAGAAACACTGGTCTAACTGATGATTTACGATGAATTGGCGCCCTCTCCAATGTATCACTGTTTGCGCCCAGTTTTTCTCGATGGAACCATACCTGACTTGAGCTTGACCAGGATAGAGCAGTTGATTGACAGAAAAAATTCCAAGAAAAGTTATGTAGAAGGGCTCTTGGGTGGCACATGGTTCGAATCCCCAGAGGTGCTATTGGCAGATCGGGCATCTATTTGCAGACATGATTGGCTATGTCTGAGGGGTAGGGGGTAGGGGTTGGACGAGGCTGCATTATTGCATTGTACCAAATAATTCCAGGGACCCCATTGTGACCCTGACCAGTAGTCTGTTTCTCTGCATGATTTGTTAGCCCCCTTTCATGCTGTTCTTCAATGGTCAGGACTCTCCCAGGACCACTACAGAGTAGATATTATTTGGGTGGTGGATCATTCTCAGCACTGCAGTGACACTGATATGGTGGTGGAGTGTTAGTGTGTGTTGTGTTAGTATGAGTGGATAAGACACAGCAATGCTGATGGAGTTTTCACACACCTCACTGTCACTGCTGGACTGAGAATAGTCCACCAACCAAAAATATATCCAGCCAACAGCGCCCCATGGGCAGCGTCCTGTGACCACTAATAAAGGTCTAGAAGATGACCAACTCAAACACAGCAGCAATAGATGAGCGATCGTCCCTGACTTTACATCTACAAGGTGGACCAACTAGGTAGGAGTGCCTAACAGAGTGGACAGTGAGTGGACACAGTATTTAAAAACTCCAGCAGTGCTGCTGTGTCTGATCCACTCATACCAGCACAACACACTCTAACACACCACCACCATGCCAGTGTCACTGCAGTGCTGAGAATGATCTACAATGAGACACGTTTTATACTTTTGGTTACATTCATAACAGGAAATAGTAGTTACTCATTACACAAGGTTCATCAGTTTACAAGGTTAATGTCAAACACAGTCCTGGACAATTTAGTGTCTCCAATTCACCTCACTTGCATGTCTTTGGACTGTGGGAGGAAACCCACATGGACACGGGGAGAACAAGCAAACTCCACACAGAAAGGACCCGGGCCCCACCTGGGGATCAAACCCAGGACCTTCTTCCTGTGAGGCGACAGTTCTACCCACTTAGCCACCGTCCAGAGCAAGAGAGCCACATCCAAATTGCTATAAACAGGTATCTGTATTTCTGTTTAATCAAAAGCCACTGCAGGATTTTTAAACTATACTGTATTACAGTTTAGAATCCTACATCATGCTAAAACAAACCTGTTTTATGCAATCCTACTGTATGTGCATGGAGGCGGCTGTAGGATTCTAAACTGTAATACAGTGTAGTTTAAAAATCCTGCAGTGGCTTTTGATTAAACAGAAATACAGATACCTGTTTATAGCAATTTGGCTGTGGCTCTCTTGCTCTGGACTTCAATCTTAATTAATTAACTTTTTTTAATGTATCTATGTAAATTATTTGAAATTAGAATAAAGTTTACAATACTTAAAACAGATAATGTACTTATTTCCCACATCTAGCAGTTCGTATATTACAGTGGTATAAAAAAAAAGTAATTGGTTTATTTTTTGGTTGGCTCTGTTCCTGCATATTTTTCAGTCATTATTAAAGATTTATGACTCCACTGAACTATAGCAACAGCAATTATCCTGAAAACTTAGGGCAGTGATAAATGTATCCAGAACTTGCTGGCCTGCTGGCATTACCTCAAGGTTTTAGCAATAACTCAGGAAGTTACAAAAGATGTAATGATCTAAGCTACAGTTGATGAATCATTGTTTTTTTTTTAGCATGACATTGATTCAAAACACAAAAGTCCAATCTAAACAAGTTTTTCCTGACGTAAACCTAATAGATTAGTTTTGACAAGATTGATAGCAAACAGTTTTTATGCCTGAACACGTAGCAGTGTGAGGTTTATTACAAATAACTGCTGTACAAAATGTGTTTTTATTTGAAGTGTGTGTGACGATGATCAATTTGTAATAACACAATAAATAAAGGGAAAATCACTTTTTACACAACTGTACCTTGTTGTCTTTTTAAATAATATGTCAGTTCGATTTCATTTATTATTACTGCAGAGCAGGATAGAAAGCAATGCTTAGTGGATGACAAACCGATGGCAAACGATGCTGATGTACAGATTTTTAAAGTGGCAGAGTTGTCAAGAGGTGATTGTAATCATGGTTTGGTACAAAAGCAGCATCCAGGAAAGGCTGAGTCTTTGATGAGCAAAGATGATCAGAGGATCTCCAGTTTGTCAACAAATGCATGAGAAAATGTTAAAATGTTTAAAAACAATGTACCTCAAAGAAAGATTGGAAAAGATTTGCATATTTCTTCCGCTACAGTGCATAATATCATTAAACTGTTCAAGGAATCGGGAGGAATTTCAGTGCATAAAGGCCAAGGGCGCATGCTTAAGCTGAACGTCTGTGATCTTCGATCCCTCAGACGGCACTGCATCAAGAACCGCCACTCAACAATAGCTGATATAACCACATGGGTGAGGGATTACTTTGGCAAACCTTTGTCAAGCACTACAATACAGAGTTACATGCACAAATGCCACTTAAAACTTAACTGTGCTAAAAAGAAGCCTTATGTTAACCATGTCCAGACGCGGCATCGACTTCTCTGGGCTCAGCGGCATCTAGGATGGACCATCACACAATGGAAACGTGTGTTGTGGACAGATGAATCAGCATTCCAGTCTTTTCTTGGAAAAAATGGATGTTGTGTGCTCTGGAACAAAGACGAAAAGGCTGTTGTCAGCAACAAGTCCAATAGCCAGGGTCTGTCATGGTATGGGGCTGTGTCGGTGCCCTTGGCAAAGGTCATTACACTTCTGTGATGCAGCATTAAGATAAGATAAGATAAGATATCCTTTATTAATCCCACAATGGGGAAATTTGCATCGTTAGAAATGGTAATACATTGGGAGAGTAGGAGATAAAAAAAAAACTAGCAACCAGATTGTGCTCCCTGAGGAGCACACTGTGGTAATATGAAAAAAAGCCCCTAACAGCACACAAGCACATGTAAACATAAGAACATAACATAGTCACACAACGAGCCACGGGTTTGGGGGTGAGGGGATAGGGAAGGTACCAGCTACGACAAGCAGCCCCAGCGATTTGCAGCCATATGCAGGCGCACACTGCAGACCCGTCCTGCCGTATCAAGCTAAGAGAGTGGAGACGTTGTTTTTGGGTTGGTAAAGTTCTGACAGTCATTCGTGCAGCAAGAAAAAGTCTGTACAAAGTTCACGATGACATGGTTGTTGACAGCTCTTACTGCCCCGAATGAACCAGCCAGTGGAGGGAGGGTAGGGTACTTCGCAGCAGATCCTCTGGAGGAATTTTTTTATCACCAAGGTCGTTGATGATAACAGTGGGAGCCAAGAGCAGAAATGACATGTTGTTTAGTCTGAGCCCTAATACAAATTTAACAAGAACTCACGGAATTAATGCGTCTCTGATCCGTCTCATTTCGCAAAGCCGTTAGTTTCTCCAAAATGGAATCCATGTTGCGATTAATAACCACAGTCTGAGTTCCAACAGCTCTACCCACCATATCAATCAAATTGGGCAGTTCCTTGGGACCATTGACAACTGACCCAACTTTTTAATTTCCCGATACAGCAGGGCTAAGCCTAAACCAATCAGCAGAAACCCCACAATTAAAGTTCCGAATAGGTAAACATCCTCTACGTCCTCCAACGAAAGAGGTGCCAGGCACACGACTCTCCACTTCCCCCACGAGTCCGTCGCGTATCCTGCCATCTGCGTTCCATCGGGGCATGTGGGTTCCCCTGAACCCGAACTTCTCGATGAGAAGATGGTGTCAATAGCATTCAGAGACCATTTAACCAATTTCATAATTTGTTCTTTGAGGAGCTATGCTGAGAAAATCTCTGTAGAGTAGAGTAGACGAGACAGTACGATACAGGAGAAGCCAAGCAGGAGAGATAAGGGAGGAGGGAAAATGCAACCGCCTTCCACGAGAGCAAGAACAGAAATTAATGCAGAAAAGTACATTGAGATCTTAGAGCAACATATGCTGCCTTTAAGACGTCATATTTTCTAGGGATGTCCATGCATTTTCTAACAAGACAATGCAAAACCACATGCTGCACACATTACAAAGGCATGGCTGAGGAAGAAGAGGGTACGGGTACTGGACTGGCCTGTCTGCAGTCCTGACCTGTCCCCAATAGAGAATGTGTGGAGAATTTTGAAACAAAAAATGCAACAACGACGTCCCCGTACTGTTGCACATCTTAAGACGTGTTTGCAGGAAGAATGGGACAAAATAAAAGCTGAAACACTAAATCACTTGGTATCCTCGGTGCCAAAACGTCTTTTAAGTGTGGTGAAAAGGAATAGCGACATTACAAAGTGGTAAATGCTTTACTGTCCCAACTTTTTTGGAATGTGTTGCAGACCTGAAAAGCAGGAATGGATGTTTAGTAATAAATGAAATGAAGTTGAGCAGATAAAACATGAAATGTCTCAGGTTCATCCTGTCTGCAATCAAATAAAAGTCAAAGTAAATGTAAGAAACTTTTTCTGATTTGGGGTTGTACATTTTTTAAGGTTTGGGAGGTGGGAGGAAACTGGTGTAGCTGGGAAACCTCAAATTGACAGAAGAGACATACATTTTACACAGACAGTAACAAGAAGTGAGATTCAAACAGAGGTCCTCAGAAACCTGAGATATCTAGAAGTATTACCTGTTACTATATTTCTGGGGTCACAAAGACAACATTGGCTGTGTGTATGTAGAAGATAGAGAAATGTTCTAGCATATTAGGGTTTTCCCCTATTTATACACACAGATGGAACTGAATTTCTGAACACAAATTTAGCACATCATTTAGCACACTTGGGTCACCTACAAACACTGGTCTTAAAAATGCAACACCCTGATTACCAATTAGTCTCAGTCAAGTTGCACCTTTGCAAATTGGAAGGACACTGATTATTTGTCAGAGTATAAAAGAGACATAGCATCACTTGCAAAAAAAGAGACTAGCAACACAACAGGTGTTAGGCAAGAACATGAAGCACTAAGAACACAAAGGAAAAAAAATAATAAGAGAAAGAGGAGGCCTAGCAGGAAACATAGGCCATTAAGAGCAAGGAGGGGAAAGAGGAAGGAAAATACTGTAATTACTGTAATCCTTAGAGAAATTACAGTATACTGTAACTGTACAGGGGCAGCATGGCGGCTCAGTGGGTAGCACTGTCACCTCACAGCAACATGGTCCTGGATTTGATTCTTAGGTGGAGTGGTCTGGGTCCTTTCTGTGTGGAGTTTGCATGTTCTCCTTGTGTCTCCGTGTGTTCCCTCCCACAGTTCAAAGACATGCATGCAGTCAGGTTAATTGGAGATACAGAATTGCCCTAGGTTTAAGTATGTGTGTGTGTGAATGTGTGTGAGTGTGTTTGCCCTGTGAAGGACTGGTGAGCTGACCAGGGTGTTTCCTGCCTTTCACCCAGTGAGTTGGACCCACCACAACCCTGAATAGGATGAAGCGGTGGTAAAACAGTCAATGATTGAATGGTTTCTATGGATATCGACAATGCTTACAGAAATGTACCCGATAATGTAATGTTTTGTCTTACATTTTCGTAGTTAAACAGTAAAATGTGTATCCTATAATGTGTGTATACTTTTTACAGAGCAGAAAGACGGCTAGCAATAGGTGGCAGTTGCTCTGTTTTTATTGCATTTTGCTTTTATTTTAGTTCAGCTGAGCATGTTGGATTACAGTAACTAATAAATATTTCCTTTGTTACCTTTTTGTATCTGTTCACTGATTTTCTGTTCACTGTGTTTCTCACTGCACCTACGGAGGTGAAATTTACCGTGTTGCTACATGTACAATATGTACACTAGGTAACATGTCTGTTTACATTTTCATTTACATTTTCGGCATTTAGCAGATGCTCTTATCTAGAGCGACGTACAGAAGTGCTTCCATAGTGAACATTACCTTACTCTAGTTAAAGTAGACAACAGTCCAAGAACACAAATCTGCTAAAACCCTGTTAGAACCATTTTTATTTTTTTGCAAGAAATGAATTAGTATTAGTGAGTATTAGTAAGTACCGTTTAGCCGTTGACCCATTCTTCCATCAAATTCTTGTGTCCTTTATTGAGCTCTGACTCAATAACACATGTGGCAGGAACTTTATCTTTAAGCAAATACACAGCACATACTTTGACAGACTCATTTCTGAGAATTAAATGACTAAAAACTGACACTAAATTTGTATTTGGCGTGGTTCACCTGATGCGAAGCTCTGTGTGGAGGCAGAGACGCTTGGTTGAAATAACGGTCTGAAGTCAAGTGAAAATAATTTTAGGTGCATGCCTAAAAGATCAGTAAAGTGTCCGTAAATAGAGATTGACATGGCGTCTTTGAGGGTCTTTGTATTTTTGTAATATTATAAATATGTAAATCTGTGCTGTATTCATTTTTTATTGAAATATTATTAATATACTGAACATTTGTATATATTTTGTATTTTTGTAATTTTTTAAATGTAAATAATGTAGTCTTTTTGATGTTTTTCATGTCATGTAATTAACTTACTTACCCCCACACACATACACTTACACCCCTGATTCACATACCAAATAATACATAAATGTTATATACATTAATATTCTCTTGCATTTCATATTTGTATCTTGTCATTTACCTATATGATCATAGTTAAACTGTAAACTACTGTAAACATTAAACATTAAAAGAGGTGACTATGAACTATTCTTAGCTGAACTGTAAACTGTAGGTTGACTAAAACTGTCAAAACTGAATTTCACAGTTCAACAATATCAGGTTTACAGCTGAACTGTAAACTTCACAGTCAATATTATTAAACACTGGAAGAGGTGACCACGAACTTCATAGTAACATGAGAGTTTACAGTTGTACTCATGGTTGAACTGTAAAAGTGATAGTAGAACTATGAACTATTATGGTTCAACTGTAAACTTAACAGTTTCACTGTGAAACTTCACAGTACATGTTTTCCTGGGTAAGTACAAGTCAGCTTAAGTGTTTAGTAAAGTGGTGGGTTTTTAATCGTTTTTAAAGACAGCAAGAGACTCAGATGTTCGGACAGAGGAAGTTTTGTTCCACCACTTGGGTGCAAGTACAGAGAAGAGCCTTGATGCTTGTCTTCCTCGAGTCCTCGGTGGAGGATCAAGTCGAGTGAGACAAGTCGAGTGAGACGGAGGTTGCGTGGTACAGAGCGAGGTTTTATTAGACCATGTAGGTAGTTTGGGGCTGGTCCATTTTTGGCTTTGTAGGCGAGCATCAGTGTTTTAAACTGAATGCGTGCAGCTACAGGAAGCCAGTGAAGAGAACGCAGCAGTGGGGTGATGTGGCAGTGTTGCATATACATGAAGTACTGTTGATGTTATTTTGAGACAAAAATCCCGACACATCACTAAAACGAGAGAAAATAAACGGATTTTTACACACTTACATGCATTTAAATATGTAACATGACCTCATGAAGCCAAAACATACATAAATACTTTTGATGGTGGTGTTTTATATTTATCACATCAGTGTTTATTTTAGGCTCTGTAAGAGATTTGCAAATGCTAGCTGCGTGTGTGTTGTTTTGGTAAAAGGGATCAGTTTTATGAAGACAAAACATGGTTTAGAGTGCTTTTCTTCAAGAGATTGCACAAGAAGATTGCAAATGGAGTGCATGTACACCGATCAGCCATAACATTAAAACCACCTCCCTGTTTCTACACTCACTGTGCATTTTATAAGCTCCACTTACCACATAGAAGCACTTTGTAGTTCTACAATTACTGACTGTAGTCCATCTGTTTCTCTACATACCTTTCTAGCCTGCTTTCATCCTGTTCTTCAATGGTCAGGACCCCCACAGGACCACTACAGAGCAGGTATTAGTTAGGTGGTGGATCATTCTCAGCACTGCAGCAACAATGTCATGGTGGTGGTGTGTTAGTGTGTGTTGTGCTGGTATGAGTGGATCAGACACAGCAGCGCTGCTGTAGTTTTTAAATACCGTGTCCACTCACTGTCCACTCTATTAGACACTCCTACCTAGTTGGTCTACCTTGTAGATGTAAAGTCAGGGACGATCGCTCATCTATTGCTGCTGTTTGAGTTGGTCATCTTCTAGACCTTCATCAGTGGTCACAGGACGCTGCCCACAGGGCGCTGTTGGCTGGATATATTTTTGGGTTGTGGGCTATTCTCAGTCCAGCAGTGACAGTGAGGTGTTTAAAAACTCCATCAGCGCTGCTGTGTCTGATCCACTCACACCAGCAGAACACACACTAACACATCACCATCTTGTCAGTGTCACTGCAGTGCTAAGAATCATCGACCACCCAAATACTACCTGGTCTGTGGTGGTCCTGTGGGGGTCCTGACCATTGAAGAACAGCATGAAAGGGGGCTAACAAAGCATGCAGAGAAACAGATTGACTACAGTCAGTAATTGTACAACTACAAAGTGCTTTTATATGGTAAGTGGAGCTTATAAAATGGACAGTGAGTGTAGAAACTAGGAGGTGAGAAATGAGGGGTTGCAGAAGGAGAAAAAATCAAAGCCTGTGACATGTTTTGGCCAAATTTAGAATGGTTGATTCGATATGTGCTTTGAAATTTCTGTTTTTGTGTTCTCCCTTAAATTGACACCAGGGGGTGATATTGCTCTGTTGAATAAAATGAAACTTCATGCTTATACAGACACATTTCAGCATTGTTGTGTTCAAGCAATCTGGAGTCACATGACAAAAACACTTTATATATTAACACAGGGGTCCTCAAACTTTTTAACTAAAGGGCCGGATTACTGTTCTTCAGTGTTTCGGGGGGCCGGACCGTAGATGAAATAGTAAACACACCCCAAAAAAAGGCTATTTACTATGTATATTGGATGTATTGTCTGCTGTGTATAACTGTAGTATAATTTTACTTTATAATGATAATGCAGACATTTTATTTATTTCAATCATTTCCATTATCCCAACTCATACAGTGTTCCCCCAAAAATCAGTGTGAACTGTGAGTCTGCCATACCTGTCAAGTTTTGGATTTAAAAATAAGGGAAATTTTCCGCTGCGCGCTTCGAGCCGTCCCACCAGCCCAACCGAGGTTCAGTATCCCTTACATTTTAAGACAGGTTTACAAGAAATCTAAAATAACCACCTGTGAAATACTTACAAACTGCAATTAGATGATCAGAATCTGATAGGCCTACCTTTGTTGACACTGAAATGCTGTGGACATTCCTACATATGTAATTCTTATAATACAGCCTAAATGAAAACACAAAAGGGAATTGAAGCACATTTATTTATTTTACATATTTTCAGCATATATACACATTGCTTGTCTTAAAGTGAAACACATTTTATTTTCTTCTCCTCTTTAGGAAGGTAAATTCGATGTCCCATTTTTCTAGATATTTACATGTACATTTACATTGGCAGGAATGCCCTCTCTCTCCTTGCATCCATCTATCTCTCCCTGTTCCAGGTTTGTTCCCGCTGTCCGCACTAACCTCGTGAGAACTGCCACTTGCAGCAGCCTGGGTGGCAGTTCTCGTGAGGTTAGTGACATTTCAGTTTGGAGAGGCACAGGAATGTTTTTTAAAATTATAATATAATACGGGAAATTTACGGGAAAATACTAATACGGGAGGACGGCGGGAAAGAGGGGTAAAATACGGTAGTTTCCCGGCCAAAACGGGAGACTTGACAGGTATGGTCTGCTTTTGCCTGACGAGACAGTCAGCATTAGGTTCCATATTTGTTACTGCCAGTCATAATAGGTAATAAGTGTTGATGAGTGAGTCTGAATCTGATTGGAGATTGTTGGAGAAGGTGTTTAAACTTCGATAAAGTCTGCTCACAGGTACAGTGGTACCTCGGTATACGTCCTTAATCCGTTCCAGATCCTTGGACTTATACCAAACAGGACGTATACCAAACCATTTTTTCCCATTAGAAATAAAGGGAAAATTATTAATCCGTTCCCATGAAAAAAATCCTAGTGTTATTGACATATTGTACGTTGATAATTGGAATACACGTGAGTCGTATTCCAAACAAAGGTCGTATACCAAGCACAATTTTTCGCGTCCAAACAGGACAATAATTTCTGAATCTGCCTGTAGTTAAGAGCATTAGTTTTAATGAAATCAACACAGGACACAAAGATTTTCATAATGAAATTCCATGTAACTGCTATGCAACGCAGTGCAGTGGCTGCGGTCACTCATCTCTCTATTGATACGCACAATCACTCCTCTCGCCGAACCCACCATGCTTGGTGTATAATCTACGGAGACTCCAGGTGGCCAATTTTGTTTCCTCTGTTATTCCTCTGAAAGCATCGGGCCGTATACGGCCCGCGGGCCGTAGTTTGATGACCCCTGTATTAACACCAACACTGTAATGCTTTTTGTAATTTTTGTTTATCGAGAGCATAAACTACCCTAATGCTAAGTAATGTCCTCCGCAATCATTTAAATTTGAAATATAATTAAGAGATATTATTGTCCAGGCCCTTTTTTCACTGAAAGGCTACACAGTTATACAGTCATGTGAAAAAGTTAGGACACCCCATGAAAACCTTTGTCTTTATGAACATATTTGAACATATGAACATTTAAGCTTTATTTGAACAGTACTGAGAGATGGAGCTTACATAACTAAACAACAAAAATGTTAACAATTACTTTTAAACACTTGTTTAAAACAAAACAAAAATGGAAATTGATTGTGAGGAAAAAGTTTGGACACCCCCACATTTATTCCTACTTAAAATGTCTAAAATTAGAATCCAGTGCACCACATCAGCTGCAATGATTAGACCATCATTGAAGGACATTGGAGTTTTATTTAAACCTCAGACATTAGTTTGGTTTGCTCTTGATTGTTGAAGTGAGTGTTATCACCGTGGCGAGATCTAAAGGGCTCTCTGAGGCCCTCAGAAAGAAAGTTGTGGATGCATATGAGTCTCAAAACAATTAGAAATCAGCCATTCCACTGTCCAGAAAATCATTTACAAGTGGAGAACATTTAAAACAACTGCCAACATGGTCAGGTCAGGCCGTCCTAGCAAGTTCAGCCCAAGAGAAGACCGCAGGATGCGTAAAGAAGTCTCCAATAATCCTACAATGTCATCACGGGACCTACAGGTAGCTCTTGCCACAGTTGATAGCAAGGTACATGCATCTACCATCAGAAAGAGACTGCACAAGTTTGATTTTCATGGGAGGTGAGCAAGGAGGAAACCATTACTGTCAAAAAATAATAATAATAAGGGCAAGACTAAAGTTTGCCAGAGAACACCTAGACAAAGACCAGGATTTCTGGAACAATGTGCTTTGGACAGATGAATCCAAAGTTGAATTATTTGGGCACAATAACAGAAGACATGTTTGCCGCAAACCAAACACAGCATTTGAGCACAAGAACCTCAAACCAACTGTGAAGCATGGAGGTGGAAATGTCATGGTTTGGGGCTGCTTTGCAGCAGCAGGGCCGGGCAAGCTCTCCATTATAGAATCCATGATGAATTCTTCACTGTATCAAAGCGTGCTTGAGGAAAATGTAAGACCATCTGTCCAAAAACTGAAGCTGAAGCGGAGGTGTACCATGCAGCATGACAACGACCCAAAACATTCCAGTAAATCCACCAAGGAATGGCTCAAAGAAAGAAATGGAGAGGTCTGAAATGGCCAAGTCAAAGCTTGGATCTTAATCCTATTGAGATGCTGTAGGGTGATTTGAAACGGGCTGTGCATGTAAGAAACCCCTCAAACCTCAAGTGGGAAAACTTTCTCCCAGTCGATGTCAGAGACTGGTAAATGGTTATAGGTAACGTCTAACTGAGTTTATTCCACCAAAGGGGGAAATACCAGCTATTAGGGCATAGGGTGTCCTAAAATTTCCATTTTTGTTCATTACATTTGAGCCCTTCCAACGAAAAACCATATATCAACCATTTGTCCTGTTTGGGAGAAATCTTTTGTTTTTCTTTTTTTTTCCTGTGGACAACTTTTTTTACATTAAAAAACTAAAATGTGCTTTATGCAGACTTGCATTTATTCATTCATGAAGGTGATTAGAAATAACACTTATAATAATGCTTTATATCATTGGTTTTATTTTATAGAATGTGGAAGAACAGTTTATCTCCACTGCCAAAATCAATTCATGGAAAAACAGTATATGTGACATTAACAAATATATTAGTTCTAACCTTTATTCTTTGCATTTAATTAACCATTAATCTTTTATATATGACATATAATGCATATACAGTCAGTTTTAAGTGTGATTTCTGTACATGATTAACTTTTTAATAGAACTCTATATAATCTATATTTAATTTAGGATTTTTACATTACATAAACAATACATAAAACACCCCCACTAAAACCCCCATGAAACATAACTAATATTAAACAATGTAATATTAAGTAAAATTTAGATCAATCTGATTATTATTCACATTCCAGAGATTCATAAAAAGATCGAGCAGAAGTTGGTAAGTAGTCCAGCATTGTCATGAGGTCCTGGTGCTTCTCATTCTTGATTGGCAATGAACTCTCATATGCCCTTGGATAGTGTCTGCTGAAAACTGGTGCTTGAGGCCTAGCTCCTCGTTTTGATTTAGTCCATGTCTTCCACCCTTCATACTGACTATGGCTCTGTCTGGTATGCACATTCCAGGGATCATCAGCTGAAATGCATATTGCAAATGAATATACAGTAAGTAGACTAAATAGATAGTTAGACAGACAGACAGACAGACAGACAGACAGACAGACAGACAGATAGACACTTTATAAATCCCAGAGGGAAACTCAAGGCATCCAGTAGCAAATCCACATAGCAAAAAACTTGACTGATAATCATTAAAATAGTGCAAGTATGCAGAAAAGTAAATAGCAGTGCAAATATGCAAATAAGTGGTGGACAGTAGTATGTACATGCAAAGATTGTAAGGTGCTGCATAATGTAATAGGCATAGTTATAGTTACAGTAATAGTATAAACTAATATACAGTGTATCACAAAAGTGAGTACACCCCTCACATTTCTGCAAATATTTTATTATATCATTTCATGGGACAACACTATAGAAATAAAACTTGGATATAACTTAGAGTAGTCAGTGTACAACTTGTATAGCAGTGTAGATTTACTGTCTTCTGAAAATAACTCAACACACAGCCATTAATGTCTAAATAGCTGGCAACATAAGTGAATACACCCCACAGTGAACATGTCCAAATTGTGCCCAAAGTGTCAATATTTTGTGTGACCACCATTATTATCCAGCACTGCCTTAACCCTCCTGGGCATGGAATTCACCAGAGCTGCACAGGTTGCTACTGGAATCCTCTTCCACTCCTCCATGATGACATCACGGAGCTGGTGGATGTTAGACACCTTGAACTCCTCCACCTTCCACTTGAGGATGCGCCACAGGTGCTCAATTGGGTTTAGTCCATCACCTTTACCTTCAGCTTCCTCAGCAAGGCAGTTGTCATCTTGGAGGTTGTGTTTGGGGTCGTTATCCTGTTGGAAAACTGCCATGAGGCCCAGTTTTCGAAGGGAGGGGATCATGCTCTGTTTCAGAATGTCACAGTACATGTTGGAATTCATGTTTCCCTCAATGAACTGCAGCTCCCCAGTGCCAGCAACACTCATGCAGCACAAGACCATGATGCTACCACCACCATGCTTGACTGTAGGCAAGATACAGTTGTCTTGGTACTTCTCACCAGGGTGCAGCCACACATGCTGGACACCATCTGAGCCAAACAAGTTTATCTTGGTCTCGTCAGACCACAGGGCATTCCAGTAATCCATGTTCTTGGACTGCTTGTCTTCAGCAAACTGTTTGCGGGCTTTCTTGTGCGTCAGCTTCCTTCTGGGATGACGACCATGCAGACCGAGTTGATGCAGTGTGCGGCGTATGGTCTGAGCACTGACAGGCTGACCTCCCACGTCTTCAACCTCTGCAGCAATGCTGGCAGCACTCATGTGTCTATTTTTTAAAGCCAACCTCTGGATATGACGCCGAACACGTGGACTCAACTTCTTTGGTCGACCCTGGCGAAGCCTGTTCCGAGTGGAACCTGTCCTGGAAAACCGCTGTATGACCTTGGCCACCATGCTGTAGCTCAGTTTCAGGGTGTTAGCAATCTTCTTATAGCCCAGGCCATCTTTGTGGAGAGCAACAATTCTATTTATCACATCCTCAGAGAGTTCTTTGCCATGAGGTGCCATGTTGAATATCCAGTGGCCAGTATGAGAGAATTGTACCCAAAACACCAAATTTAACAGCCCTGCTCCCCATTTACACCTGGGACCTTGACACCAGGGAGGGACAACGACACATTTGGGCACAATTTGGACATGTTCACTGTGGGGTGTACTCACTTATGTTGCCAGCTATTTAGACATTAATGGCTGTGTGTTGAGTTATTTTCAGAAGACAGTAAATCTACACTGCTATACAAGCTGTACACTGACTACTCTAAGTTATATCCAAGTTTCATGTCTATAGTGTTGTCCCATGAAAAGATATAATGAAATATTTGCAGAAATGTGAGGGGTGTACTCACTTTTGTGATACACTGTATACTAATATATAAACTATTGTAGTGTGATATAATAGTACAAATATAATATAAATAAATATAATATAGTGGGCATGTATACAGGGGTATGCTAATATACTATGTGGTAGTGCATGATATTAAGTTAATATAATATACAATGGTATATTATATAGTATTATAACATTATATTACCACATACTGTATATAATATATAAAAAAAATTATTACTATGTGTAATAATGCTAATGTTGTGCATGAAACATGTTCTAAAGGCAGAAGTATACACACATAGAAACACATAGTTACATTATCAGATCTGTAGTCCAGTGGTTTGTTTAAGGACAGAGTCTGGTAGCAGCCTAAAATCATCACACTTCATCTCAATGACTTTGAATGGGTTTTGTGGTCTTGCTTGTTTGATTATCTCAGTAACATCAGAGGGTGTATAAATTGTAGACACTTTGCGTCTTCTTTCAATTACAGAGAAGGCACGATCACATGGAAGAAAAGAATGCCCAGAGACCATGAACTTCTGTTAAATCTGAGTAAAGTAATGCCGTGATATGAGCATTGACATTAAATTGAGCATCCTCCAGTTGTTGTTTTGGCCACAACACCTGTCGCTATATACGACAAGCTTGCACTCCTTGGATATGGGCAGTTGAGTAAAATTTGTCTGAACCCACTTATAAACACAGCTAGCAACTTCAACAGATCCTCTGTGTGCAATCCCCTCATGCCACACACACATGGTTGCTGGTTCTTCTGTCCCAAGTTCTTGGATACACAAGTTGTAATTTGCCAACTGCCTCTGGTAGTAGATGTTGGAATGGGTCAGATTGGGTGTGTAAATGACACCTTGTAAATCAATACAAATTACATGGCAATTACTGTTTACTTTAGCCCACTCTGTATTAGCCTGAAGTTGGGTGTAGGCTTTCTCAGCTTTCCGATGGTGCAGCTCACTTTCAGTTAACACTTTTTTCCTTTCCTCTTCGGATGATACAGACGACAATTTCATAAAAAAAGCATCACATCTTGAACATGTGTCACTTCTGGGTTGGCCAAATGTAAGGTTCTGCTGCTTGAAAATGTCACGATACAGCCAGAATTTAGCTGGAGACAAGGAATTCTTCTCTTTATACAATTTGTACATACGTAATAAATTCAGATCAGGACTTAGATATTCCCTTTCAACATCACCCCGAAGTCTCGAATAGTGGTTCTGCTGCCTTGGAAAAGACAATATGTGCTCACTGATGCTTTGTTTTACTGTAGACTGTATCCGATGTGGCCTAAAGGTCAATATGATACACATGCATTAGGTTCAGGATGATTTTAGAATTTTAGTTGTATGCATAAGTTTGAACACTCCTGGCCAAAATACATGTTCTTCTACAGAGGAGACATGACGATTTTCAGAAAATCTTAGAGCATTTCTATTTACTTACTTTTACTTTACTTTAGCATTTGGAGAAAAAATAAGAAATAAAAAATTAAATATGGCAGAACATTTAGACAGAACATTTATTATCTTTTTAAATTTCTATGTTTCTGATGGAGGGCTTGATGATGGCTACACATTAACAAATGGGCAGCATGCTATAACTGTACATCAGCAAGGTGAGTTGTTATTGGTGGAGCTAAACCCCACTCAAATAATAACTGATAAAATGGCCAGAGAGCGTAGAAGGAAGGTTCATAATAACCTGGCAACTCAGTATACACAGTGAAGTAGCAAAAAAACGGGTACACCAGTCTAATACTTGGGAGGTCTCCCACAGGACATGGACTCCACAAGCTTGTGAAAATAGTCTGTAGGCAATGAACACCATACGTTCTGCAGAACAGTCCACAATTCTGCACCACAGCACGTTGCATGGTATCCCTTAGGTGGGAATGGCAAAACCCCAAACTCAGATAAATGTTCCTCTAACCATAATTTGCTGTTCTAGATGTGTTTGTCGGCACATTGTCCTTTTAGGAAAAGGCCAGACCCATATGAATGAATGCAGTACATGAACGGATGTAACTCATCAAAAAGGCACACATAGTGTTCACCTGTCAGAGATGTTTGTAGATGTACCAGGGTGCCAGCTAAACAAACCCCATACCATTATGGAGCCACCACCAGCCTATGTATTTTAAAGTGATTGTTCGTGATCTATTTGCCTACTGTGCTTACACACAGAGGAATTTGTCCTCAGCATTTAACCCATCCATGCAGTGAAACACACATATAAACATACACTAGTGAAGTGAGCACACGTGCCCAGAGCGGTGGGCAGGCCTGTCCACAGCACCCGGGGAGCAGTAGGGGTTAGGTGCCAAGGGCACTTCAGCCGTATAATTGGCGGGACCAGGAATCGAACCGGGGACCTTCAGGTTCCTTAACCCCAAGCCTACGACTGCCCCTTTTGCATCTGTACCAGCTTTTTTGCACACTACAATGTATACACTCACTTATTATAACACTCACAATAACAAGTGAAAGGTGCATTACCTATTCTTATGTTTGCCTCGTCCATCTTCTAAAGGAAACCTAGCCTCAGTAGCCTGGTCTGACTCAAGTCCTTCATTTTGCCCTAACTCACATTTGTGCAACTTTTCCTGAATAACCTGTCCAAACAATAAACTAGGAACATAATATCTATATAATTTCCTATTGTTACTAATAGGAACATTAAATTAACAATATAAAGCTTATATAGTCTAACATACCTGTAAGCGACTGTTTGTCAGCTGATACACTGACATGAATGTTGTTTTGCAAACATTTAGTCTCTGCCCTGCTTGCTGAATATAATAGAAAAAACTCTGATGTTTTCTGTGTTCACTGTTTTCCTTGGAGCGTCTTCGCCTCACTTGGTGCTAGAATGCAGGCAGCACTAATGTTACATTAATGGCATGATTGCTGTTCTTAAATTAAACTATGTAAATCGTCATTTTAATCTTAGGCCAGTTTGGGGTCTGATCACTGGACCTGAAATCCCATGTACTGCACTATTTTCTGTGTGCCAACACACTTCAACTGACCAGATCAGTACCAAGCTTTTATCTGAGTTGAGTTGTTTTAAGCAGGGAAGACTGAAGGGCAGGGGTGTTCAAGACTGAGGGTATACTTACTATTACTATAAAGAAATACATATTCTAAACTAGGATCACCTGAATCTTTTAAATGCAATATGCCATGTCTTCTTTTCAGGACAGCGACACAACCAGACAGTTTTTACAATGTAACTGTTCACGTTTACTTTACTTTCACTTTCATTTCCTAAAGCATCGCTTTACAGCCTATGCACAACATCAACGGAGTAACAATGTATGCAAAGTTGTCAGCATTGATTAAAGATTGCAATTACATGGCTCACCTGTTCCATGCCCGAGAGAATCAAAGCTTGCTGCTTCTCATATGTACTGGAGTAAAACAGCGTGAAAAGTTGTAACTTGCGTGTATCAGTGAGTCTGACACACTGCCGCTTACAGCCACTCCCACACACTTTACCCTTGCGAGCATAATACATTACAACAAGTTAGAAACAAGTAACATCCAGATAAACGCTGATCGTTTGTGCGTAAACACAATGTATAACGTTATATTAATGTTGCCACGTGAGAGTAGTTTTATAAGTAGAGTAAAAAATTCGCCAGCCTCTAGCTGTTCAGCTTCATGAGGTACTTATACGGTTATTCCACTTACGTTTTTCGGTGGATTTTTCCCTGGTTTTTCTTCGCCCTTTCTGTTAATATATGGTTTTCCTGCATTGCGTAGCATCTTTCTTTCTTTGTCTTTCCATGTGTTCATTTTCAGCTTTCTTTTTTTCCCTATATTTAACCGATTTTCGTCAGCCGCACTTAGTACTACTGCTTGTCCGTCCATTTTTGGCAGCGGAGATAAACGGTTTTTCCGCGTGAGCACTATTTAAAATTTAAATTATGACCCTAATTAACGGACTATGTTGTAGCGACTGCCTTAATATTAAATAAAGAACATCAAACAATGCCATGCCATGCCGAAGTGATTTTTACAAAAAATGTCACATGTACGGTTTTTCGTTGGAAGGGCTCATTTTACAACTTGTTTAAAAGTATTTTTTTCAGTTTTATTTGTTTAGTTATATAAGCTCCATCTCTCAATACTGTTCAAATGAAGCTCAAATGTCCATATCTTTAAATATGTTCAAAGAGACAAAGGTTCTCATGGGGTGTCCTAACTTTTTCACATGACTGTAGCTCATGCTAATCTGGGTAAACCTAAATCACAAAAGGTTTTCTTCTTAGAAAACAAATATCCTACACTAAATGGCCAAAAAAAGGTGGACTCCTGACCACAGGCTTATGGACATCCCAGTTTAAAATTGGCATTAATTAAGAGTTCTCCTCAAACACCAATCACAGCCCCCAAGCACACACACAAACCTGTTCTACAGCTAGAACAGTCTCCAATCCTCATTCCACAAGAGGATTTGTGAGGTCTGTTGCTGATTTTGGACAACAAGGCCTGGTTTGTAATTGGCAAACGATTTAATTACAACAAAATCATCAAACAATCTCCTTATAGACCTTACTTTGTGCAAAGGGACAGAGTCATGCTGGACCAGAAATGGTTCAATAGCAATTCATCTTCAGCAACTGTTTTTTTCCTGATCAGGGTCACATTAGGTTTGGAGCCCACACAATAACACTGGGCACATAAAGAGAGAACACATTGGAAGAGGCGCCATTTCATTATAGAGTATCACACTTACAAATTTAAATACTTAATCCTAAAGGCATTAAGAGTGCTTATTTCACCCATGTGCATGTTTTTGCAAGGTAGTTGTATTTGTCTGATCAAATAAGGTCAATTTGCTTTGGTCTATGCAAGACATCTAATAATGAGCACTAGTTACTGATGTCAAACATTATTAAATAAGCAAATAATTAAATTATTTGTTAAAGCTTTATGGCTTTTATACAAAAGCAACCCCTCACTTAGTCTCTAAGCCTATGGCAATGTAAACCTAGCATAACTGTTGACAGTGTCACTCATGTTTTACCATTTTCTACAACCCTTTTGCAAAAACTATGGATTCACACACATGCAGGATGTTCACTTTTTACTTCATAGCTAAGGCTCTACTATATTCACGAGGAAATGTGCTTAATTTTACAGATTTCACAGATTTGTAAAGTGCCACATTTCACGGCAGTCATTGAAATGACATACATAAATTAAATTATAGAATCAATGAAAGCTACAATACACAGCACAGCCTACATTAATACTTGCCCCCCACGTCTACAGAATTGGTTGGGAGTTTTCCAAACTCAGTTTATCCAAGTAGTGTTTTTAGCTGTCTTGGACAGTTTGTCTAACCAATTGCTAGTGTAACTGAGCGTCTTTAGAGTTTGCTGAGTTTATAAGGTAAGAAATAAACTGTACATAGACAAACTATTGGGAATATAATACTTTACTGGCTTGTTCTTTTGACCACATCCTACAGATAGATGATTACGTGTGTAGAGAAGCACACTTTTTCATTGATTATGGAATCCCCAAAAGGACAAAATGCACTCAATATGTAAACACATACATCTGTCAGCACACTAGACACAGAGAAAGTCTGTTACAGTAATGTAATTACCGTGTGATTGCTAGGACTGCCACATACTGCATATTGCGCCTCATATTTCATATGCTACACAAATTAAAAATGTTAAACACAAACCTTAAATTTTGAATTCCACAGCAAATTGAATATTTCGGCTCATTTCACAGGAAACAGCTGATTTTATGGCCGTGAATTAGGTAGGGCCTAATTCAAAGCAAATAAACAAATTACAGGAATTACACAAACTATTTTTTTTTATAGCTGAACGTTTTTGACTTTGTAAACATACCTCAAACAAAGTACATGAAATTCTTTAAATTAATGGCGAATATTTTCCAATTTACGTAAGTAGAAAAAATATGGAATCATTTAAAGTGAAAGGAAAACTGTTTACACTAACCAGCACAATTAGTTGCTCCTCCTCAGACTTTTAAGACTCAAAATAATGTAACAGTATTCTACATCAAATTGGTTCCAAATTTCAAAAGAAGTTGACAGGTCAGTTCTGCAGAATGGAGCCTTGTCATGGGCCAATGTTTTTAATTTTATCATAAATCATAAATTTCCAGCCGCTCAGGTGGCGCAGCGGTAAAGTATGCTATCGCACCAGAGTTGGGGTTTCGAATACATCGTATCGAATCTCAGCTCTGCCTTCCAACTGGGTTGGGCGGCTACATGAACAATGATTGGCTGTTGTTCAGAGTTAGGGGTAAAAAGTCGGATCATAGGTCCTCATAACTGGTGCGACTGCGGCCCCTGCTGGCTGACTGATGGTGCCTGCACAGGGCTGAGGAATAATGCTGATGGGGGTGTGGCCCTCCGTACACAGTGCTCGTCGGTGTATGAACTCGACTGGTGCAGGTGAAAAATGCAGTCTGTACTGACTGTACGTGCCGGAGGGGGCGTATGTCAGTTGAGAGGCGTCCTCAGTCAGCGGTGAAGGGTCGAATCAGTATAGAGGATGCATTCAGGGTAATTGGACACGACTAGATTAGGGGAGAAAATTTGGGGGAAAAGTGGGAAAAATTATTTAAAAAAAAAAATCCTACATTTTCCACTATAATCCAGATTGAGAACTTTGACTGGTGCCTGGTCATGTTATTGTTAGTTCATCTGCATTTCCTGAAGAAAAGCTGTAACACTTTTAGCTTTGTGGCAGGATGCATACTACTTTTTATTAATGGAATGAGAAGTGTCCAGAATTTTGATGTAGACATGTGCATTGATGGTTGATGTAATGACATCTCCCCTGGCCTTTACCTCACACGCAACCTCATGTCATAATTGAGTGGGGAAATTTGACTGCTTTGTTCAGGCAATCATATTACATATTTCATATCTTCTCCTTGGCTAATGCAATTTAGTTATTCATCAATGAATATCATTTTCATCCAATTATCCACACTCCATGATTGCTTTTCCTTAACCCACTGAAACATTGTCGTCTTCTGTTTAGGTGCTATTGCTGATATTCCTTTGGCGTTTCTATTTATAAATCCTATTTCATTCAGCCAGTTCTGTCACAAACACTAACTCCTGTTTTCACCCATTTTTATTTATTTTGTAGTGTTTTTCCTATTTTTAAGGCACATTGCAATGAGTTTTCTATCCTGATGCTTTGACGTCTTCCATTGTCTGCCCTTATGTGTGTGTGTGTGTGTGTGTGTGTGTGTGTGTGTGTGTGTGCTGGTTCCATTTTGGCCAGGGGTTGTAATTAATGGCAAGAAAATTTTTGGTGGTTCTTGACCAGCTGACCATTCAGACTAATGTTCTCTTAGCATTCAGTGAGAGCTTGGATTTTCTTTCTAAACACTGTTTTATGTTCCCTTTAATGGGTGCATGATTTTTGTCTTTACAAATAAGTATTTATCTTAAACAGATGCATTTAAAATCTAAGATTGCTTTGACAGATGTATGTAACGTTAGTTTCTAAAATGTATTAACATTACTATACAGTTGACCAAAATTCAATGATATTAATACACTAAAGGTCACATTTTTTAAAATCTTAACATATCTGCTTGTTTTAATATTATTAAAATGTTTTGTTAGTTCATTTAAGTAAAATCCTCATTGATGTGCCTGGAGAAAGAGCAAACAGTTTCTATCCCAGGCAGATTTGTTTTAAATTCAATCTTACCTTCCTGATGTTAATCTTATTGTCTGGTGTTATTAATCAGACTGTGTTTGTGGTGGGGAAGCTCAGCTCTGATCAATCTGACAGCTTGTGAAAGTGATGACAACATAATATCCTGTATAATTAGAGCTGTCTATAAAAAAGGTACTAAACTGACAGGTGATTAAGTGTGTTTGTGTGCAAACTGGAATGCTCATTTGCTGCCACTTTTAATTAAATGAAAAGCCAAATAACCACGTACATTACATGGCCAAAAGTATGAAGACGCTTAATATGCAGTGGACTTCCTTTCTTGCAGCTATAAGAGCCTTCACTTTTCTGGAATGGTTTTCCACAAGATTACTATTACTGTGTATGTGGGACTTTGTCTGCATCCAGTTTAAAGAACATTTCTGAGGCTAGACAGTGTTACTAGATGAAAAGGCCTGTATTGCAATCGATGTTTCATTTTACTCAAAGGGTAAGGTCAGGGCTCTGTGTAGGTCACTGGGTTTCCTCCATTCCAAATGCATTTACCCTTTATTTTCAATGACCTCGCTTTGTGCACAGAACCAAAGGTGTAAAAGAAAGCATATAATGTATTTTACAGCTAATGTTATACACATGCAATCGCTAAGGTTAAAACATCAGAGCACCAGAAAAATCAGGAGGTTTGTCTTTTCTGAAGTACATCCACAGCCTATTCCAGGAACAATGTGCATAAAAGACACTGTTGTCAAAACGAAGGATCTATATTGGTTGGTCGAAGTGGTAAAGTAGAAGATGTCTTCAAAAGGTGCTGGTGAGTGGTTTCTGGAGCTTATGTGGATCATAAAGGGAAAAACCATTGATTTGATATATGGTCCATTGTAAAGTGACATAAGACTGAGATTGATGAATAATTCTTAAGTACGAGCAGAAGAATGTTAAAGAAGCAAGTTTGGTGAATTTGTGATCTGCGCTTGTACGTTAGATCAATGGTTAAGCACATTAATGCAAATGATTTCCACCCAACTTCAGGCATGTCAGATATTAGCAGCAACGTAAGTATTCCACTTGACGATAGGACTGATTTTATGATGGAAGCAGACATAGTGACTGCGCCTGCTACTCCAGCAACAACATTGGTGGTGACAGACAGTAACACCCGTGGCCATATGTAACGGGTCTCTGCTTGTTCTTAATGATGAATCACCCATGCAATGGTCTTCACTGAATTAATACAATCAAGAGACGAACACAATGATTCCTCTCTCTGTCTTTATTGCACATGCATACCTGCATAAACACACATACAATCCTTTAATTCAGACTGTATTCTGCAACTGCACAAGCTCTCCAGCCATGTACAAAGCGCCACTGGAGTAAGGAAAGCGCTGAGGGACAATTATAGGAGCTTTGCAGTTGCGCATGTGTGAAGCAGGGAATTGTAGTCCATTAAACCCCATTGAACATATCTGAACAATACAACTCATTATTTTTAGAAAATACAAAAACTAATAGTAATGGTGTATTATAATAGTATAGTTAGTATAATATAATAGTATAATATAATATAATAGTATAGTATAATATAATAGTACAATAGTATAGTATGATAACGAATTAACTGTTAACAAATAATTTTTCTAGAATTCACAAACATAAGGGTATTAATATTATAACTTTTTAACTCCGTTACACCCACCCCCACTGAATTCTGACAAAATTATGTACATACTAGGACAGTCTACACATTCATTTACAGCTTGGGTTCCACCACAAGGAAAAAACGACTTTTTAGTATCCAATCAGGATGAAGTGGAAAGAGAGTGACGTCTAGCTCTACAACCAACTACCGGATGTAGGGTGCCCTTTTTACACCCCACACTAACCCATAACTTCTAGACATTACACAACACTATGTGTCTATATACGTTTGTCCCATGTGTATGGCAAAAACAGAATGAGACAACAAGCACTTAAAAAAAAGCACATTGAAAAGAAACTTCAACTCCTAAGAGCCTGAACAACTGATCTGCAAACCACCTGAAAATTCTGCTGTAAACTTTTAGTAATGTCCTGTCTTGACATGGTGTAAAGAAGTCTGTTAACAGGTCTAACAGTACGACCTACCCTAGTTCTGAATTGAGCAACAGGGTTGGAATGCTGAGTGTGACTGTCTGTAAGTAACTTGTCAGCATGTTGTCGGTTACTAGCATCAGACTGATCTAAAGCAAGCGAGCAACACTCAGGCTCAGGTAAACTGACAGTGTCATGAATAGCCTCGCTGTCATGTCTAGTTGAAAAGTCACAGTCAGTATCATCTACAGCCGTAGAAGGTGATGTATCATTAGTCAAGTGAATCGGTGGACTAGTGGGAATCTCTGTACAAGTAGTTGAATACTGCCCATCAACTGGAAGCTGTGTGATCCACTCCCTTGTTCTGGTAGCAGAATCAGAGTGAGCAGAAGTAGCTACTGCTGCTTGGTCGACTGAATTGCGAGCGCTTCCAGCTTGTACCACACTTTGAGAAGAATAGGTTTCTAGCCTAACAACTGGTGTTTCGACATTTGTTTCTGTCATTATGTCATCATCAGCAGAATCAAGATGCTGCATGTACATCTTGAACGGGTAAAACGTTCACCAACATGAGAAGATTTCGATGGACTACTCTCTCAAACCCAGTGAGAGTGTTGTGTATTTTATACGTGTGTGTCCCTGCATTTTTATCAAGGACAGTGTAGACTGTTGCTTCCCATCGGTCAGCCACTTTTCTTTTTCCTCTTTCTTTTTTGTTGGCAACGAGCACACGGTCACCAATTTCAATCGCGGCACCCTTTACTCCTCTGTTATACAGTCTAGCCTGTCTGTTTTGTTCCTTGTTTGCATGTTCTTGTGCTACCAAAATTGCTCCTTTTAATTCCTTAGACAGTCCTGCCACATATTTGTCATAGCTGGTTATGTCAGGATCATTCAGAATGTTCCTAAACAGGATGTCAACTGGAAGACGAGGAATTCGGCCAAACATAAGATAAAATGGAGCGTAGCCTGTTGATTCATGAATTGTACAATTGTACATAAATGTGAGTGTTTGTAATTGCTTTGGCCAATTCACCTTTGCCTCTGGAGGCAGAGCCCTTATCATGTTGCCTAGTGTTCTATTGAACCGCTCAACTGAGCCATTTCCCATAGGATGGTATGGGGTTGTATGTGATTTCCTGATGCCAGATGTTTTCAAAAGCTCGGCAATCAATGTACTCTCAAAACTAGGTCCCTGATCACTGTGGATCCTCTCAGGAAATCCATAGACACAGAAATACTTGTCCCAGAGAATTTTTGCTACCTCTTTTGCAGATTGGTCTTTGCATGTAAAGGTTTGAGCCAGTCTGGTGAAATGGTCAGTTATAACTAAAACGTCAACAGATTTATTGTGCGAATCCTCAGCCGTCCAAAAGTCAATGCACACAAGCTCCAGTGGCCTACAAGTGACAATACTTTCTAATGGTGCTCTACCATCAGGTTCTAGTACCTTGCTCACGATACAGCGCTGACAGTGGCGGACATGGTCCCTTACATCCCTGTCCATGTGTAGCCAGAAAAATCTCTGTCTGGCAATGCTGAGAGTCCTAGACTGGCCCTGATGGCCTGCACTTTCATGGACCCCTTTTAAGACTGTGTCTTTAAAAGACTCAGGAACAACATACTGTTGTCGTTTGACTTTTGATATCTGATCATGAGAGACTCTGTATAGAATACCACCGCGTACACAAGCTTCTCCCAGTGCTTCAGCAGTCTTAAAACTTGAGCTGTCTCTTTTGATCTCTCTCTCCTAGAAGGCCTACGACCTCTTTCTACATAAAACAGCACACGCAAAAGGGTCCTGTCCTGGCATTGGGCTTCACGCAATTCTCTTTCAGAGTAAACTGGCAAATTGTCTAGACTATCAGGGATAAGTTGGGGCAGATGGTGTGCCATCTCCATCGCACGGGACCTTGCCCCCAATTCCCAATCATTTTGAGAGTCCAAAATGGCTGACACTTCCTCCATTGCAACTGTCTGAGACAAACTACGAACCGATTGGGCATGGTTGATGGAAACTTCAGGTCGTTCAGTGCCTGAATGCTCTGGCCCCAAGCTCTGAGCTGCTTCGTTTGACAATCGAAACATTTCTTCAACTGAGGTGCCAGACACTTCTTTGACTTCACTCAGAAGCTTTTCATAAGGTTCGTTGAGCAGCCTGTAGCCAACACTTGATTTGATGAAAGGCACGCGACTAAGGGCATCAGCCACAACATTTTGCGAGCCTCGCACATACTTAATGTCAAAAGTGTAACAAGCCAATTTAGATACCCAGCACTGCTCACAACAATCAAGCTTGGGCTTGGTCATTATATGAGTTAACGGATTATTATCCGTCCATACAGTGAATTCATGCCCCTTCAGCCAATGGCTGAATTTATCACAAACTGACCATTTGAGTGCCAGAAACTCCAGCCTGTGAGCTGGGTAGTTTCTCTGAGATTGAGTTAGCGACTTGCTTGCAAACGCTATTGGTCTAGCTCTGGTCTCACCTTCCTGAACCTGGGATAAGACTGCTCCGAGTCCATCCAAAGAAGCATCAGTAGAGAGCTGGAAAGGGCGGCTAAAATCTGGATGTGCCAACACAACAGAATTAACAAGAGCTGCTTTAAGCTTATTAACTGCCTCATCATGCTCATCAGTCCAGTCACCTGGGCTCAGCTTTCGGCTAACTACAGCATTCCTGTGTAATTTGCGGCCTTTTGATTTACATTTCTGACCGGCTAACAATGAATATAAAGGTCGAGCAAGAGCAGAGTAATTAGGAATAAAATGCTGATAATAGTTTAGCATTCCCAGGAAAGACCTAATGCGTTTTTGAGAAGGAGTCACACCATCAGCCTCCATCAAATCTGCCTTTGACATGCTTGACACACTCTCCACTTTACTAGGATCGGTAGATACACCCCGTTTGTCAATGATGTGCCCAAGAAATTTCTGAACTGAATTTCTCAAAAAGTGACACTTTTTAGGAGCCAGCTTTAGATTATGCCCACGTAGCCTGTTGAATACCATTTCTAACCGTTCCAATGCTGTTCTCTCATCAGGAGCAAAAACCAAGACATCATCGAGATAGCATAACAAACTGAGATAATTTTGGTCACCAAAAATGGCAGTCATCATACGCATAAAGCTTCCTGGGCTGTTGGAAAGACCCTGGGGGAGACGACAATACTCATACAATCCCATTGGTGTAGTGAAAGCTGAGTATTTTCTGTCGTCTTCATGTAATGGCATATTGTAAAAGCCTGAAGTCAAATCCATTGTGCTGAATAAGGAGTTGCCTCCAAGTGCTGCCAGGCAATCAGCTTGGTGAGGCAAAGGGTGTGCATCCTTAACAGTTCTTTTGTTCAACCAGCGGAAGTCCGTGCACACCCGAAGCTCGCCATTTTTCTTCCAAACGAGTACCAGAGGTGATGCGTACTCACTGGTTGACTTCTGTATGATTTCTTTCTCCTCCATTTCGTTTAGGACTCGTCTCAGTTCATGATACTGGCTCGGTGGAACACGCCGGAAGGGCAGTCTAAATGGTTTGTGGTCAGTTAGATGGATCCTATGGACAAACCCTTCCGCCTTTCCGCAGTCCAAGTGGTTACGTGAGAATATGTCCTCATAGCGGACAATAAGATTAGCCAAGTCATATTTACATTATTCTGATACGTCACAAAGGCTCAGGTCTAAGTTGCTAAGGCCAACAGACTCCAGCTTCTCTTTGGCTGAGCTTTTATCTGGTTCTGGATCCGATTTGGGAAGATTGGAAAGAGTGCTCTGAGGGCAGCTGGTCAGTTCAAAATCTTCTAATGCAACACAAGGAAAAACATCAGCAAGTTTTGTGTTCCGTCTCAGGAAAACAGGTTTATCAGAAAGGTTCATGATTTTCAAGGGAACCCATCTGTCTGCCCACAATGGGGTCACAATTCTGGCAACCATGATACCTCTTGGAGCTGAGCAAGATGTTGTGGGTTCTGTCATGACTGCACTGCCTGGTGACAGCAAAGTGGTCTTTGGCAGTTTTCCCCATACAAGATACTCATGACCAGGTTCAAGGCAAGTGGCAGAGTTACACTTCACTGTACCCAATTTGTCCGGTATTTTATCGCCCTTCCAACGATTCAATCCAGCCAACATAGTCAAAAACTGCTCCGTTTCAGGGTCAGTGCAACATGGTTCACTTACAACCTTCCAGTAATTGTCACATTTCTTTGATTCTCGCAAAACATGCTTATTTACATTGGTCCCCAGAATTAATTCATCATGCTGCCCTTCTACCACTAAAATAGGCACAATGATTTTGCAGCCATACACTTCCATTTCAATATTGAAAACTGATTTTGGGTTTGCACGCTGACCTCCAACACCCACTAGCATAACATCAGAAGAAAACCTGTCATGCTCATCTATGGCACCTGCATCTAATAGAGAACGTTCAGCAACCTCGTTCATTGTGCATGCCATTGAACCACTATCTAACATGGCACCCAATGTCACTTTATCACCAACTCTGACAGGTGTGTAGAATAGACTATCGCTTCGACCGATAATGTGTGTGTTCTGATACACTAAAGTCACATTTTCTTTTGCAGTGGCATTGTTAGCTGTCTGAAATAACTCACTAAAGTCAACTTCATCTGAATGGGAGTTTGCGACTTGACCTGTACTGCCCCCCACCGAATACAGGTCAGCTAGTTTCCCTCATTTGGTTTTAAATGCAGGGAAGGCCTGTTTGGACATTGCCGTCTGGAGTGACCAGGAGCTAGACAACTAAAGCAAAGATGGTCAGACTTGCAGTGTGACAGAGTTAAATGGCTGTTCTCACCACAGACTTTGCATGGCGGCGAGTTAAAATCAAAACGAGGCTTTTGCCTATGTACATGCGAGGACGCACTGTGCTGCTTCACTTTTGACAGCACCTGTTCCAACATACTCATCATGCGACCAAGAACATTGTTATCTGTCTGCTGAACGCTTTGTGAAAGGTTAGATGTCATAGGGTGTTGGTCATGGGACTGAAGACAACCTGAATCTGGACAGGCAGACACTGGGCGTGTTAAAGTAGAAACGTATGAAGAGTGTGAGGAGCAAACTGACTGTTTTTCAGTATTAGCTGAAACGGGGGTACATGTTTGTTGCAATTCAGTTTTAGCAACTGTAGCAGAATGACTCTTTAAGGGTGCATGTACGTTAGGCTTTACTGAAGCCTTCAGTTCTCACTGGTATTCATCAATACGCACTTGAATATCACTTGATGACCACTCACTTATTGGCTTGCATTTAAAAATGTATGATAGACCAGATTCAGGGCAATGTTTTACAAACATGCGAGCCACCTCCCCACTATGTTCTCCATTCTCCTCCCTTGACGTCGTAGTCCTTCATCTGCCGTGTCTGCCGCTTTATTAAGCCTGATCCAGTAATCAACAGGACTTTCCTGGTATTTGGGCAGTGTAGTATAGAAATCTTCAAGAGGAAGGCATGATGAGGACTCACTAAAGTAAAGTATGAGAATATCATATATGATTTCTGGATTCTGCTTCACATCAAGTAACTCATTGCTTCTCAAAGCTATTTTTACCACATCTCTGGCTTTGCCCATTAACCTGCTTAAAATCTCCTCTGCTTGCTCCATCAACACACAATTCTGCTTTTTCAGACATGTCTTTGTTATATCCACCCACTCTTTGACTGTATATTTGTCAGTGCTGTCCCCCCTAAACACTTTAGGCTCGCGTTCAGTTTTTACATGTACAGTCACTTCAGGTGTGTCTTGTGTAGTCAAACATTGTATCGGACTGGTGTTTGTTTTGTCACTGTCATTGTCTCTACCAAGATGTCCTGCAGTCATTAGTCTAGTTGCAATTGAATCACCTATTTGCATTCCCAACTGACCTATCATATCAGCTAAGCGCTGAAAGCTAACACTGTCACTTGTGGGAGTAGAAGTTTCCAGACCTTCACTTAAGTACTGTCCCATAGGAGACCACCCTGGGCTCTGAATACGTCCCCTACCGCTACCAATTCCTGTCATGACCTGGGAGTCATCCCTACCTCCACTGTGATACCCACTAGAGGCCATCTCGTTCTCCAAATGCACACCAGACATAAAACTTTTCCTTCTGCCTATATTAGGTCTAAAACTTTCATCAGATCTACTCATTTTGTCAGCCATTGTTCATTCTACACTGACTAAAACAAGAGTAAAAATAAAATACATATCAGTAGATAAAAGAAATGGTCAAAAATGAATAACTTTAAGCTCAGATGCTGTAAAACAGAATATCTAAATCTGTCAACTGGTTCTAAACAAATTCTGACCACAACATGTGATTCTTAGCAGCTCCCTCGGCGATCTGCGACGAGCTGATCTTGATGATCCATTGAAAGGTCACGGCACCAGTGTAACGGGTCTCTGCTTGTTCTTAATGATGAATCACCCATGCAATGGTCTTCACTGAATTAATACAATCAAGAGACGAACACAATGATTCCTCTCTCTGTCTTTATTGCACATGCATACCTGCATAAACACACATACAATCCTTTAATTCAGACTGTATTCTGCAACTGCACAAGCTCTCCAGCCATGTACAAAGCGCCACTGGAGTAAGGAAAGCGCTGAGGGACAATTATAGGAGCTTTGCAGTTGCGCATGTGTGAAGCAGGGAATTGTAGTCCATTAAACCACATTGAACATATCTGAACAATACAACTCATTATTTTTAGAAAATACAAAAACTAATAGTAATGGTGTATTAAAATAGTATAGTTAGTATAATATAATAGTATAATATAATATAATAGTATAGTATAATATAATAGTACAATAGTATAGTATGATAACGAATTAACTGTTAACAAATAATTTTTCTAGAATTCACAAACATAAGGGTATTAATATTATAACTTTTTAACTCCGTTACACATATTTACAAGAAATGTTTCATATGAATGAAGTGCCTCTTATGTTTATCCAGAGATACAGAAATATAGGCATTTCAGAACTTCTCGTCCAACCTCAAGAAACACATTGATGTAAGTAACAAAGTAAAGCTGGAGCATCATAGTTTTTTTATTTTTTTATTTCTAATAATTAACATTAGGATTGTTCAGATATCCTTCTCACTGTAAACTATTCAAACCATTCATGCAGCATCATGTCATTTTATATGTTTACTAGGGTAAAAATAGAACTTTCACCAGGCTATATTTTTGGATAAGTACTTCTACCTTTACTTGTAGGGAAGTAGGAAACGTGTACTTATTCTATCTATGCAATCAGGAGACAAAAATGTCAAAATGTTTACTACAGTTGGATGATTGATCCACATAGATTGTGTTTTTTTATTTTTTACTGCTACTTTTTTTTAAAAATGGGCAGAAACCAATAAGAATGGTTAAACTGAAGTATAAACTATTCACATAACACTTAATGTTTCAGAGTAGGTGTTGTTTTAAAATTAGGACCTTATCATGTTAACACGATGGCCAGCATAAGCAATTAAAATAATGAAACTATCCCCTTTTAAAAATCTATTAGGTGGCATAAGGTGGCATTAGGTATTTTTAGTGAAGTTTTAAAATGTATGATGTGTCATAAATGTGAATTTTTTTTTTTATTATTTAACTGTTTAGCTTTAGATTATACTGTATCGTTATTGTATTTACATGGTAGAATAACAGTAGCTAGCTTATTTGCATTAGAAATGTATATTTAAACAATAATTTGATTTGAATAATGTGTTTGGCAGAAATGAATATTCTAAACATAAACCCAGGTTGATACCTATTATCTAGTGTTAGCAATAAATATTATAAACCCTAGAAACATTAGTCATATGACACAAAAATCCACAGAAATATTCTGTCAAACTAGCTCACGTTAGTCAAATAAATATATTTGCACATATTTACACATATCACTTTGAAGAGTCCAATTCTGCTGGCTGCCATTTACAAAAAAAAAAAAGATCACAACAAATCTGATCACAGCAGTTAACTGGACGTTTTTAGCCCTGGAGCATGCTTTTTTATTTGAGCTGTGAAACATGGCAAAGATGGATTAGCCCCGAGTAACCTGATTTGGATTGATCTTAATATGTGCAATCTTAGGCAGGGGGCCAGCTTGTACCATGTAGATAACTGCAGGATTATGTTGTTGCAGCACACCCAAGTCGGTATTTTCTTCACAGGTGTTAAATTCAAGATTTGCCGACTGATCTGGCTGTTTTACTCATTTATGTTCAAACATACAACAAATAATGCTGAAGTGGCCAGTAGTACTCTGCATTTCACAGTAATGTAGTAAAAGCAAAAGATAATAATATACACACCCCCCCCTCCAAGTTTTGAAAGCAGAGAATAGAAAGGAGCAAAAAAAAACACTACTACAAGTGTTTGATACAATTAGTGTGGCAAAGATCTAAACATGCTAAGCTGACCGAAACTTTAACTTTGGTTACGGCTTTAACAGCATTTAAATTTTAACTCTAACAACAACCCTTTCACCATCTACCATACATAATATAGTGAAAAGATTCAAGGAATCTGGAGAAATCTTAGTCCATGTAAGGCAAGGCCGGAAATCACCGTTAAATGTGTGTGACTTTCGAGCCCTCAGATGAAATTGCATGAGAAACTGTAATGCTACTGTGATAAATATAACCACATGGGTTTGTGAGTACTTCAGAAAAATAGTTGTTACTTAACATGGTTCGCCACTTTTTTAAACTCTATTATGCAAAGAGAAACATCGAAGAGAAAGCCAAACATCAATTCTGTGCAGAATTGCTGCCTAGTTCTCTGGGCACAAGCTCATCTCATTGACAATCTTATTGACATTTCAGAGAGACACATGCTGCCATTATGCCATCAAGGTGGATGACAGCAGGACAGTGCCAGGCCTCATTCTGCATGAGCTACAACAGTGTGGTCTTGTAGCCACTGAGTGCATGTGCTTGACTGGCTTGCCTGCAGTCCAGATCTCTCTCCTATTAAAAATAGGAGCCACATACTATTAAGCAGCTGAAGTCTCATATCAAGCAAGATTGGAAAAAAAATCAACTTGCAAAACTGCAACTGTAAAAAATGTCCTCACTTCTCAAACCATTATTAAGTCTCATTAATAGGAAAGCTGATTAAACACGATGCTAAACAAGCCCTGTCCCAACATTTTTTGAGTGTGTTTCAGGCATCAAATTCTAAATGTGTTAATATTTACAAACTACAATGAAGCTGATCAGTGCAAACACTGAGAATCTACTACAGATTCTTCTTTCTACTGCATTTTACAAAATGCTCCAACTTTTTTGGAAATTGAGTTTGTACTTTCAGCAAGCCATTAATTTATTTATCCACCTATTTATCCATTCACCCTTCTGTTCATTTATTAATTCTTCTATTCATTCACGTATCCAACCATCTACCCTGCCTGTAATATATTTTTGATTTCCCTCCATTTATAACTTCATGCCCTATCTATCTAATTGTTTCTCACATCATTAAGTCATTAGCCCAGGGCTCTGCCATCCAAGATTTAATATAAATGTTTCTTGTTGAACACATCCTAACTATTAGACCCCATCTGAGAACAATCGGGCAGGTTATGTGATTACTGAGTGATTTAATATGATTTTTATATTACATGGTTGGCCATGAATTAGTAATAATGATATTGCCTCAAGATCATAAATTGTACGGTTTAACTTCCTCATATATAATTTTAGATAGAGTGATTCTAAGATTCTGTAATAATTGTCTTTCTTTTTTTAATCTTTATGTCTGTTGCTCTTGTCTTTCTGTAGTACTCACAAACCCCATTTCTAGAAAAGTACTGTACATAATATAGTAAAAAGATTTAAGTAATCTGGAGAAATCTTAGTCCATGTAGGGCAAGGCCGGAAATCACTGTTAAATGATTGTGACTTTCGAGGCCTCAGATGGCATTGCGTGAGAAACTGTGTTTGGGAGTTCTTCAGAAAAACAGTTGTCACCTAATGGTTTGCTGCTTCTTAACCCTAACCCTACACTCTATTATGCAAAAAGAAAGCCAAACATCAATTCTGTGCGGAAATGCTGCCGAGTTCTCTAGGCGCAAGCTCATCTCAGATGGACCAAAAGACAGTGTGGACCAAAACGCCTAGAAAAGTTGGGACTTCTTGCAAAATGCAGTAAAAAGAAGAACCTGTGATTTGTTAATTTTCTTGAATTTTTATATAACTGTATATAACTCTATAACACCTGTGTTTCATCACCTTTGCTATTAATGAAACTTTTCAGTCATTAAGAAATTAAGACACTAATTGGTGCAGTTTTGCAAGTGAAATTTCCCTTTATTCTTGCTTGATATGAGACTTCACTTGCTCAACAGTACATGGTTGCCATGTAACTTTAATCTGATTCTCCTCTTCATAATGCATCATACACTTTGAATAAGAGAGAGGTCTGGACTGCAGGCCAATTAAGCACACACATTACAGAGAACACTCATACAGAAAGAGGTCTAGCATCCATATTGAAATAATCATAGACTTCCTTGATGACAGCATGTGTGCATCTGCATCAGTGGCGCCTTCACACATATGCAAGTCACATATGCAAGCCATGGGCACTGATGCACCCCCATACCATGCCAAACTCAGGCTTTTGTACCTTTCACTGATAGTTGTCTGGATGATCCTTTTCACCTCAACAAACGCTCAAAAAACAACCTATTGATGCATGCTCAATAATCCAGGTACACAAATCCACAAAGTTGAATCAGTTCATCTGAACACAAGTTTGTTGTAGAGATACGTTGCGCCACTCATCCAAGTGACTTCTTCAGTCTGAGCTGGTGGTGAATAACCTCAACCTTATATGCAGACGATTTGCATAATGACTGATCACCGCCCATTGCATAACAATTAACCGGTGATCAGGTACATATGCAAATCACAACGACCATTAGTTACAATGGCCATGTGTACCTTTCACACATGATTGGGGTATAGCTCCTATCACGGCGTTGTAAGATGGTGATAGATGTACTCTCAGGCCCCCTCCTCGGTTCAGGGATGGTCGTTCCCTCTTCACATAGATGGCCTCTTTGACTCCCTGTTCAAACCAGCGTTCCTCTTTGTCAAGGATCTGCACATTGTCATCATTAAATGAGTGGCCGCTGGCTTGAAGGTGAGTGTAAACTGGCAGAAGAGTCCTGGCCAGAAGAGGTCGATCTTCTACGTTCGGCCATCCGTTTTGCCAGTGGCTGTTTAGTTTCCCCGATGTACAGTTCCCGGCATTCCTCCCGGCACCTAACAGCATACACTACGTTACACTGTTTGTGTCGAGGGACCCGGTCCTTAGGGTGAACTAATTTCTGGCGTAGCGTGTTTTGGGGTTTGAAAGCAACTGAAACACGGTGTTTGGAGAATATCCGTCTCAATTGTTCCTCTACTCCCGCCACATACAGAATCACCACTGGTTTGCGCTTAGACAGTGGTTGTCCTTCTCCTCCCTTCGATCCATTGAAGCTGTGTTTAGGCACTTTTCCAGCTTTTACGAATGCCCAGTTGGGCTCAAAAAACAAGCAAAAACCGTGGACTCATCTGATCATGGCACATGCTCATCAGCTAAGATGATTTTTGCATTTCATTGATGCATGACTTTCTCTTTGTGTCAGGTTGAGGCAGTAGGCAGTGTTAGTTGACATTGGTTTTCTGAGGTACTTTCGAACCCATGGTGCTATATTTATCACAGTAACATGACAGTTTCTCATGCAATGCTGTCTGAGAGCTCATGCACATTCAACAGTGGTTTCCGACATTGCCATACACGGACTACAGATTTTCTGAATCTCTTTACAATATTATGAACAGTAGATGGTGAAAGACCAGAATTATTTGGAATCTAAAAAAATGACTAAAAAAATGTTCTGTTTAAACTGAAGTTATTTTTTCCTGTCATTGCTTGTGAAGTTTGAAGACTTGTGAAGTTTGTCACACCTTTGTTTGAATACCCCTTTTATCATGATTCTCTCACTTGTTACCAATTCACCTGCTTAATGTGGAATGCTGTAACTTGAGAATTCTAATAAGTTCTAATAATTTCTAATAAGTTGTTATGCCTTTGTTTCAACTTTTTTGCAGGCATCAAACTCTGTGTCTTTTTACAAAATACAATGATCTACAATGATCTTTATATCAGTTAAAATATTCAAAGAAATAACAAATCACAGATTCATCTTTTTACTGTATTTTTACACACTATACCAACTTTTTTTCAGAAGTGTGGTTTGTGTATGAAAGACCTTTTTATTATCAGCCAACCTAACAAATAAGAAAACAAAGGTGACATGACAGTGGCAGTTTGTCAATGAATTTTGAATTGTTTTATGTTTGATTCGATGCATCTTTTAGCAATGGATATGGCTTGAAAGGCCAAATTAATTAGTTATAAATGGTGTCCAAATATGTTGGACCATATAGTGTAGCTCGGCACATTTGGTAGTGCCCTTGTAAAGAATTAGAAACTGGCAGAAACCCAAAATTTCAAGTAAGTTGTTTCAGAACAATTGTGCTTTCTGTCAAAAGGCCACCCATACATTTTACTTTTGTTTCTTTTCACCTCTAATACGAGTGCAATCATTCAAGAATGGAGGTGGCAAAAACTAGGAAGGGTAAGATCATTTATCTTGGCCCTCAACGGTTATGGCTGCTTACAGTATATGAAATAGTATTAAAAAAATCACTCTAAGCCTGATGATTACTTACTTCTCTTAATCACACAACCTCGTCTTGACAGCCTTTTACCAAAAGAAAAAAGAAACAGAAATTGAAAAAAGAAAAAACACAAATCACAAAAGCATCAGCTTCTAACACATTACACATCACAACAAAGCATTATTTATTTATTTTAGGCTTTCAGAGCAGGTTTGTTCAGCAAGGTATCATTAGGTAGGTAGCACTGATGCGAAGGTGTATTTTGGGATTTTAGAGAGACACATGCTGCCTGTTAAGGTGACATCTTTTCTGTTTACTGTATTTCAGCAAGACAAGCAAGTCAGTACTACTAACTAGCATTATATGTTGTGCTGACAGTAGTAGTTTGTAATACATTTTACTTAAAAAAACCTATTTATTTATCTATAGTACATTGTTATGTGTATTGATAAGCTAAAACACTCATTGTAAAATCGAGTTTACCTGCAGACCTGTGATCAGTTTCATTTAATTTGTTGATTAAACATAATGTACAGACTATATCTATGTCATTTCACTGTATCAGTAAAAAGCCTTTATAATGTTCTTGCTTTTACATTATTGCACTTTTACCTATCTAAAGATGTTAACAATAAAAGAACAAGCAGTATAGCACAGAGCAAAGCAGGTGTCTTTGTGTTCAGTCTGATCAAGAATAACTCAGATTCACTTCACTGTATGCATACTAATCCGTTATTCCAGAAATATTGAATGAGAATAAATGAATGAAAAAAGGAAAAAAATCTCAGAAGTTTAATCACCGGTTGTAATAATATCAACAGAAAAGGGATTTGGGGAAAACCATATAATAATATTATTAGTTTATGCTGGCCACAGATTAACCAAACATACAAGCCCAATTTTCATAAATGATGGGACTGCAATAAAAACAAGAATCTGCTATTTGGTAATGCTCTTAAACCTTTATTTAACTTGGTTGGCGCAGCAGTATATTATGGTAGCACACTGCTGGTATCCAGGGTTTGAATATCCTGCAGTGCTATCAACTGACAGACGTCTGCAAACAGAAATGATTGTCTAGATTGGTGGCCTGTCCATGTTGTGTTACTGCATTGCGCCCACTGATTCCAGGAAAAACCGGAGGCACTGTGACCCTGAACAGGATAAAGTAAAAAAACATGAAAATAAAATAAAAATAGAATTGATGTCTACAATTTACTTAAAAAAAGCAGGAACAGAGGCATGTTGTGCACATGTTACCAGTGTTACATCTCCTTTGTTAATAATTACACTGTTTAGTCATTTGGAAACTGAGGATACTTACAGTAATTGTTGCAGTTTTGCTTTATATAAGACTTCAGCTGTTTAACAGTCAAGGTCACTGTTGTTTGGTTTTCCTCTTCATGCAGTGGCGTAACTATGGAATATGGAATAAAACTATATATTTAGTATATATATATAAAATTTGTTGAGGGGGCCCAAAAATTTTTTGGCACTGGGGCCCATGAGCTCCTAGTTCCACCACTGTCTTCATGCATCATAGCTTTTCAATAGTAGACAGATAATTTATACCAAATTATATTCCCAGAGCTCAGCTTCACTTGCATTTAGAGATAAGAATATTTTATTCATGTGTACTCCCACCCAATTTCACTTTTCAAAGTAGAACTACAATGTAGATAAAATGTTATTTACCAAGTCAAGTTGTGGCAACTGTTAACAAGTTGCATTAATACGTTAATACAGCTATTTTTGGCATTGATTTAACAAATTAAACAAAACATTTATTCAATGAACATGGGTGTTAAAAGCTTTTTTATATATTTTCTATATTTATATTGCACAAAAGAAACACTGCACTTGTTAACTCACATTGTAAATTGCACATGCAAATGTTTACAGGTATTGTTGTAGAGTTGTGTGTGATAAGACTGTCTATATTGTTTTTCTTGTGCACTCCGAGCATCCGTGTAACCAAAGTCAAATTCCTTGTGTGTGAGCATACTTGGCCAATGAAGCCTGTTTCTCATTCTTTTAGCAGTGATAAAGCAAAAATAGTACTGTAGAATAAAAAAAAAGAGAGAAAAAAATGACAATCACTGTCTTAGTGCAGTTAATTGAAAATGGGGTTACAGTATAACCTTGGTTTTGTGAATAAAATTGCTGACAAATGACTGTAGCCAAAAGCCTGAAATATTAATCCAAACGTGTGATAGATCAAATGTAGACTGGCCCTTTTTTCCCATCATTTTCAAAACCAAGGTTATATTCAAATCTGGCTCATTTAATAAAGGCTGTCAGATGTTTGAGCCAAAGAGCTAAGATAACCCAGGTTAAGTATAACAGAGAATACCACAAGCAGTACTGTAAGTCGCTTTGTCACAGTACTGTAAGTCGCTTTGGATAAAAGAGTCTGCTAAATGCAGAAAATGTAAATTTACACTTCACACACAGTGTTAAATTACACTTTTATTTTTTTATAATTTACATTGCTATATGTGTATAAAAACTACAACCCCATTGTAGAACCTGAGAGATTTCATGTTTTATCTGCTCAACTTCATTTCATTTATTAATAAACATCCATTCCTGCATTTCAGGCCTGCAACACATTCCAAAAAAAGTTGGGACAGTAAAGCATTTACCACTTTATAATGTTGTCAAAGACGTTTTGGCGAGCCAAAGGAGACCAAGTGATTTAGTGTTTCAGCTTTAATTTTGTCTCATTCTTCTTGCAAACACGTCATAAGATGTGCAACAGTACGGGGTCCTCGTTGTAGCATTTTTCGTTTCAAAATTCTCTACTGGGGACAGGTCAGGACTGCAGGCAACCCAGTCCAGTACCCGTACCCTCTTCTTCCGCAGCCATGCCTTTGTAATGTGTGCAGCATGTGGTTTTGCATCGTCTTGTTGAAAAATGCATGAATGTCCCTGGAAAAGATGACGTCTTGAAGGCAGCATATGTTGCTCTAAGATCTCAATGTACTTTTCTGCATTAATGCTGCCATCACAGAAGTGTAAATGACCTTTGCCAAGGGCACTGACACAGCCCCATACCATGACAGACTCTGGCTTTTGGACTTGTTGCTGATAACAGTCTGGATGGTCCTTTTTGTCTTTGGTCTGGAGCACACGGTGTCCATTTTTTCCAAAATAGATCTGGAATGCTGATTCATCTGACCACAATATACGTTTCCACTGTGTGATGGTCCATCCTAGATGCCTCCGAGCCCAGAGAAGTCGACGCTGCTTCTGGACATGGTTAACATAAGTCTTCTTTTTTGCACAGTAAAGTTTTAAGTGGCATTTGTGCATGTAACTCTGTATTGTAGTACTTGACAAAGGTTTGCCAAAGTAATCCCTCACCCATGTGGTTATATCAGCTATTGTTGAGTGGAGGTTCTTGATGCAGGGCCATCTGAGGGATCAAAGATCACGGTCGTTCAGCTTAAGCTTGCACCCTTGGCCTTTATGCACTGAAATTCCGCCTAATTCCCTGAATCGTTTAATGATATGATGCACTGTAGAGAAATATTCAAATCCCTTTCAATCTTTCTTTGAGGTACATTGTTTTTAAACATTTCAATAAATATTGTACAATATCTTAAGTTTTTTCCTTTTTTTTCTGTTACTTTTTTTTAATGACACAGTAGCAGTAAGAAGAGACCCCATCCTACCCTCCCTTTCTCAAACATGGCCATTTGTGTTGGTGTGGATGCCCAGCCAGGTCCGAGGCTCTGCTGAGATTCAAACTCGTGAGTCTGAGCACACCTCAGTGGTGCCCACCTAAGCGCCCCCTTCGAGTCTTAAGCCTTAGAAATACCTTTATTTCACACCAGTACTCTTTGTGTTACATTATGTTTTGTTTAATAATTAATTTTATTCTGTATCCAGAAATGTGTCATAACAATTCCACAATTATGATTTTACTTATGTATTAAAAATTGTATATAGATAAACTTTTAGGATTCATGATTTATTTTAAGTAACAATGCAAAATGCTGTTCTACTCACAATGACTTATTCACACATTGCTGTAATAAGTTGAGATATTTAGGAAAAACAACTTCTCAGCCACAGACTCCTATTCGCTTCACACCAAACATTACAACAGGAACTATACACCGATCAACCATAACATTAAAACCACCTCTTTGTTTCTACACTCACTGTCCACTTTATCAGCTCCACTTACCGCATAGAAGCGCTTTGTAGTTCTACAATTACTGACTGTAGTCCATCTGTTTCTCTACATACTTTTGTAGCCTGCTTTAACCATGTTCTTCAATGGTCAGGACCCCCACAGGACCACCACCACCACTAACACACCACCACCATGTCAGTGTCACTGCAGTGCTGGGAATGGTCCACCACCTAAATAATACCTGCTCTGTGGTGGTCCTGCAGGGGTCCTAACCATTAAAGAACAGGGTGAATTCAGTGGAGCTGATAAAATGGACAGTGAGTGTAGAAACAAGGAGGTGGTCACAATGTTATGGCTAATCGGTGTATATTTGGTGTATATCAGGTAGTGTTCTGCTGGCATTGGTCAGACCCTGATGAAAGAGCGCCATGATATTTAGTAAATAAATATCATGTTATCTATTTACTTATTAATTTATGATATTTAATAAATAAAAAAATGTTAAAGTCCATATTTTTGTTTTCTTGTTATGGTTTTATTTAGGGTTGATAAGTTGTTGAATTTTTTACTTTACAGCCCAGTGTTTTGACTGAGCTGTTGTAGTTTTTTAGTCAATGATGGATGTGTTATGAAAAGCTTAGGGTAGAAATGTTAAAAAATATTAATTGTAGTCAATTTTAAACACGTTTTCTGTGCCTAAGTAAGTGAACAGTTATTTAAATAAAGTTCTATAGGATTTGGCAAAAAGTGGCCCTACGTACATAACTTCACCTGGTATGGATTTTCTTATAGCTTTGACTGGCTGTGATTCCTGAAAGTTGGGTTCTGTTTTTGTGGTCTGTAGGACTAACATCATTATTAGGCAGCGCTTCCAAAACTGTCAATCACATTTGTATTTGCTCTAAAGTAAAATGAATCTCATAAATCACTAAAGACAAAAGTAATTATGGGGCAAAAACTGTGTCCTTCCAGATTAGTTGTGTAAGTGTGTGTGTTCTATTGATTGAAGACTAATGACATCAATAAAGGTAAAACCGTTACTGATGGATGTTAATGAAGCAGGGTAAGTACTGTTTGAACTGCCTGTGCAAGAAAACCTAAATGAAGAATTAGACAAAACTAGCCAATAAACAGCACACCCAAGTTTATTAACTTTCTAACGACCATAACATTTTGGCAAGCATTGCCTGTGGCATTAAAAGAATGAGATGGAATGACGTGGCTTTTTTCCATGTAATATGCAATTTGCTGTAAAATTCAAAATTTGTGCTTAGCGATTTAATGTTTTTCATTCACGGAGCATTTAAGTGAGTTTGGCAAACTCCCAACCAATTCTGTGGACACAAAGGGGGTGTGTCAAAACACGGACAAGTATTTTTGTATTTGAGACGGAGCCTTGCAGACCTCAAGTGTTCTATTGCTTTTATACAACAGTTTTTACAAAATAAATAAATAAAATAAATAAAAGAAGCCCTGAATTTCATAATGAATATGCTTTAATATTGACAATACCTTCCGCCAAAAAGTAGTTCCACAACGAATGAGTTGCTGCTATGCAACGGTAAAAATTCCCTATTCCCTTCCCTACACAGTAGGCTAAAAAAGGCATATAGTTTAACACTACAAAGTAACGCTAGTTTGGAATAAAAATAATAAGCGAATATGAATAAGTGAAGATGAAAGGAAAAAGAGAAAAAGCTGAAGAATTAAAAGATAGAATTTAGTGATTTATTAGAGTTATTGCGTTATTTGTATATGTTAATCTGCACACTTCCGTATCAATTTCTGGATGTGTATGAGCACAAATAGGCCTACAAAACAACCGGTGGCTTGTGTGCATGAAGCTTGTCATTACTGGCAACGCGTCAGCGGAGTAATACAGTTGTGGTGTGAAAAGGCCGTGCTGTTATCACAAATATCAGCACGGTTAGAACGCTTCTCAACCAATCAGATTGTAGTGTCGGAACTAACTGTTGTATAAATACACACTATATTGCCTAAAGTATTCACTCACATATCCAAATCATTGAATTCAGTGTTCCAATCACTTCCATGGCCACAGGTGTATAAAACCAAGCACCTAGGCATGCAGACTGCTTCTACAAACATTTGTGAAGAAATGGGTCACTCTCAGGAGCTCAGTGAATTCCAGCGTGGTACCGTGATAGGATGCCACCTGTGCAACAGGTTCAGTTATGTAACTGTCAGTGGTATTATAACAAAGTGAAACAAAGCAACTCTGCCACGAAGTGGTAGGCCACATAAAATGACAGAGCGGATGCTGAGGTGCATAGTGTGCAAAGGGCGCCAACTTTCAATCGCTACAGACCTCCAAACTTCATGTGGCCTTCAGATTAGCTCAAGAACAGTGTGTAGAGAGCTTCATGGGATGGGTTTCCATGGCCGAGCAGCTGCATCCAAGTCTTACATCACCAAGCGCAATGCAAAGCGTCGGATGCAGTGGTGTTAAGCTCATCGCCACTGAATTCTAGAGCAGTGGAGACGAGTTCTCTGGAGAGACGAATCAATCTTCTCCATCTGGCAATCCGATGGACGAGTCTGGTTTTGGCGGTTGCCAGGAGAACGGTACTTGTCTGACTGCATTGTGCCAAGTGTAAAGTTTGATGAAGGGGGGATTATGGTGTGGGGTTGTTTCAGGAGTTGGGCTCGGCCCCTTAGTTCCAGTGAAAGGAACTCTTAATGCTTCAGCATACCAAGTGATTTTGGACAATTTCATGCTCCCAACTTTGTGGGAACAGTTTGGGGATGGCCCCTTCCTGTTCCAACATGACTGTGCACCAGTGCACAAAGCAAGGTCCATAAAGACATGGATGAGTGAGTTTGGTGTGGAAGAACTTGACTGGCCTGCACAGAGTTCTAACCTCAACCCAATTGAACATACTCCTAAACCTTGTGGAAGCTACAAAGGGTGGGCCGACATGCGTGTGAAGGCAGACGAGCGAATACTTTTGGCAATATATATATATACAGTGTATCACAAAAGTGAGTACACCCCTCACATTTCTGCAGATATTTAAGTATATCTTTTCATGGGACAACACTGACAAAATGACACTTTGACACAATGAAAAGTAGTCTGTGTGCAGCTTTTATAACAGTGTAAATTTATTCTTCCCTCAAAATAACTCATATTAATAACTAATATACAGCCATTAATGTCTAAACCACCGGCAACAAAAGTGAGTACACCCCTTAGTGAAAGTTCCTGAAGTGTCAATATTTTGTGTGGCCACCATTATTTCCCAGAACTGCCTTAACTCTCCTGGGCATGGAGTTTACCAGAGCTTCACAGGTTGCCACTGGAATGCTTTTCCACTCCTCCATGACGACATCACGGAGCTGGCGGATATTCGAGACTTTGCGCTCTTCCACCTTCCGCTTGAGGATGCCCCAAAGATGTTCTATTGGGTTTAGGTCTGGAGACATGCTTGGCCAGTCCATCACCTTTACCCTCAGCCTCTTCAATAAAGCAGTGGTCGTCTTAGAGGTGTGTTTGGGGTCATTATCATGCTGGAACACTGCCCTGCGACCCAGTTTCCGGAGGGAGGGGATCATGCTCTGCTTCAGTATTTCACAGTACATATTGGAGTTCATGTGTCCCTCAATGAAATGTAACTCCCCAACACCTGCTGCACTCATGCAGCCCCAGACCATGGCATTCCCACCACCATGCTTGACTGTAGGCATGACACACTTATCTTTGTAATCCTAACCTGATTGCCGCCACACATGCTTGAGACCATCTGAACCAAACAAATTAATCTTGGTCTCATCAGACCATAGGACATGGTTCCAGTAATCCACGTCCTTTGTTGACATGTCTTCATGTGGGCTTTCTTGTGTAGAGACTTCAGAAGAGGCTTCCTTCTGGGGTGACAGCCATGCAGACCAATTTGATGTAGTGTGCGGCATATGGTCTGAGCACTGACAGGCTGACCCCCCACCTTTTCAATCTCTGCAGCAATGCTGACAGCACTCCTGCGCCTATCTTTCAAAGACAGCAGTTGGATGTGACGCTGAGCACGTGCACTCAGCTTCTTTGGACGACCAACGCGAGGTCTTTTCTGAGTGGACCCTGCTCTTTTAAAACGCTGGATGATCTTGGCCACTGTGCTGCAGCTCAGTTTCAGGGTGTTGGCAATCTTCTTGTAGCCTTGGCCATCTTCATGTAGCGCAACAATTCGTCTTTTAAGATCCTCAGAGAGTTCTTTGCCATGAGGTGCCATGTTGGAACTTTCAGTGACCAGTATGAGAGAGTGTGAGAGCTGTACTACTAAATTGAACACACCTGCTCCCTATGCACACCTGAGACCTAGTAACACTAACAAATCACATGACATTTTGGAGGGAAAATGACAAGCAGTGCTCAATTTGGACATTTAGGGGTGTAGTCTCTTAGAGGTGTACTCACTTTTGTTGCCGGTGGTTTAGACATTAATGGCTGTATATTGAGTTATTTTGAGGGAAGAATAAATTTACACTGTTATATAAGCTGCACACAGACTACTTTTCATTGTGTCAAAGTGTCATTTTGTCAGTGTTGTCCCATGAAAAGATAAACTTAAATATCTGCAGAAATGTGAGGGGTGTACTCACTTTTGTGATACACTGTATATACGTATATATATATAAACAATAAATGCAACATAACATTTACTTGTGAGATTTCAGACCTTTTAATGTTCAGGGCATTACTGTATAAAATTTTTCTAATTGTGGTACTTTGTCGTGGCAACAACTATAATAACCCCATTAAGAATAAGTGGCGTGAGTGTGTTAGTGGCACAGTGGTCCATTATGCTAGTCTACGAGCACTGAGACCTGTGTTTGAATCTCAGCGGTGCTGCTGACTGGCCAAAAGTCTGGGAAAGGATTGGGGGAGGGGGGGCATGGTGGATAAAGCCTCGGGATCGACTGGTGCCCTGTCTAGGGTGTTCCTGCCCTACACCCATTTTAAATATTAAATATTGTAAATACTGGAGGCAACTGTAATTGTATTTTATACATATTTAAGTTATAATATCCAAGTTCTAAATCTGAAGGGGCGGCATGGTGGCTCGGTTGCCTCACAGCAAGAATGTCCTGTGTTTGATCCCCAAGTGGAGCAGTCCGGGTCCTTTCTGTGTGGAGTTTGCATGTTCTCCCCGTGTCTGCATGGGCATCCTCTGGAAGCTCCTGTTTTTTCCCACAGTCCAAAGACATGCAAGTGAGGTGAATTGGAGATACTAAATTGTCCATGACTGTGTTTGAAATTAAAACTTGTGAACTGATGAACCTTGTGTAATAAGTAACTTTTCTTTCTGTCATGAATGTAACCAAAGTGTGTCAAACATGATGTTAAAATCCTAATAAATAAATACATTCTTAATCTGAAACATCTTGGTCTCATGTAACATTTCTGAAAAAACTGAAACATTTTACTAATTCAATAAAGTATCTATGTCTATGAGTCAGAAACGTTTGATGAGCCTTTTTATCTTTGACACTTGAAACATGGACTCATCTGACCACATCCATATTTTCAGTGTCTTCTGGACCATCTGAGAAAAGCTTGGTCCCATGTATAACTGATGAATGGCTTTCTCTTTGCATAATCAATTTTCATACTGCAATTTATTATACACTGACAGACTGTGTTAAGTGATAATGATTTTCCAAAGTATTGCAGAGCCCATGTGGCTATATTTATTACAGCAGCATGATGGTTTGTTATAAAATGCCACTGAAATTATAATTAATAGTTTACTTTTAGAACATGATTATATTGTGTCCAGTCAAATAATTTAATCATGCTGCCATTATGTTTTCAAATATAATTACTTATTAAATGAAGGATGGTTATAGCCATCATCTTCAGATTGCTGTTTATTGGCTCTTGGAGCATAAGGGCTTGACTTCCTAACCTAGCATCTCCGTTTTAGTTTTTATTACTGTGCCTAGTTTGGGTTCATCTTTTCTTGCTTCCACTTTCACTGCCATGCTGTTTAGTTTTTAATTGTAAAATATGATCATTTTATGTTATTTTCTTGAAGGCATAGTCCCTGCTTAACTAATTGTTTGCTGGGTTCTTATGTAATGTAGCATTGCAACATTCTCACATACCATCCATGGCACTTGGCAATTTTATCCAAAATAACTGAATACAGCACAAGCAGTTCAGTGGCAACTTGGTAGTGGGGTGGCTTGAACCAGCAGCCTTCTGACCACTTGCCAGTACCTTACCTTCTTCGCTAACATCACACTATAATTAGGAAGGGTGTCCTTTGGCCATAAAGAAAATTCTGTATAACAAAAAAAAAATGTAATTGCATTTTGCAAATCAAAAAAGCAAATAAACACTTACATTTCAGTAATAAAGTAATACAAACAAGCATCCAAAAGCAAAATAAATATATTAAATGTTTGTAATCATACAAAAGCAGTAGATTATCATAACTGAATTAATATCTTAACTTATACTTACTTTATTACTACTCTGGGTGGTTTGACTTTAAAGGTTGTTGAAATGTCATTCTGTTCAGCACAGCTCCTCTTGATGACGTCCTTCAGCCAGTAATTCATTATAAATGCAATTACATTTAAGTGAACATTTATAATGCAGCCTTGAGATGGCAGGCAGAGCTAATGAGGCCTAACACATTGTTGCGCTTTTATTTTACATTAATAAATTAAAAGTACTTTTGAGGTGCTTGTGCAATTTGATCCTACGGATTGTATGTTTATCTATAACCAATGAGTCTGAAGTTGACTTTAGTCTCTCTCGTATACTGTTCATTAAGTCATAAAAGACATTTATGGCTTGTGGCTTCTCTGAGTAAAAGCTCTGAGCGTGTTCTGTGTATGAATACACAGCGTCACATCAAGAGTAGTTTCTTTCTGGATTTTGGGAAAACATAGGAGCTTTCCAGGAGCTATGTGTTGTGTACTGTAGAGTATGTATGTATATGATTTAACTATTAGAAAGCCTAATGACAGCTTATGTGTGGGCCTCCTTCCTGGTGTGTCTTGTGCTGTGTGTGTCGGGTCAGCCATGCCAGCCTGGGAAATTTGAGTGTTTAACGGGAGAGTGTGTGTCGGAGAATTATGTGTGCGACTTCAGCCAGGATTGTGCAGATAACAGCGATGAAAAGAACTGTAAGTATTAGATCTTGTTATGCTTATAAAGCCTTGCACTGGGTTAGATGCCGGTTCATGTAACCCAGTGTTACATGTAATATAAGTCATATAATTGGGTTTACACAACAGTTAATAACTAGAAACCCAGAGCTCTGGATTTGGGATGAAGAGCTAAATAGGTTTGGGTTATGAACATTCATCGTCTACGCTTTTATATTGAGCATCAGTCTTATAGCTGCTGTTAACCAGGTGGTAGGAGATATGCTGATGCTAACTTTATTTTAATGGTTAATAAGCTTCTTTTACTGCAGAATTCAGTAACAGTATTTTGAATAATATTTTTTTTATGAAGCCTGAATAATAAAAAGCAAATTAATACAAATAATAGAGTTACTAAGGATAAATCTAGCAAAACAAGGGTTTTGCTCTTGTAAGGATAAGGACAGGTAAGCTAGTGTGGCGTAATGGTAAAAGCCATTGTGCTTGTAACAGCAGTGCCTGAGCTCTGGGCTGGACTGGGCTTGGCTCACGAATACAGAAGTCGCATGGCAGTATGTGGACCTAGCCATTGGGGAGACATTTCAGCAGAGGTGGAATGTAACGAATTACATTTACTCGTGTTACTGTAATTGAGTAGTTTTTTTGTGTACTTGTACTTTTTAAAGTAGATTTTACAACGAGTAATTTTACTTATACTTAAGTATATTTTGAATTAAGAATTGTAATTCGCTACATTTTAAATAATATCCGTTACTGAGTAAAAAAAAACGCAAAAAAATCGCGTCTGGGAAACTGCTGCAGTGAATTCTGCGATGGAAAATAAACTGGTGCTAAAATAAAGGATCTGTAATCTAAGTATAGAGTAGGGAAGGGTGATTTTAAAAGTTTAACATGTTTGGAGTTTGATGTTTCGTTATTTGATAAACTAGTAGTGATGGGTCGTTCGTGAACGATCCGATTCTATTGAATGGCTCTTTAAAATGAACGAAAGGAACCGAGTCGTGCCTCTGGGAGCCGTTACATATATTATTATTTCTGGGCAGTTCTTATCGGCTGTAATCCACCCATTCCGCTTTGCATCAGTAGAGGAAATCAATCAGTCATAATGAGAGCTGTTTATTGTCGAAATTCAAATCCTGATTCTTTTATGGCGCTTATGTTTTAAAGCAGAACCAAACACAGCCACATCTCTGTACAAGACTTATACTTAAGTAAAAAATCATTAAAGTAATAGTATTTTAACTTGAGTACAATATTTTACTACTCTTTCCACCTCTGCATTTCAGTGCACCCTTAGTGTCTATCCCAAGACCAAATAAAAGGAGGGTTGCGTTAGGAAGGCCATACAGTGTAAAACTTGTGTCAAATCAAACATTCAGTCCAATGATCCGCTGTGGCAACCCCTTATGCCTAGTTCACACTACATGATTTTTGCTCTCCGCTAGATGTGGTAGCTCGGGAGCAACTCTGCGTTCGCTGGGGGAATGAAACTCGGCTCACGAGCGCTATGTGTGAACTGTTCAACAACTCGATCCGAGCGGCTCGGCGCCTCAAGAAATATATATAGCATGTTAAATATCTGGACCAGTCGCCGACTCAAAACCATGTAAAGGCCGTGAAAGGCGTTGCGAGCAGCAGCGAGTGCGGTGTCGAACTACAGCCAATGAGAACGCAGGATACGGAGTGAGGGGGAACCCAGGGGTGGAATGTAAAAACGTGGGACAGGGGCATAATATAGTTTATAACAGAATACATCAGCACACACACAAGCTTTACTGTATTTTGTGATCTTATCGTCCACGCCAAACCATAATACCAACGCTGCATTGCAAAAATTTTGTATATTAAACAAACGTGTGTTTTCATCATAAAACGTAGTTTGGGAGACCAGATAGGCTCGCCTGCAATTCCTTCCGGTGATAGATCGTGTAGTGTGTGATCACCTATCGCCGATCAGTCGTGTAGTGTGAAATACACAAAGACTCCCAATTACAAGAGATCCAGTTGTGTAGTGTAAACTGTACAGCGATCTGATAACTTGGAAAGTCATGTAGTGTGAACTTGGCATAACGGGAGCAGCTGAAAGAAATTATTCATTCTTCTATAAGGTTGACTAGCCAAAAAACCTCTAGAAATGTAAATACATTAAGTAGGCCACCCTAACTTATTTTTGCTTTCTCCTTGTTGTTTTTCCCATTTTGTATACCTGTTTTTTTATATTGTGAGTGTATTTACATTAAAAAATGTGAAATTTCATTGAAAACTGTGACAGCTGTGGGTCTGTATAGAGACAAATGGTTAGTTAATAAACCGTTACCATTGGTAAACCACTTTATTTTTAAGCTATGTTATATATTAAACTGAGCAGTCAACCCAGTAACTTCAATCGTTTTTTAGTTTAAATTTACAGCTAAGACTCAAATTCTAAAGCTCAGATTCTCAGTGGTGGTGGGCTAGCGCATTCGATCGCTACACCACCCAAGCACCCCTCACGTCATTGCATAAACTATACCTATAATTAGAGTCGGTGCTGGATTTCCACATTATAATTTCTACAGCTTAATATCTCTATTACTTATGTTATTTTCTGAAGTACTAAGCTAATTATTATATATTGACCAAAGGACCTATTAAAATGACCTTTTATGGCATAATAAAACATTTAACATAAGAAAATTTATTTATTATGATTTTAACATCATGTTTTACACACCTTGGTTACATTCATGACAGAAACAGTAGTTATTAGTAGTATAGTCATCAGTTCACAAGTTTAATGTCAAACACAGTGATGAACAATTTTGTATCTCCAATTCACCTCACTTGCATGTTTTTGGACTGGGAGGAAACCGGAGCTCCCGGAGGAAACCTACACAGACACGAAAGAACATGCAAACTCCACACAGAAAGGACCCAGACCTCCCCACCTGAGGATTGAACCCAGGACCTTCTTGCTGTGAGGCAAAAGTGCGACCCACTTAGTCACCGTGCCGCCCTTAAGAATCTGTGATTTGTTAATTCTCTTGAATTTCACTCACTCATTTTCTAAGCCACTTATTCTAATCAGTGTCGCGGGGATGCTGGAGCCTATCCCAGCTCTCAATGAGCGCAAGGCACACAAACACAGTCACCCCTTAACACACACACATCTAAGGGCAATTGTATTATCTCCAACTAACCTAACTGCATGCCTTCGGACTGTGGGAGGAAACCGGAGCTCTTGGAGGAAACCCACATGGACATAGGAAGAACATGCAAACTTCACACAGAAAGGACCCAGACCGCTTGTGAGGCAACAGTGCTTCCCACCAAGCCACCGTGCCGCTCATTCTCCTAAACCTGAAAAAGTATAAAGAAATTTTGTTGTAAATATAAATATTTTTGTTGATCAATTTAATCACATTCTGTAAACTGTAAACAAATGATGCCTGCTACACAATACAAAAGTTGGAACAGATGAAGGTTTACCACTTTGTTACATCAGCTTTCCTGTTATGAAACTTTTGAACCATTTATGAGCTGAGAATACTAATTGCTGCAGTTTTGCAAGTGGAATTTTTGCCTTTACTTGTTTGATACAAACAAGCTTCAGCTGTTTAACAGTCGGTGGTTGCTATTGTCTATTTTTTCTTTTTATAAAGTGTCAGGAGACAGATCTGGCTGCAGTCAGATCTTAGAATGTATCTTAGCCATGATGTTTTAGCATGTGCAGATTGAGGCCTGGCATAGGCTTGCTGAAAAAAACATGGACTTTGGGGGAACGATGTGACATTGACAGTAGCATGTGTCTCTTTACATCTTAATATACCCCACATACGGGAAAAAGTACAGCACTAGCATAAGTACAGTACTGACATAAAAGATCTAATTGGGTTTTTAGGCTATAAAGAGTTTCTGTGGAAAAAACCCTGAATAAATGATCTCTTGGACTGACCCTCCCCTGGGCAACACAGACCCTGCCAAGGATAATAAGAAATAGGTTTTGCTTGCTACAATATTTTCTAGCCAGTGATAGCTCAGTGGTTAAGGTACTGGACTAGTAAACAGAAGGTTGCCGGTTCAAGACCCGTTGCCACTGTTGGGTCCCTGAGCAAGGCCCTTAACCCTCAATTGCTCATTGTGTTCCGCTCACTGTGTAAGTCGCTTTGGATAAAAGCGTCTGCTAAATGCTGAAAATGTAAATGTAATAATCAATACCTACTTGTAAGTCTTTTCTGAGTGTATGCACTGTAATTTCCATTCATCACTAAAACCTCTTTTTTTAAAGGTTCCCATAGAGAAAGATGTGACTTTGAAGATGGACTTTGTGATCTTCAAGTACCAGACCCAGCTAATATGTGGATTCGAGGCTCATGCCTGACTGATCCTGGACCTTCATTAGACCACACAGGGAACTCGACAGGTCTGCTTACAAACCACACAATCTACCCACACACCTAGATGGAGAAATTGAACATAATTCTTAGTTCTAATGCTCAGCTGAGTCATGTATAACATTTAATTTCACAGCAATCATTTTTGTTTTTAATTATATGCATTTAATAATGATATTTGTTACCATTAACAATTTTAATTTCATTAGCTTACCTGCATATTTACTATAATTGATTAAATAAATCATACACTATACACCTAAAGGTATGTGGCCAGCTTTTCTGATTATTAATTGCTGGTGTTTGTAATACACATTTTGCTTACAGGTATATAAGTTTCAACATGACTAGCTATTGCATCCTAGTCAGTTTGCATAGGTCTAGGAAGTGGGGGCTGTTGAGGCTGCAGAATCCCCCTAAAACATGAGTGAGTATAGAGTTAGGAAAAAAATTAAAATGGGAATCAAGGCATCAAGTGCACACAATATATCTGCAGTAAACTTGCTGTATCAGGCTGCACAGTGTCCAGCGTATAGCTGTTGTGTTCCAATTGCATCCATTGCATGTACTGAATAGTGTTTCTGACCAAATGCAAGACAACGTTTTCAAGCATATTGACTGCAGATTAAGACTTAGACCTCAGTCTCTCTGCTTGCGTTCTGTGTTCTGTCTGCTCAGTGTAAAGCCTAATACTGCATTTAAAAAAGATACATATTTTGCCCAAATATTTTGCTGAGTTTGTTCACTCTGACCTTCAAGTTGCGGGCCATGATTAAGCGTTGTATTATACATCCTGTAAAAACTACACCTGCTTCCCTGATCATCTCTTTTTTCTAATATCTGCATTTATTCATTTGTAATTATTTATCTTTTTTCTGAGTATTATATATTCAGTAGTATGACCAATCAAGGACATTCAAGTATAAAATGTCACATTTGTGTGGATGTCCTTCATTTTAAGGTATGTAGTCTTGTCCAACAAGTTTACTCATGCATACTCAAAAATGACCCTGGCTGCTCAGCTGTGGAACTTAACCCAGGCCCTTCTAGCTGGGAGGTGATTGTGCTACCCACTGCACCAATGTGCTGCCCTCTATGCAATTCAAATTTATTGTCATTATACATTAGTATAAGGCTATAAAACAGTAAGGCTATTTAAGGCTACAATGAGGATATAATCAGGCTATTAATGCTGGTGCGTATCAGCATTAAACACCTAAAATAAATAATTAGGAAAGGTGTTTACTTCATTTTGGCCATATAGGGAATTACTTTGCTGCGCAGTTCCCTCATATATTGTAAAACAACTAAATAATTCAATTACAAGCCTCATTGTGTAAGATGTGTCCAGTGTTCCATTATTTGGCTCCAAAATACTGCCATAAAAGAAACAACTATTAACAACGCCCACTATAACATTGAGAGTGACTCACTAAAGCATGCTTTCAACACCTCCATTTAGCTTCTACTAAGACTTACCACAGCTCTTCTGAGCCTGGTGGAGATTTATCTTACTTGGTGCAAAGTAATATTACTTTTACTATATTATAATATTATGTAGTCTTGTCCAACAAGCTTATGGTTGGGTGCCTTTATACTTTTAAACATAAAATGTATACATTGTATATTTAAAAGGCAGCGTCTCAATGTTGCTTTGTTCACTCTATTTAGGACACTATCTGTACCTGCACTCTAAAAATGAAGAAATGGTCATTGCAGAATTATCCAGTCAATCTTTTCTGCCTTCAGAGTCCTGCACGGTACTGTTAATGCTCTGTTTCTCCTCTGTTGATTCTACTGTTCAGATGTCAAAAGTTATCAATCTCTAAGTGCCCCTTAATGGTCTGACTAGTGTTCCCTTGTGTGAGTTAATTAGACTAAGGGCAGTGGATTTTTAATTTCATGTATAAGGAGGAGGTAAAATAGCTCTTTAATTAACACAGAGAACATCCCTTGCGTCAAACTGTTTTACTGATGTCATGTAAGGAAAGGACATTTTGAGCAAAGATTTCGATTGTATCATATAATTCTGTTGCATAATGAAATCCAGCATATTCAAGTGCTATTGAAGTCCTTACATCACTAGTATAAAGGCCCAAATCTAACCCCACAGCTAGAATTTGTATTTGGCTGTTCAGTTTACCATAAATTAAATCGATCTTACATCTACTGACTCTGTAATTATGCCGTTTCATTTATAACAAAAGTGTACTGCAACTATAATCAAGTCATGTTGTTAGCTTTATAGGCAATGCAGAATTTTTTTTACAATTGACCAGGGAACTCACTGTTGAGTCATACAATGCTATAATTTAATGTAATGTATTGTAATCTATTGCTTATAAAATTTGCAGGTCACTTTCTACCATCACATTGGTCAGATGGGTGCTGAGCTGCAGGTTCTGGTTCAATCCAAATCAGATCAGCAGCAAATATGGATTCAGACCAAACCGAATTCTGAGCCACTAACCAAACCCTGGACAAGATCATCACTTACATTCAGACACAGTCAGGAGTTCCAGGTTTGAGTACTTGTGGTTTTGTGTAGTTATGAGTGTTGTGTATGTGTGTGTGCATGTGCATTATGATAAAACAGTTCATTCAATTTATCATTCAATTTATTCAATTTATCAATCATTCATTTATTCATTGATTGTCCCTGACCAATCCACGCTGGTCTAGTAATGGAGTGGTCTGTCAAACATTTTACAGTTAGGGCTATTTTTAGTAGCCAGACTGCATGTCTTCAGACTTATGAGAGGAAACCAGAGCACCTGGAGGAAACCCACTCAGATATAGAACATGCATACCCAAAAAGGACCCTGGCTGCTCAGCCGTGGAACTGAACCCAGGCCCTTCTAGCTTTGAGGTTTATTGTCATTATACATATACAAAAGTACACTATAATGAGGTTATATGAGGCTACAATGAGGATATAATCAGGCTATTTGTCTGGTGCATAAAAATCAGCATTGAACCCCTAAAATAAATAATTAGGATGGGTGTTTACCTTAGTTTGGCCATATAGGGAGTTTCCTTGCTGTGCAGTTTCCCCATATACTGTAGAACAACTAAATAATTCAATTACAAGCCTCTTTGTGTAAGATGTGCCATGTGTTCCATTATTTGGCTTCAAAATACTATTACCAACGCCCAATATAACATTGACAGCGACTCACTAAAGCATGACACCTGACCATATAATTGGATTTTCATTGGAAACATCTCATTCAAAACCTATTGCCATTATTATGGATCTGGCTTCTCTACTGCAGCTATGACAAAACATGTCTTTATGGACCTTACTTTGTGCACAAGCAGACCTCAAATTTAATAATTAGTAGGGACGTCCACATGCCTTTGGTCATATAGTGTATTTATGGATATACAGGGATAGTTTGTATCCACACTTGCAATTTGTGTGTGCATAGAAGTATTTTGAGTACTTTAGGTCAGTTGATTTGAATTACAGACATAATTCTAATGCAGAACTCTTTTGTTGAGCTTTTAAAACTATATTTCATGTAAATAATGCAGGCAAATTGTAAAGAGTCCTTTCAGTTGCAGCCTCAAAATAGTATCATCTATTTAATAAAATTGACCTAAAGATGGCATGTGCATTCTATATAATTAAAGAAGAGGAATCTAATCATTATTAAATTCCAGTTTAGAAGCACTTTGAAAATGGTGTTTGTTTTGAACTTCCAGTAGGGCTGTAAAAAGAAGGTTCTGTGTTTATCATTCATGTAGTAACCTCAGCCATAAAGTGCAAGGCTGGAAAATTCATGAAGTGGACTTTGACTAGTAAGACGTGCTTTATGGACCTGATTTATGGAGGCTTGGTAAAATAGTTAACAAATAAAAGTCCACATACAGGATCAATGGTTATTAAGAGCCCACACAGTCTATAAATTTACTCAGATTCTAAGAGGGTATATTCTTACATACAAACCTAAACTCCTGAAAAACTGGGATAGCATGTGAAATTAAAAAATAAATAAAATAAATAAAAGCCATAATTTGTACAAAAAAATAGATATTTGATGTTTTCCTTGTCAACTTAATAGAGAAGATTTTTGTAAATATATGCTTATTGTAATTCTGTAACTTGTTCTAAATAATTGAGAAATTTAAGTGACTTTACAGATCTGACTCAATACGAACACCTACGGGTCATACAGTTGAGTATTAGAAGCCTTCCTGATGAGCCCAACAGTGGCAACATTGCACAGCAACCCTCTGATTACTAGTCCAGTACCTTAATCACTGAACTACCATGCAACATGTTTAAGAAAGCGTCTTTAACAAGCAATACAATACAATGCTTGGATATAAAACTCTGTGTAAGGATGGGTTAAGTCTTGCCACATTGCCAGTTTCATATGAGATATAATTTCACGGACCGGCAGGGGCGGGAGGATTTAAAATAAAATTATACGACGAGCATAATAAAATACGTTCCCACCTACGGGTCATAGGAGACACTAACACGAGAAGTGTGTTCATTATGTCCAGTCTACTCCATAACTTCTGCATCACTGCAGAAAATACCACTTCACAAAGATGGAAATGGAAGCTTTTGTTGTGATATCTAATTATTTATTCTTAAATAAATAAATCAATGATCTGATCTGCTCTTTAAAACATCTAAATAATATTTTTAACATGTTACCTGCTATTAAAAATGATTAAAACATACAAATGACTTTACAGATAGTATTTCGGGGACTAGTGTTGGACAACAGTGATCCTACTGGGGTAATTGCCTTAGATGACCTGTCATTCAGCCAAGGCTGTGTACCAGCAGGTAACACACACACACACACACACACCTGAAAAAAAACCTGAAATAAAATTTTAAAACATTCATCCAACATTATATAAATAAATGAATAACACAAATAAAGAAAGTATTCTTGCATAAATAAATTTGGCTAGAAAATCCCCTACCTGGCAACTTTGTGAAGTGCGCCGTCATCCAGGCGAGGTGAATAGCGCCAGTGCCCTCTGCTGTTTAAAGTGAATTTCGAATCATCTTAAATGAATAACCGATTCGAATCACAGCACATATGCACCAATTTTTAATTGTCTTGTGGTGCATCGTTATATCCCTACTGCAAACAGTTAATTACAGTGATGGTTTCCAAAATGGTATAGGCAGGTGCCTTGTAAAAACTATAAAGTACAATGATTTATATATATATATATATATACAGTGTATCACAAAAGTGAGTACACCCCTCACATTTCTGCAAATATTTCATTATATCTTTTCATGGGACAACACTATAGACATGAAACTTGGATATAACTTAGAGTAGTCAGTGTACAACTTGTATAGCAGTGTAGATTTACTGTCTTCTGAAAATAACTCAACACACAGCCATTAATGTCTTAATGGCTGGCAACATAAGTGAGTACACCCCACAGTGAACATGTCCAAATTGTGCCCAAAGTGTCAATATTTTGTGTGACCACCATTATTATCCAGCACTGCCTTAACCCTCCTGGGCATGGAATTCACCAGAGCTGCACAGGTTGCTACTGGAATCCTCTTCCACTCCTCCATGATGACATCACGGAGCTGGTGGATGTTAGACACCTTGAACTCCTCCACCTTCCACTTGAGGATGCGCCACAGGTGCTCAATTGGGTTTAGTTCATCACCTTTACCTTCAGCTTCCTCAGCAAGGCAGTTGTCATCTTGGAGGTTGTGTTTGGGGTCGTTATCCTGTTGGAAAACTGCCATGTTTTCGAAGGGAGGGGATCATGCTCTGTTTCAGAATGTCACAGTACATGTTGGAATTCATGTTTCCCTCAATGAACCGCTGCTCCCCATGCACTCATGCAGCCCAAGACCATGATGCTACCACCACCATGCTTGACTGTAGGCAAGATACAGTTGTCTTGGTACTTCTCACCAGGGCGCCGCCACACATGCTGGACACCATTTGAGCCAAACAAGTTTATGTTGGTCTCGTCAGACCACAGGGCATTCCAGTAATCCATGTTCTTGGACTGCTTGTCTTCAGCAAACTGTTTGCGGGCTTTCTTGTGCGTCAGCTTCCTTCTGGGATGACGACCATGCAGACCGAGTTGATGCAGTGTGCGGCGTATGGTCTGAGCACTGACAGGCTGACCTCCCACGTCTTCAACCTCTGCAGCAATGCTGGCAGCACTCGTGTCTATTTTTTAAAGCCAACCTCTGGATATGACGCCGAACACATGGACTCAACTTCTTTGGTCGACCCTGGCGAAGCCTGTTCCGAGTGGAACCTGTCCTGGAAAACCGCTGTATGACCTTGGCCACCATGCTGTAGCTCAGTTTCAGGGTGTTAGCAATCTTCTTATAGCCCAGGCCATCTTTGTGGAGAGCAACAATTCTATTTCTCACATCCTCAAAGAGTTCTTTGCCATGAGGTGCCATGTTGAATATCCAGTGGCCAGTATGAGAGAATTGTACCCAAAACACCAAATTTAACAGCCCTGCTCCCCATTTACACCTGGGACCTTGACACATGACACCAGGGAGGGACAACGACACATTTGGGCACAATTTGGACATGTTCACTGTGGGGTGTACTCACTTATGTTGCCAGCTATTTAGACATTAATGGCTGTGTGTTGAGTTATTTTCAGAAGACAGTAAATCTACACTGCTATACAAGCTGTACACTGACTACTCTAAGTTATATCCAAGTTTCATGTCTATAGTCTTGTCCCATGAAAAGATATAATGAAATATTTGCAGAAATGTGAGGGGTGTACTCACTTTTGTGATACACTGTATATATATATATATAACAGCCCCTCATGTTTTCACTGCTGCTGACATTTTTCATGTTCTAAAAGGCACATTTAACTGCTGCCACCAGTGCATATGAAAGAGAAGAAGAGTAAAAATGAATGACATTTTTAATCTGTCTCAGTTATGAAAGGTTGTCTTTTTCATGTTAAATATGTTTACAGCTTACTTTTACCTCTGCACAGCTCTATAATATATAAATATAATAAATATCATAAAATATATCCTAGCATCAAGTTTAGATGCATTTTTAAGAATCAATTGATGCTGACATACTGGTAGCAGAGAAAAAGCAGTTTTCTTTCCCCTTAATTTCCCAATTAAAATTTAGTTTAATAACATGGATATATTGGAACACTACACTACTGTATAAAATATTCCAAGCCCAAAATTTTTTGGTCTTAACAACAAATTCATAGCAATACAATGAAAAAATGGTTTTGGTATTTACCAAAAAATGGTCATTATGTATTTGCAAAATTTGCATTAAATAATTACAAAGCTATGTTTATTTTGTCAGTTATATTTTATAATTAAAGCAATTAAACAACGCAACAATTTAGCTAATAACTTATTGCTTTCAATATTTTTATATTTAGTAAACAATTCCATAGCATAAATTTTACATTTTAACTGTTTATTTGACTATGTAGTAACATTGTATCTCCTAATTGTGTCTCACTAACAAAAGGAACGTTACTTTCCTCAAGTCCGTCTCAGTTTGACTGTGGGGCAGGAGTGTTAGTGGATGCAGCAAAAGTTTGTGACTTTACTTCAGACTGTCCTCACGGCGAAGATGAGGCCAAATGTTGTAAGTATTATTTATTATGGTATTGTATGTATAACACGATAGTTATTCACTATATAAAGCTTTTGGTCCCAAATGGAGCAGCTGAACAACCACTCTACAACATTCCAGGAGAAAACTAAACAATAGGGGTTAAAGACTGAAAGACGAGGAAGCTAACATTATTGGTTTCCTTTAAAACACAGATTATGTTGTAAGGGGGAAACAAACAAATACATTAACTAAGACCTAAGGAAGACTAGAGCACTAAATGTAACTGTGATCAGTTATGACATGCCAGCTACTTGATCCACCAACGTGGCACAACTCTATTACAGGTTAATGCTTGGCCCTCTCTCCCAAAGAGTAGGGTACACACTACTGTACTGGCTGTGAGCGCAATGCACAGACTAAGCCCTGAGCTGAACTCAGAGCTGGTTTATATAGAGTTTGGTTCAGCTGCAGTGCATTAGCACTGAAGGGCGCTAGAGCCTCTGGAAAATGTTAGTAACAACTAATTGTCCTGCACATTCCTCTGTTGGTGGAAGGGGGTCAGCACTTGCCAATTCAGGTGGGTGTTACTCACATCCCTCCTCGGTCAAGAGTGAAGATCCCATACAAAAGGGGCAATTGGAGGAAAATTGGGGGTAACATGAAAAAAATATATAGATGCAGTATTTACTTTTCTTTCTATTTCATTGCAGACAGAATGAACCCAAGATATTTCATGTTTTGTCTGGTCAACATTATTTGATTCCATATATCTATATCTATATCTATATCTATATCTATAATATCTATAATATTTTGGGTTTGTACTGTGTGCATAAAATAAAGTCAAATGTAAGAAACACCGCAATTGTTATTTGCATTTTTCATACTGTCCCAAATTTTAAGATTGTAAATAAGTAAGAAAATAATAATGACTGCCCTCATACTCAATAATAATAATAATAATAGTGTTTTTGATTGATACTCGTTACATGCTACAGAATAACAATTTCTTAAATAAGTTGTATGCTTTAACAGAATAGCCAAAACCTAAATGTAGTCTATATATTAATCCTGCAAAACTATAGACTAAAAAGCTAGATTCTGCAACACATTTTCTAAAAACAATTTAAAGCACTGTTCATATCTTTTTGAAACCTAGTATTACAATAAAACATTGTATTGTGTAAACTGTCTGATTGTGTAAATCCTGTATATTTACACAATATGTAAATGATGTGATTGTTTTAAAAAGGGGCTAATATGTAATTCTGCGTGTATGTACATTGTGTATGTTCTCCAGCTGCTCATTGTGATTTTGAGACTGACTCGTGTGGATGGTATGAGTTTGCACCAGGTGATGGTTTTGATTGGATCAGAAGCTCACCTCAAGATGTCTCTACAGAGCAACAACACCAAGTACCTCCAGCAGACTATTCTACCAATACCAGCACTGGTAAGTACACACACTAAAGCGTTGCATGGAAAAAGCAAGGGTGTACAAAATTTTTTTTTTCTGAGGGAGCCATTGCATATTTAATAATCAACAAAAGACACTTGGTTTTAGCAAAGTACTAGAACTGTCAGTAGTGCCAGTTTATTTAAAAAAGTTTACATTTTCATCATTTAGCAGATGCTTTTATCCAAAGCGACTTACAGTTGAGACAGTATACAATCTAAGCAATTAAGGGTTAAGGGCCTTGCTCAAGGGCCCAACAGTGGCAACCTGGCAGTGGTGGGATCTGAACTGGCAACCTTCTGATTACTGGTCCAGTACCTTAACCACTAGGCTACAATTGCCTAATGGCTAAGTAAACCCCATTTCTGGAGAAATTGCCTCAATATATTAAATTCAGCTGAGCATATTTTTTTGTCAGTTAAAAAAAGGTTCAGGATATTCCGCTAGCACACCAGCGCCAAGATTCTGAACTCCTCGGTGCGAAACTCGGCGTTGCCGCCGGTCGGCTGGGTGCCATATAGTGGGCATAATTGGCAGTGCTTGCAGCAGACACGATTCTGCTAGGGCGGGATGACTGGACTATGTGGGTGGGGTCTTCAAACGCTGTGTAAGGACCCTGATTGGAGCCTGTGCAGAGTGCATAGGTTAAAAAGGGTTCCGCAAAGGGCTGTGCACAGGTCGGAGGAGGTGTGAGCAGCAATATACCCAGCTCGACTGCAATCAGGGATCCCCAGCAGCAGAAAACAAAATTGACTACGCTAAAATGGGAGAAAAATGCATAAATAAAAAAAGGTCGAGGACAATTAACAAATAACAGATTCTTGTTTTTATACATTTTTTACATGTTCCGAGTTTACTGAAAATAGGGTTTGTTTATCGATGGGTAAAACAATAATTAAAAAACAGTAATTAAATACATTCAAAATCAAATCCACAACACACACTGACCTTCCATCATTCTAATACTATTAAAATTGTGATTTCATGTTTTTCAGGCCACTTTATGTTTGTCTTGAAGAACAGCAGCAGTTTATCTCAGCATGCAAAGCTCCGGAGTCCCACTTTCCAACAGTCAGGCATAGACTGTTCCATTACCTTCTGGTAAAAGGGTGAATTCATTTTTCAAATATGTCATATATAGTCAGTTTTTTAATTAGTATTAAAAGTGCCCTTGATATGTTGGTTATAGGCATTACAATGCTGGCTTGTCTGTGGGTGCTGCCAATATGTATTTGCAAATTGAAGGTATGGACAACCTCACAGTTCTGTGGCGTACACTTTACCATCAAGGTAACTACTGGCAGCCAGTGACATTGCAGCTTGGCCGGCAGACGAGGCCTTTTCAGCTCTTGGTGTCCAAGCTGAGCCTGGGTGTGTACTACGGGATCTCTGCTCTAGATGACATTGTTTTTCATAACTGCTCACTTCCAAAGGCAATGGAACAGTGCCCCTCTACTGATTACTTTCACTGTGGGCAAAGCCGAGCATGCGTGGACCACCTCAAGCTGTGTGATCTTGTCGATGACTGTGGAGATGGAACAGATGAGCAAAACTGCTGTAAGTCCACTTATTTGATGTTGGAAAGACAAATTTGTGTCATTAATTAAAAAAATTAACTGATAGCTGAGTCAATATACATTTTTTTTGTCTTTTTTGGCTCATATCTTCTAGCCGTTGAGCTTCTGTGTGATTTTGAGGATGGGCTTTGTAGCTGGACTCAGGATGAAGAAGGAGACATTTTTGATTGGACCTGGATCCAAGGACCCACTCCTACACTCAACACTGGCCCTTATACTGACCACACCCTGTACACTGTGGATGGACATTACCTCTACATCGAGTCCTCTGCCCCTCAGCAATTCAAAGACACTGCTGTTCTCATCAGTCGACCTTTTCAGCCCACCCACAGCAGGGCCCAGGGCTTGGAGCCACGGTGTGTCTTCAGGTTTCACTATCACATGCTGGGCCAGCATGTCTTCCGACTCGCTGTCTACATCCGCAACTACAGCAAGGGGCGGGGCCAAATGTTGTGGGTTCGTCATGGTGACCAAGGCAACTTTTGGCACAGAAAGTCCCTTTACATCAACAGTGCTCGACCATTTCAGGTAAAAGTATGCTTGAGAGTAAAAGCTCACTCACTCACTCACTTTCCAATTAGGGTCACAGGGGAGTGCTGAAGCCTATCCCAGCTTTTCAATGGGCGCAAGGCACACAGTAACATCCTGGACAGGGCGCCAGTCCATCGCAGGACGGACACACAAACACACACACATAGACACACCCATTCACCCATAGGGCAATTCAGTGTCTCCAATTAACTTGACTGCATGTTTTTGGACTGTGGGAGGAAACCGGAGCTCCCAGAGAAAACCCACACAGACACGGGGAGAAAATGCAAACTCAGCACCGAAAGGACCTGGAAAAAAACAAAATAGTCTCCACTAAAGGATCTGCAGCTGCTCCCCTAACATGCTCTGGGCATTACACCTAAAATGAGGAGCAGCTGTGGATCACAGGCTACTATCCAATCACAATTGAGGAGGTGTTGGCTTATCCCATAAACAAACAACCTCCAACATGTGCTCCTGGAGAGAGGGGCATGAAACATCAACCTGAGCTCCAGGAGCACAAAGAGCCTTAATATGTGCCACCGTATGTTTTTATAATAAGTTTTTATTATTCATATTCATATTATTATTATTCTCTTTATTATTTAATGCAAAATATGGCATAAATACATTAATTATACAAGACGGGGCTTAACATAAATGGAAAGTGGCATTATATAAAAAAGTAGCAATATTTATAATGATAATAATGTCTTACTAATAATGTCAAAGCGACTTACACAATGAGCGGAACACGATGAGCAATTGAGGGATAAGGGCCTTGCTCAGGGACCCAACAGTGGCAACTTGGTGGTGGCGGGGCTTGAATCGGCAACCTTACGATTACTAGTCCAGTATCTTAACCACTAAGCTATCACTGGCCATTCAATTCAATCAATTACAGCAAAGTTATAGGGCAAAGATTGATTTTTTTAGTTAAGTAAAGTAGTCATCAGAGTGTCATCTTTAAAACCTCTAAAGCAGTGGTCCACAACCAGCAGGCCAAGGACCGGTACCGGTCTGTGGGTCATTTACTACTGGGCTGCACATAAAGAATAAATAATTAGAGATAGGCTGCTCAGGTGGCGCAGCGGTAAAACACACGCTGTTCACCAGAGCTGAGATCTCAAATACATTGTATCGAATCTCGGCTCTGCCTTGCCGGCTGAGCGGCCACATGAACAACGATTGGCCTGTTGTTCAGATAAGGGGCGGGATAAAGCCGGACTAAATGACCATAGATTGAAATTGAAACGTTTTTTTCAATTGCTTACATAAGTTCTTTAGTCTCTAAATCGCTATCACAATGAATTTTAAAATCTGATTTAATTTGGGGAATATAACATTCTATTTATAATCACTAAGGCATTGGGCTTAATTAAATTCATTATTTTTGGGTGGATAAAGATTAAAACATTCCCTTGGTACTGTAATATCAGACAGCTGTCCCTTTATTATATCCATATATAAAGAAAATCCCTTCAGCATTATTAACCAATGTCCATCCAGATCTACTTTTAATTTCATCACCTTCCCCGGACAGTTGTTAATACTACAGTATAGTCATTCCAGCAGATTGTGCACTACCATGACTAAATATCACTTTATCACTTCATTAATTACACCCGAATGAAACGTTTATTGAGCTAGTGTTTTCCTTGTAAGAATAAACAGCATGCAGCCTTGATTTTACAAAACAATAAAACAGCTTTTCTTTTGACTTTTTGAATGCCCCAGACTTTAAGTGAGAGTAATGGCAAAGATATTTCCACTGAAAACATACACTGATCAGCCATAACATTAAAACCACCTCCTTGTTTCTACACTCACTGTCCATTTTATCAGCTCCACTTACCATATAGAAGCACATCTGTTTCTCTACATGCTTTTTTTGCCTGCTTTCACCCTGTTCTTCAAAGGTCAGGACCCCCACAGAGTAGGTATTATTTAGGTGGTGGATGATTCTCAGCACTGCAGTGACAATTACATAGTGGTGGTGTGTTAGTGTTTGTTGTGCTGGTATGAGTGGATCAGACACAGCAGCGCTGCTGGAGTTTTTAAATACAGTGTCCACTCACTGTCCACTCTATTAGACACTCCTACCTGGATGCTGCCCACAGGGTGCTGTTGGCTGGATGTTGTTGGTTGGTGGACTCTTGTCAGTCCAGCAGTGGCAGTGAGGTGTTTAAAAACTCCATCAGTGCTGCTGTGTCTTATCCACTCATACCAGCACAACACACACTAACACACCACCACCATGTCAGTGTCACTGCAGTGCTGAGAATGATCCACCATCTAAATAATACCTGCTCTGTGGTGGTCCTGTGGGGGTCCTGACCATTGAAGAACAGCATAAAGGGGGTTAACAGAGAATGCAGAGAAACAGATGGACTACAGTCAGTAATTGTAGAACTACAAAGTGCTTCTATATGGTAAGTGGAGCTGATAAAATGGACAGTGAGTGTAGAAATAGAGAGGTTGTGGCTGATCAGTGTATATTAATCCCAAAGGGAAAGTCAAGTCAAACACTAAAGAAAAATATAGTTACAACTAAATTTAAATACTTTAAAGTGATTTCAAACATAAACTATGGTCTTTGGCTATTCTGTCATTCATATAACACAACAATTTTAACACAGCATAGCACCCAACATCAGTTTTACCCAGTGTATTCCCTTCGTCATGAAGTTATCTGTGATTTATGGTGCAATGACTCCTTGCAATCTTTTTCTGGTTTCTCTTTCAGACCCTTGATTTTGGAGATTTAATCTCCTTTTATTTCACTCCATTTCCAAAGTTCTTTGGAATTCTCTTTTAAATTCTTTGTGTTAAATTCTTTTCTAACATTGCTTATCTTTTTGCATGTACATGTACATTGATCTTAACGGAGGCAAGTGATGCCTTTAGATGTTTATCTGGGTTTTTTTGTGTTGTTGATGCATTTTGGTCATTCCTTTTCATGGTTTACCCCTAAAGTCTGCACTTTGAAAACTTAGTCTTAGTGTTTATGAACTTTTTGAACCTTTTCAATCTGGTTTCCGTTCAATGCACAGCATTGAGACAGCTTTTTTGCAGGTCCCTTAATGATCTTATACTTTTGACTGATTCAGGTGATATCACTATACTGCTCCTTTAGATCAAAATGCTGCATTTGATCCATTATTCATGGTATACTTATCTCCCACCTTTCAACTATTGGAATTACTCCACCCGGTATATATCCTATATCACTAACAGATTTCACTTTTTCTTGGTAAGCATCATTTTGCTATTAGTGCTGTTGTACAAGGCGTTCCAAGTGATCAGCTAATGGCCCTCTACTCTTTATTATTTATATGTTACCCCTCAGTCAGGGACATGGCTCTTGCTGTGGTTCTCTAAAGTCCCAGAGCATAAGCAATAACTTTGTAACCCTTTCCTAACTGGTAGATGTCAATGACTGTTTTGAATTTGCATTTTTTTTTTTTTTATCTGGCATTACGTGCAGTTTTTAAGGCCTTATGGCTTGATATATGGCGCCAGGCCGGTTTTTTTCAAGTGAAGATTCAACAAGTCTTTCAGGAATAATGTCAGGGTGTGGCTAGTGAAATTAAACCCAATTGTCAATTGGGTTTTGACAAATGGTTTTTTGGTAGCTAAGGGGACAATTACTCAGGGCCAGGTAATAAATATAATAATAATTTAAAACAAATTTGTGTTTACGTGTGTTACCTTTGAAACAAGACAATATAATATGTAACTATTATTATTATTATTATATAATATTTGTGAAATGTTTCTATTCATGGAAAAAGCTGTTTGAAACAGATTTGTAACCCTTGTAAAGAATAAAAGCTCCTTGGTTACCCAATCAGCATATTTACCAGAATAAATTAAAAAGCTGATTAAACATAGCCAGTCTTGATATTAGCCACTATTAAAGTAAAAATGTAGATTTTTTACTAATAAAATGTATTAGTGTGAAAAAAGTTACAAAGCAATTTCTATGGCTCTAGGACTCCTTATCTCCAAATGAAAAGAACAGTGGTAAATCCACCAAGCACTGACAGGTCTATTTAAAGATTTACAAGGGCCTTTCAAGCACAAAAGAGTCCTGTAAAACATCTAATGAACATCTAACCTCAGCTAAGATCTCTGTATTTGATTTAACACAATAAATTGCATAAATTCTTGGGGGTACAGTAGTAGACCAAACATTTAGGAACAATGTTATATAAGCAAACAAATTAAAATTGGTCAAAAAGCAAAATGCTTTGCTGCATCAAAACCTGCTATTATTAAAGAAAAAAAGACATCATCATTTTATCAGAATACTTCTAGGAAGAATGAAAGGTCATTTGGTCAGAGACCTAATTTGACCCTGCAGCAGAATAGTAATCCAAATCACAATGCAAGTTCATGTTTTAGAGGGGCCTTGTCAAAGCCCTGACTTGATCCCAGTAAAGCAGTTCTTGCTTGAAAAACCTAATTGTGTGTCTGATTTGAAGCTGGTCTGCAAAGAATAGTGGGCTAAAATTCCTTAACAATGATTTGAAAGAAATATCCGATTATCAGAAGCTATTGCTTATGGTGGTGCAAACAGTTACTGGGTAAAGGGGTATTTATTTAGAAACATCAGTTGGATAACTTATTGGATAATGTTCTTTTAATAAATTAGTGGGCTTATTATCCATTATTTCCACTGTGAAAATAATATTCAATAATAATTTTGCAAAACACCACCTCTGATCATTCTCCCTCACCAGAGTTTAAGTCTTCAATGACAGGCTATCTAACCATATAGGAACAAGTACTCAGTACCACAGCTGTACTCTAATGTGGGGTCTATTTAAAATAAAAGAAATATTTGCCTTACAGATTAATTTTAAATAGCATTTATGTGCAACACTAGGGTTAGAAACTTAAGCTTCTGAAAGTCAGATTAGAGATAGAACAAATGCATAGTGAGTAGTGAAAAACACTGAGACAACAATGTCATTTAGCTGATAACTGTAATCAGCAGCGTAACCTTGGTGATGTCAGCTATACACAGTACTGAGCTTTACCCCAGAACTATAAAACATTCAGGAGTACAGTGGTCTGAAGTAGTTATCTCACCCATTTTATTTCAATCTGTCAGTGCATATTAGTCATAATGACATATTTTAGATCATCAGACAAAGCATAATATTACACAGAGGAAACCTGAGTACATGTACAGCACTTTAGGTAAAACACAGCTGTATGTCAGGAATAGATACTAACAATAATATATAACACTATAGTTAAATATAATAATAATTGATTAATACTGCAACTAAACACTGTAACACTATATATACATGTATAGTGTTATATAGAGTGTTTTGACCCTGCTGTACTCTTGTCCTTATCTTTTATTTTTCCAATCTTTTCTTTATTTGTCTCCTCAGATTCTAGTGGAGGGGACAGTGGGGGATGATTTCACAGGAGATATTGCGATCGATGACTTTTCCTTTTTCGGTTGTGAGCCATATGAAGGTACGTGTTGCACACTACAAAAAGTAAATTACTTATGTTTAAGCATTATTGAACACATTTCCAAAAACACTGAATTTATTAAGGCATTACAGGAGAAAAAAACATGCCACATATGCTTAAATAAAAATTAATAAATGAGTAATTAGGACTATTTTATGAGTAATTAATAAAGAAATGCAAGGTTTTTAAGCCGGATAGGGACTCCTCATAACTGATGCACTCGCCTAGTGTGGGTGATAAAATGCATACAGCTGCTGACCATGTGTTGGAGGGGGCGTGGATTAGCTTCATTCTCCTCAAATCAGAGCGGGGGTCGGCATTAGTGGAGAGGAAGCGTGACGCAATCGGGCAGTTGGACGCGCTAAAAAAAGTAGGTAGAAAATGCATGAACAAAATGTAAATATATATATTTTAAAAAACCATATTTAGACTAGATTAGTTAATCAGGGGAGACCAGGATATTTCCAACCTTTACTGATGCTTCCCTGAGATTGTATTTCTGTCCAAACTGGCCAAGTCAGTGTTTTTCTGCCTTCTCTCCTGTACAGAGCAAGTTATCAACTATTTTTTTTTTTACTAAACCTATCGGAGGTCTGATAATTTCAATTCAATATGAAGAAACATGTCTGCTTTTGTGTGATCACATGTAAAGAAGTATTCTGACCTCTGATAGTATCAACAGTTAATGGTCTATAGATCCATAAAAAAACAGTTCCAGAACACTGAGGAGATTTCAACTTTTTTTGGTTTATTTACATTCTTTTTACTTTATTCACATGCACTTTACATTAAGAAATCTTAGAAATTAAGAAATAAAAAGTGTGCTCTCTCACAGGCTGATTACAAGGATGTTTTAATAACGGGTATAAAGTTTCTTCAGTTGACCTTGTGTGATGCAAACATCCCCATTGGAAGAAATAATAACCCAAGAAAAAATTTCCGAAATAATAATTCTTTGATAGATTTATGCTTATGATTTTTCACATGTACATGTTGTTTCTTACATTTTTAAAAATGTTCTATGTGTTTCTGTGTAAAAACTAGAAAGTAAAATTTTGAAAAGGGTTTGACTGCAGACATGCACTGCCAGCACAATCATGACTGTAGATTAAATAGAATTTAATATTGATAAAGGGATTTATAAAGTTAAAGCTGCAATAAGGATATTCTGTCAGTTTAATAAGCAAAAATGGCAAACATTTGGGCTGTATGAATATAAATATATAAATAAATCCGTTTTATTAGCAGAAACAGCAAAAGGCTCCTGCTAAGCTGCATCAATAATACATTAAATGGGTGTATTAAATGCATTAAATAATAATGGTTCCTCTCGACTCATTAGGCAGAAACAGACAAATGATAACATGTTGCCAGGCCATGTCTGCTATTGTGGCAGAAAGGGCATGTGTACGTGACGTGACATCACTAAGACTGGGAGTGCATCTGGCTGTTAGTGCATGTCTGCAGACGGTTTCTATGGAAATTAATGTCATTCTGTTAGCAATGTTTCTTGCGAATACACTAACAAAACATTTTGAATTAGAATCACAAAACTCAGAACTTTTAGCTTTTTCTGCATAGTTGTAGTAATTTAAAGTATGCCATTTTAATAGCATTTGGAACTGACAGATAAGAAGTCTTTGTAATCAATCAAAGCGGTGACAAATGAAAGTACAGGGAGTAAAAGGTCCATTAAAATGTAGTACCTGAGGCCTCACACCTGCCTACCCCCCACAATGTTATTCTAAACTGTCCTATAAATGTAAGTGTAGGTTTATTTTTTACATCCCAGCTTTCCTGTTTGTGTGTTTTTTTATGTACAGGTACACTCCCCTCCCTGGAGGCCATCACCATAGCTCCGGCGCTCACCCTTCCAACAGTGCTTCCTCACAGCTGTCCGCAGGGCCAGTTTGTGTGTGGGGTGTACGGAGAGTGTGTGAGTCACAGTCAAGTGTGTAACTTCCGACTGGATTGCTCTGATGGCTCTGATGAAAAGGACTGTGGTATGACTTTTATGGTCTATTGATCTGTATGCACATAAACCACCACCTGTTTTGCTCACACAAACTTCTTGCCTTTCTGTCTTTTTTAACCTTGTGTAGTGAAGGAACGGTGTGATTTTGAGAATGGAGTTTTTTGTGGGTGGAAGCTGGAAAGCCCTGCTCCTCCTGTTCCATTTCATGCATTCCAGTGGCTGACAGGACAGGGAGAAACCATACATCATGGGGAGGAATTTCATAGGCCTGTTAAGGACCATACATTGTGAGTTTTTGTATCTGTATCTGAGTTAGTACTAAAACATACACAGTAGAGTCACATTATTATGACCACCAGCTAATATCCAGAGTAACCGTCGTGTGCAGCTAGACAGGCTGGCAGAGACTCAATACAATCCTGGTAGATTGTCACAGGTATCTGAAACAAATGCTGACTGCAGTGCATCCCACAGCTGCTGGAGGATACATGGGGGAAGATCCATAGAGCAAGCGTGATGATTGAGGTCTTCCCACAGATGCTCAGTTGAGTTAAAATCTGGGTAATTAGGGGGTCAGGGTAGTACTTAAAAGTCTTGGTCATGCTCTTCCAACCAATGTAGGACATTTCTAGCCATGTGACATGTTGCATTGTCTTGCTGGAAGATCCTTCGTATTATTTAGGTGGTGGATGATTCTCAGCACTGCAGTGACAATGACATGGTGGTGGTGTGTTAGTGTGTGTTGTGCTGGTATGAGTGGATCAGACACAACAGCGCTGCTGGAGTTTTTAAATACCGTGTCCACTCACTGTCCACTCTATTAGACACTCCTACCTAGTTGATCCACCTTGTAGATGTAAAGTCAGAGACGATCGCTCATCTATTGCTGCTGTTTGAGTTGGTCATCTTCTAGACCTTCATCAGTGGTCACAGGACGCTGCCCATGGGTCGCTGTTGGCTGGATGTTTTTGGTTGGTGGACTATTCTCAGTCCAGCAGTGACAGTGAGGTGTTTAAAAACTCCATCAGCACTGCTGTGTCTTATTCACTCATACCAGCACAACACACACTAACACACCACCACCATGTCAGTGTCACTGCAGTGCTGAGAATGACCCACCACCCAAATAATACCTACTCTGTGGTGGTCCTGGGAGAGTCCTGACCATTGAAGAACAGCATGAAAGGGGGCTAACAAAGCATGCAGAGAAACAGATAGACTACAGGCAGTAATTGTAGAACTACAAAGTGCTCCTTCATGGTAAGTGGAGCTGATAAAATGGACAGTGAGTGTAGAAACGAGGAGGTGGTTTTAATGTTATGGCTGATCAGAGTATGTGCAGACAGCATATAGCACATCTTATATACCCACCAAGCCAGCCACGAAATGTGACTTCCTTCATGAGCTACAAGCTGCTGCCATTGACAGTAGGAGGTGGTCACAATAATGTGTATATGCACTGTATGGCCAAACGCATGTGTACACTTCCTCAATTATTTAGTTTGGGTGCTCCAGACACATCCATTGTTAACAAGTATACAACAAAAATGACATACAAATTCAATTTTAAAAAGTTAGGAAAGGGAATGTAAATAAAAATATCCCTTTTAACCTGAATTTAACTCAAAACAGTACTATTACAGGTGGGTTTTACAGGTGGGTTTTTTTTGTACATGCAATGATTCTAAATTGTATCGCTTTAACACATTTCAAAAAAAGGTTAGTTAGGACAGGGGGCATGTTTACTAAGGACACCAACTGTAGTTGTTGTAAAAGTGGATTTTCCCCCAATGTTTTCTCATTAAAACACTTAAGCTGTTAACAGTGCGGAGTTTTGTTTGCTATTCTATGACAGGTCTGAAGTGCAGGCAGGTCAGTCTAGCACCTGCACTCTCTTACTACAAAACACACTTTTAAATAATTTTTAAATTATTTAAAATAATGAAATTAAAATGTATTCATTGTCTGTTTTACCACTGCTTTATCTGATTCTGGGTCATGGTGGGTCCAGTTCACCAGGTGAAATGTAGGAAACACCCTGGACAGGTCGCCAGTCCATCACAGGGCAAACAAACACATTCACACACAGACTAGGGCAATTAACCTGGCTGCATGTCAGGGAGAAAACCAGAGCACCCGGAGGAAACCCGCGCAGACACAGGGGGAACATGCGAACTCCACACAGAAAGGACCCGGATTGCGCCACCTGGGAATTGAACCCAGGACCTTCTTGCTGTGAGGTGACAGTGCTACCTACCAGAGATTGTATTAGAGCATATTAAGTTCCCAGAAGGTTTTAGTGAGCACCCTTTACAACAGAGATAATGATAAATCAAACACCCTACAGCTCCAATGTTTCTTTAAGAAAAAAAAATGTTTAAACTGTGTGCTATTCTGGATATTTTTGTGAAGTTAGCCAAATTTAAAAAGGTCTGTTTGAGATCCACAAGTTCCATCCATTTCAGCTGCTTTCTCCTTCTGTTTTTTAGTTTTTGATCTTCATGTTTATATGTTTTGGACACAGTGGAACTGCAGATGGATGGTACATGTATGCAGACAGCTCAAACGGAGGATATGGCCACATGTCTGATCTTATTACCCCACCAATTACTGGCACAGGGCCCCAGTGCATCATGGGATTCTGGTACTACATGAGTGGCTTCACTGTAGGAACGCTTCAGGTGAGTATTTATATGATTAATTTTTGAGGTTGAGCTTTTGAAACATAACTTTTATCTATATTTGATAGGTAGTGTGCACAGCACATGCTTCTATAATTTTTTGTTATTAACAGTAGATCTATTTAATTATTTTTACTTCAATATCTTTTCAAATGATCTGCAAGTCAATGCTTTTTTAACATGTTTGTGTTTGCAGGTTCTTATCAAGTTTGGTAATCTCACTTATGAAGTGTGGTCTGCAACTGGAAACCAAGGCAGTTTCTGGATGCGTGGCGAGGTCTTTATCGGAATCCGTCACAATTTCCAGGTTGTGTTTGACTGATCTTACTCTTATGAGCTAAAATAATACAGTTTATAATACAGGTGATAAGATTTACAAAATGTATGATAAACCTTAATGAACAACACTACTTCTTACAAAATACAGTGACTGATACAGGTAATTGGTTTTAAATGCATATTATTCAAAGTCAGACTCATGACTTCAGAATGGTTCATGTGTAAAATCATAGAACAGAATCAGAATAATCAGAAGTGTGATTAGTTATTACACATAACATCATTACTGCTGCTTGAGCTTCCACAGGTTATTAAAGCCACTGTGTTGTGGGGTGGCACTGTGGCTCAGTGGGTAACACTGTCGCCTCACAGCAATAAGTTCCTGGCTTCGATCCCCAGGTGGGGCGGTCTGGGTCCTTTCTGTGTGGAGTTTGCATGTTCTTCCCGTGTCTGCAGTGGTTTCCTCCCACAGTCCAAAGACATGCAAGTAAGGTGACGTGGAGATACTAAATTGTCCATAACTACCATTGCTGTCTTGAATGTAACCGAAGTGTGTAAAACATGACGTTAAAATCCTAATAAATAAATACACAACTATAATAGGGCAATAGCCTAGTAGAACATGCAGGTACTGGACTGGTAATCAAAGGGTTGCTGGTTCAAGCCCCAGCACCGCCAGGTTGCCACTGTTAAGCTCTTGAGCAAGGCCCTTAACCCTGAATTGCTTAGTACAAAATACTGTCACAGTACTGTAAGTCGCTTTGGATAAAAGTGTCTGCTAAATACTGAAAATGTAAATTGAAGTGTTGACACACCTTGTGGTGGATGGGGCGCCAGTCCATCGCAGGGCAGACACACATACATACACACACACATACACACACACACACACACATTTACCTATAGGGCAATTCAGTGTCTCGAATTAACCTGACTGCATGTTTTTGGACTGTGGGAGGAAACCGGAGCTCCCGGAGGAAACCCACGCAGACACAGGGAGAACATGCAAACTGCACAAAAAGGAACTCGGACCGCCCCGCCTGGGGATCGAACTCAGGACCTTCTTGCTGTGAGGCGACAGTGCTACCCACCATTAAATCTAATGACTTAAATGAAGTTGGGAACACATTTTATGAGTAACTTTACAATGAGACGATGCAGAAATCCCAATGATTCTAAAGGTAATGCACCTCTGATATCTTAGAAAACAAATTGTCTGCCTAAACCTCATAACAAACTGTGCCATCTGTAGCAGCAGTATTTGCAGTCAAATGCTTTTGTTAATTGTAAACCAGGCTTTTAGCTCAATGTGAAGACATATAAATTGCTTCAATTTAGCAATACAAAAAAGCTTTTAAGCACAAACTCAAATGCACTTTTGGGTTCCTGATCTGTTCACAGATCTGGAACAATTTAGTGCAATAAATATGAAGAATAAGAAAAATCAGGATGAAAGCATATACTGTACTTTATTTAGCATAGCCACTTAGTCTTAAGCTGCTGGGGACCCTAATCGCATCCAAGAAGGGTGTATTAGCCTGACACACGCTCCCATCGAAGTGTGCGCAGTCCATTGACCCCTCTATTCACCTATACTTTAGGGGATTCACGCATCACGCCATTTTTTCCATTTATTTATGCATTTTCTCCCTTTTTCTCCAGATTTTAGCATAGCCAATTAGTCTATCGCTGCTGGGGATCCCAATTACGTTCGAGTGGAGTATATTTGGCTGCTCCACACCCCTTTTGACGCATGCGCAGCCCTCATTCCCTTCTTTATTGCCCGTGCATCAGTAGATTTGCACATGAGGCTAATCCATTTCTGCACAGGCGCCTCGTCTTCTAACCAGGGTCCTTACATAGAGTTTGAAGACCCCACACACTTAGCCCAGCCTTTTCCCACAGAGCATTCTCTGTGGCCAATTTTGTCTGCCACAAGATGGCATTCAGCCAACCAGTGCCGGGGAGTTCAGAATCTCAGCGCTAGTGGAATATCCCTGCAAATACTTTTTTTACTGCACTGTATATAATAAACTTTTAAAATGCTTCTTGAAGTGAACTGAAGTGCTCTTTCTGTGCCACTGTCTTAATGCATTTTATATTATTAAATATATAATAACTTTAAACTGCTTTTTATAGCATGCATTTTAAGGCAGCTAATTTAAAATCAACAGACAAACTTGGCTCTTCTACCTTATTGTAACTTTCATTGTCATTCCCCAAACACACTGGAAGTCATGCTTAGAATTCCTTAATGCTAATGAAAAGATGATTGACAGGCAGGTAGAACACCACCTTGAGCTGACTCATGAACTTTTTCCTGCCTACTCTTTTTTTCCCTAGTTTTTAGATCCTTGGGCACCCATTAAGAAAATTTCCAAAAACTGTTTTGTAATACTAAAATATATACTCCACCCCAACCCCAGCTGCCCTTTTAATAACTACAGACCAGTAATAATAAAGTAGTGTAACTGTGTGTGTGTGTGTTCTCTGCAGGTGATCCTCCGTGCTAAGCGAGGTGTTAGCTACATGGGTGATGTGGTGCTCGATGATGTACAGTTTACAAACTGTGCACCGCTTATTTTCTCGGCTTTTCCTTGCACGAAGGATGAGTTTGCTTGTGCTAACGGGCTTTGTATCCCTCTTGGCAACCTGTGTGACTTCATCGACCACTGTGGGGACGGCTCAGACGAGAACTACTACATTTGCCGTAATATTATACACTACTATACACAACTATATATATTACGACATAACAAGCTTGCTAGATGCTAGACCTGTCAAACTCACCCACTCACACAGGGTCAGCTGAATGTTTTTGCACAACTGCAAGCATGTTTGCTTTCACAGTGGTGCTTTGCTTAGATCAGGGGTGTCCAAGCTATATTCAAACATGGGCCACAGACCCTTTTGTAATAAAACAAATAGAAATATAATATAATATCCATAGACATGCCCCCTTCAACACATGTAAAGGACAAAGTGCTGAATTATAAAATTGGTCAATTGGTGCTTGTGTTTAGGCTTATAATGTTACATATGCCATGTGTTTAAGGAAGCACATGCTAGGCCCTGCAGTCCCAGAGTAATGTTGTCATATGTTGATACAGTGCTGAACCATAATGTATGTTTAACAGTGCTATAACTTATTTATTCAAATGAATTATCTGTTATTTATTGTATGTAAACCAAATGTAGGTGGCACGGTGGCTCGGTGGCAGTGTTAATTTTGACAGCAAATTTTGATTTAGTTTTAGTCATAGTCTTTTGACTAAAATGTCATTTAGTTTTAGTCGTAATTTAGTCATCTGAATTGTTTTCGTTTTAGTCTAGTTTTAGTCGACTAATTATCATAATACTTTAGTCGACTAAATCTACAGTTGATTCAGTCGACTAAAATACATATTTGTTTGTTTATTAGGATTTTAACGTCATGTTTTTACACATTGGTTACATTCATGACAGGAACGGTAGCTACTCATTACATAAGTTTATTTGATTCACAAGGTTATATCGAACACAGTCATGGACAAATTTTGTATCTTCAATTCACCTCACTTGCACGTCTTTGGACTGTGGGAGGAAACCCACGCAGACACGACGAGAACATGCAAACTCCACACAGAAAGGACCCGGACCGCCCCACCTGGGGTTCGAACCCAGGACCTTCTTGCTGTGAGGCGACAGCGCTACCCACTTAGCCACCGTGCCGCCCTAAAATACATATAAAGGGTGTAAAATGTAAATGCTTTTTTATCACTTCCCTTAAATTATTTAAGTCATTATATACACTTACACAAAATTAAACATTTTTTAACCAGTTATGGAATATTATTAATGTTTGAATGTGCAATACACACAAAAACAGATTTAACTTATTTCAAACATCTTTATTTAACTGACCTTGCTTATTGAGCATAACAATAACAAAATATTAATGACCAGTAGGCCTGCTCTGCCTGAAAAATATATGCATTGTTTATAACAAATTGCATATTACATTCTTTATTAAACTGGGTACCATAAAAGCTGCAGTGCCATTATGTTTCCATTATACTGCCAGCAGTGCCAGATGTTTCAGATTTGTGTTTTTACCCGAGATCGTCGCCCCACATGGTTTACACATCGTCTTGTTTTTCATGACGTCAAATGAGAAATGTGTCCATATATCGGCTCTCCTCTTTCTCCCTGTTGACATTGTGGAGTTAACCTAGTTCCATGAGTAAAGACAGTTCACAGGCTAGTCTGGTCTTCCCGGGTTTAGATCAAATGTGTGCGAGTGTGGTCTTACCGCGTTACTGCAAAAGATTAGTACTGATTGGATGGCTAATCGGCTTGTCCCTACGCTAAAGTAGTTCTGATTGGATCTCTTCCTAACTTGTCCCTACCTTCCACAAAACTAAATCAGTTATTGGATGTCGTCCCTGCCAAACATTTTCGTCTCGTTTTTATTCGTTGACGAAAGTGTCGATTCATTTCGTCATAGTTTTTATCCTTTTATGTAGTTTTTATTTAGTTTTCGTCTCGTTTTCGTCATGAAAAAAAGGTTCGTTGACGAAAACTATGACGAAAATCATTCGTCAACGAAATTAACACTGCTCGGTGGGTAGCACTGTCGCCTCACAGCAAGAAGATCCTGGGTCTGTGTGGGTTTCCTCCAGGAGCTCTGGTTTCCTCCCACAGTCCAAAAACATGCAGTCAGGTTAATTGGAGACACTGAATTGCACTATAGGTGAATGGGTGTGTGTGTGTATGTGTGTGTGTGTTTGTGTGTCTGCCCTGCAATGGACTGGCGCTCTGTCCAGTGTGTTACTGTGTGCCTTGCACCCATTGAAAAGCTGGGATAGGCTCCAGCACCCCCCGCGACCCTGATTGGATAAGCGATAAAGAAAGTGAGTGAGTGAGTAAACCAAATGTGTTTTGGTTTCTAATCATTTGATTATACGTTTTTCTCCAGAGGGTTTTCGTGGCCGCTGCAACTTTGAATTCGACCTTTGCTCCTGGTCACAAGTGCAGAGTGACAGTTCTGACTGGCTGATTAAAGAAGGAAGAACCCCCACTTTGGGAACGGGCCCAGCCACTGACCACACCCTGCACAATTCATCAGGCCACTATGTGTATCTGGAGACCTCCTTCCCCAAGGCCCCTGGAGACATGGCACAGATTTCCGGCCCTTTGTTCAGCCCTCGCAGCAGGAATTGCAAGGTTAGAATATATCTGGTACTAATAACAGTACTTTCCACTATACCTCTTTTTACGTTTGTCTCTTTTGCTGCCGTAACAGGTCCTGTGGAAATTGCATGGTTGCATAATTGACTTTGTGCTCTCTAACAGCTGGTGTGGCTAAAAAAGCTAAACTTTCCCAATATATGCAAGGGATACCCACATACTTTTGTACCACAGTGTAAAACAAACACAAAGTATTTAAAAGACAGCATTATGAACAAAGACTAGAGAGAAGAGGCTATAGACTGGATGGCTGGCTGACTGACTGGCTGGTTGGCTGACTGGCTGGATGCATGGATGGATGGATGGATGTATGGAAGGATGGATGTGTGGATGTATGTATGTATGGAAGGATGGATGGATGGATGGATGATGGATGGATGTATGTATGGAAGGATGGATGGAAGGATGGATGGATGGATGGATGGATGATGGATGGATGGATGGATGGAAGGATGGATGTGTGGATGGATGAATGGATGGATGTATGGAAGGATGGATGTATGGAAGGATGGATGGATGGATGTATGGAAGGATGGATGTATGGAAGGATGGATGGATGGATGGATGGATGGAAGGATGGATGGATGGATGGATGGATGGATGGATGGATGGAAGGATGGATGTATGGATGGGTGGATGGATGATGGATGGATAGATGTATGTATGTATGTATGGATGGATGGATAGATGAGTGAGGCAGTGTCCTAGTCAGTGTCTGTAAAAGTCTGTGTTACTGAACCACATCAGTCAACCACTGAACCTGACTGTGTTTCTTATCATTCCCAGATTACAACTATCAGTCATTCTGTCAAAGAGAAAGAGACTTGTATGGAAGGCTGGATGAATGGATGGATGTGTGGAAGGATGTATGTATGGAATGTATGTATGGATGGAAGGATGGATGTGTGGATGGATGGATGGATGGATGGATGGATGATGGATAGATTCATGAATGGAAGGATGTATGTATGGATGGATGGAAGGATGGATGTATGGAAGGATGGATGTGTGGATGGATGGATGGATGGATGGATGATGGATAGATAGATGAATGGAAGGATGTATGTATGGATGGATGGAAGGATGGATGTATGGATGATGGATGTATGGAAGGATGGATGTATGGATGGATGTATGTATGTATGTATGTATGTATGTATGTATGTATGTATGTATGTATGGATGGATGGATGGATGGATGGATGGATAGATGAGTGAGGCAGTGTCCTCGTCAGTGTCTGTAAAAGTCTGTGTTACTGAACCACATCAGTCAACCACTGAACCTGACTGTGTTTCTTATCATTCCCAGATTACAGCTATCAATCATTCTGTCAAAGAGAAAGATACTTTAAATGATTTTATTTAAAATATCACTAAGAACAAGAAAATAGAGAGAAAATAGTCAACACTAATAAATTCCTTTTCTTCGTTCGGCTTCTTTGCCTGTATCTGGTCCATATATCAGACTTGGCACAGTTTTTACGCTGAATGCTCTTCCTGATGCAACACTTCTAATTTTATCCAGGCTTGGGACTGGCATTGGGACCACACTGACAAGTGCACCTCCAAATAGCTAGGCTGTTTCAGCCCCCTTCCCCTCTCGGACAGTAGGCAGCTCTGAGATTATAACCATACTTTATCCCAGAGCCTACAACAGTGTAATAATACAACCCCAAATCAGAAAAAAGTTGGGACAGCATGGAAAATGCAAATAATAAAAAAAAAAAACATTTCTTACATTTACTTTGACTTTTATTTGATTGCAGACAGAATGAAACTGAGATATTTCATGTTTTATCTGCTCAACTTAATTTCATTTATTTATAAACATCCAATCCTGCATTTCAGGCCTGCAACACATTCCAAAAAAAGTTGGGACAGTGAAGCATTTACCATTTTGTAATGTTGCAATTCCTTTTCACCACACTTAAAAGACGTTTTGGCACCGAGGAGACCAAGTGATTTAGTGTTTCAGCTTTTATTTTGTCTCATTTCTTCCTGCAAACACGTCTTAAGATGTGCAACAGTACGGGGTCGTCGCTGCCGCATTTTTCGTTTCAAACTTCTCCACACATTCTCTATTGGGGACAGGTCAGGACTGCAGGTAGGCCAGTCCAGTACCCGTACCCTCTTCTTCTTCTGTATACTTGTTATATTCCCTTGTTAATTAGGACAGGCCTTGTGAGGGTGCTATTTATTTTTGACAAACTATACACTGATCAGCCATTACATTAAAACCACCTCTTTGTTTCTACACTCACTGTCCATTTTATCAGATTTACTTACCATATAGAAGCAGTTTGTTGTTCTACAATTATTGACTGTAGTCCATCTGTTTCTCTACATACCTTTTTAACCTGCTTTCATCCTGTTCTTCAATAGTTAGGACCACCACAGAGTAGGTATTATTTGGGTGGTGGATCATTCTCAGCCCTGTAGTGACACCGACATGGAGTCAGAGACGATCGCTCATCTGTTGCTGCTGTTTGAGTTGGTCATCTTCTAGACCTTCATCAGTAGTCACAGGATGCTGCCCACAGGATGCTGTTGGCTGGATATATTTTTGGTGGGTGGACTATTCTCAGTCCAGCAGTGACAGTGAGGTAAGTGAAAACTCCATCAGCACGGCTGTGTCTGATTCACTCATACCAGCCCAGCAAACACTAACACACCACCACCATGTCAGTCTCACTGCAGTGCTGAGAATCATCCACCACCTAATTAGTACCTGCTCTGTGGTGGTCCTGGGAGAGTCCTGACCATTAAAGAACAGCATGAAATGGGGCTAACAAAGCATGCAGAGAAATAGCTGGACTACAGTCAGTAATTGTAGAACTACAAAGTGCTCCTATATAGTAAGTGGAGCTGATAAAATGGACAGCGAGTGTAGAAACAAGGAGGTGGTTTTAATGTTATGGCTGATCAGTGTATACATAAGTATACAAAACGTATACATGAAGTAAGCTTTGGACCAATCCTAAATACCTTAAGAGATCTGAACAAAAAAATGTCATCAACCCTATCAAAGGTTTTTTTTCCCTGATTTTGTAAAACAAGACATATTTTGAGTGTTTTATTTTAGAACACGAGAGTAAATCTGTTATTACAAACAACTTATTTACAAGCAATGCAACAGGATTGATTACCATGAATAATTTTGGTCTAACACTTTTTAGTTGGTTTGTTAAGGATCTTTAATAAAATTTAGTAATCCATTTAAAAATGGGAGACTAGATTCCTGTGTCTAAAGTATTTAGAATCTTTTTACTTCTTTTGGCTGCTCCTGTATTTTAGAGGTTGCCACAATGGATCATTTTGGTCATATCTGACTAACAGATTTCATGCCTCATTAGGTTTTGTTTAACTTTTTTAGGGAGAAGCATTATTACTCCCCTCTGGTAGATAAGCAGAAGGCAGATTTTATATCTGGGTCAAGTACGAACAAGTATAAACCTCATGAACCTTATAAAAAGCTGCTGTCAGTACATCTAACCCAGGTGACTAGCCCACAGATTGTCCTTGCTCATGTTTCAAAAGCAAAGGCTTATAAATGTCATAATAAATAGAATGTATATGGCTCAACTCAACCCATATAGTTGAGCACTTATATTAGTATTACAGAGGTGTAACCTGCTACTAACTATTTTTATGACTTTCTTTATTTTGTACCTTTAAGGCACGTGTGAAACTCAAGGCCTGTGGGCCAAATCTGGCCCGCCACGTCATTTTATGTGACCCACGAGAGCTTAAAAGAAGTGTGATTGTCTTAAAATACACTGTAAAATTGTACATAAACTGCATCTCCCACAATGCATGGCAATTTTGTGACCCGTATCTAGCTACTAGATGACAGTGTTTCTACATCAGCGTTTACCTGAGTTTTTTTTTTTTTTTTTTCAATTTTCTCCCCTAATCTAGTCGTGTCCAATTACCCTGATCATGTCCTCTATACTGATTTGACCCTTCACCGCTGACTGAGGACGCCTCTCAACTGACATCTGCCCCCTCCGGCATGTACAGTCAGTACAGACTGCATATTTCACCTGCACGAGTCGAGTTCATACACTGACAGGCACTGTGTACAGAGGGCCACACCCCCATCAGCGTTATTCCTTAGCCCTGTGCAGGTGCCATCAGTCAGCCAGCAGGAGCCACAGTCGCACCAGTTATGAGGACCTATGATCCGACTTTTTACCCCTATGAACAACAGCCAATCGTTGTTCATGCAACCGCACAGCCCAGTCGGAAAGGCAGAGCTGAGATTCGATACGATGTATTCGAAACCCCAACTCTGGTGTGCTAGCGTACTTTTTACCGCTGCGCCACCTGAGCGGCAGTGGTGTATAAAGTACTTGAAGTCCATACTTGAGTAAAAGTACAAGTATCTTACCAGAAATTTACTTTGATAGAAGTAAAAGTCACCTTTTAGAATATTACTTGAGTAAAAGTCTAAAAGTATCTGGTGTTTAATGTACTTAAGTATCAAAAGTAATTTGATATTAAATGAACTTAAGTATTACAAGTAGAAGTAAAAGTAAATGCTGTTAGTATTAACAGAATTCAGAGTCATTTTGAAAAATATGAAGATTGTTCTTTTAAGTCTGTAAACCACCTTAACAACCTTTTTCTTCCTTCCATCTGAACATGATTTGTGCCAATTCATGATTATAATCAGCTGTTCACATCACCTATTTGAAGTCATGTCATTATTTAACCTTATTTAACCTTATTACTAGCCCTAAATTGTCCTGTTCCAACTTTTTAAGAATGCGTTGTGGGCTTAAAATGCATGTTTATGTATGTTAAGAATTGTAATGAAGTTGACCAGACAAAACACGAAATATTTTGGGTCCATATAAGATGAAAAAAGAGTCGATGTAAATGTAAAAAACACTGCATCTATTTTATTAAAATTTTTTATACTGTCACATTTTTTTATTTAGGTTGTACATTCAAGTCATACATACTGTATACATCCCAATAACCAAAAAACAACCGAATTTTGGCAGAATTAATTTGAAGCAAAATTTTTACAAAACGTGGCACTTTTAGCACTTTAATGATCTGCTCAACCATTAGTTTATATGCGTAAAATATATGGGTAAAATAAGCTGTATTTAAATCATCTTTTTGGGCCATATCTACTATCTGATTGACGTGTTAAACTCAAAAAATATTGGTATTCTTACTTTAAGAAAACACCATTTCTAACTTATGTGTCAACTAGAAGTCATCGGCTGAAAAATCATCCATAATAAGTTGAGTTCTTGTTGAGACCATTAAAGGGTTAAAGATGCATTTTCCTCAACACCAAGAATCAACCAACACCAAGAATATTTGTCTGTAGGTGAGTTTTTATAAATAATGGACAAGTCTTCATGTCTGCACTGAAGTAATTACAAACTAATTTAGTGAAACGTTATATTTGTGGTTCAAATGTAATCGAAAATGGTAGCTAGATATCTGAACAATGTTAATGGTAATAATAATAATAATAATAAACAATGATGCTCTGGATTTACTTTGTTAATCATTCTTAATTTACATCAGTGTGTTGGACGGGGATCTTCTGAAATGCTGATATTTGCGTGTCTTTGGGTGAACGATGCGCTTCAATCTGTTTGTTTACACATGCGCAATAATGTGTTTAACCACCGATCTAATGTACAAGTGCAGATTCGCCAAACCTGCTGCAGTCTGTCACACATCTCACATCATTTAGCAAAAAAATTCTTGTCGTTTTATTTTGTAGTAACGAGTAACGAATTTGCATACGTCAAATGTATCGGAGTAAAAGTACACAATTTCTTTAGGAAATGTAGTGAAGTAAAAGTGAAAGTTAACGATATTTTTTATACTCCAGTAAAGTACAGATACTACAAAAAACTACTTAAGTACTGTAACGAAGTATTATTACTTCGTTACTATACACTAGAGGTGGGCGATACCGGGAATTTTGGTATCGATCCGATACCAAGTAAATGCAGGGCCAGTATCGCCGATATCGATACCGATACTTTTTAATATTTAAGCTTCATAGATCCAAAGGATCCAAAAGAACTAGGATAGAATTTCGCCAAACATTGTACGTGACAACAAAATACTTTATTATCACAATCAACATTTTTGTTTAGAAACAAAGGAACAGTAACAAAACAAAGTTTGCCTTAACATTAGGAAAATCAATCTTTTTTGAGGTAGAAAAGGAGAAACCACAATACAAAAATAAAATAAAAATTCTCCCCTCACTAGACATCTTTTCTAGTTCTTTCTTTCTTTGTTTCTTTTTTCAAATAGAATTGTTCTTAGGAAAAACAATAAAAAATAAGGAATTTTCTTCCTTTCAGTGCAATTCTGTTTTTTGTAAAAAATATCACTCAACACAACTTAAAACAAAATCTCCTGAGGTAGAGGGCTGACAAACCACAATACAACAAAATTAACACACCACAACAAATACTGTAAACAGTTTCAAACGTATTCTGTTTTTTCTGAGGAGAGCGCTGAGTGGGCGGGCCAGGCTGAGCCTACCTGCATGGCTGTTTGGCTGGTGCCGCTGAGCCACGTGACGGTGCAACAACAAAAGACGAGAGGGGGGGGGGGTGCTGTGTGACACAGCACAGTGCTACTCTTACAGACAGAGAGTAGACTTTGATGAATCCGCGTGCACAGCAGTCAGTGCGTGCGGGAGAGAAAAAAAGCTTGAGTATCGATCTTTTTACACGAGTATTGCTCAATATCAATACCAGCGTTGGTATCGATATTATCAATATTTGGATCGATCCGCCCACCTCTACTATACACCACTGCTGAGCAGCCAACAAGTGATGTTAAGAAATATTTACAAATAATCCCCAAATGTACAAGAAGAGAAAATTGAAGCAGATGGAAGGTAATTTAATGAAAGACGGGAAAGTGAATACAAGTTTGTGCTTCAAGAAGAAAAACCGGAACGTCTCTTGTGTTATGAGGCCGTGTCTGTGGTAAAGCAGTACAATATAAATATAGATATACATTATAAATATACAGTATAAATTTGGCATTTTGACACCAAACAGAATTTAGCCTCCAAGAAAAACAAGAAATTGTCAATCATCAGGATACGTTACAATCGGCCCTTTGAGGGCAATCATAATGCAGTGAAAACAGGGGTTTGACACCCCTGCTTTAAGGTTTATTAAATTCATCAAGAAATCCTTTTTTTATGGCAGTAGTTATTACTAAAATATTATTATTATTATTATTATTAAAATAATTTTATTTTTTAATTTAATTTATCCTGTAGTAATTTCCAATAAGTTTTTTAGCTATGGAGAAAAGCATAGTTGTACTTATATGTACATGCTTCTGTGAATGGATGAGAGTTATAAAGCTCATCAGGAACACTTTCAAATTTTTTAAAACAACTTTGTTAATTCTATCCTCACTGCTTTCAGTCTGTGTATAATGCTTTGCTCTGTAAGCCTAACACCGTGTTCCACTGCTGGAGTGGCCACACCTATGTGTTCAGTGCAGGGTTCATGATGCACCACTGTTAATGCACACATTTAGCTTCCACGCTACCAGCACTACCACTAGGCTTAGGCTCCAGTTTACCTGATAACTTTGAAAGCTTTTTGAGAAGCACCGGGTGAGCAGGTTCTTTTAACATACTCACCTCAAGAAAACATTTCATGGTTTTAGAACTGATACGTATAGCAGAGGTATTTAACTCTACAGTAAGTTTAACAGCCAGATTAATCAGATTATATAGCCATTCAAATAGACAGGAGGAATCAGTTCAATGCTCCAAGTACAGTACTTTTCCATAGTGTTCCAAAAGTATGAAAGGAAAACATTGTTAATAAAACATTAGACCACTTTTTGGAGTGGTATGGATAAATGCATGATTGACAGAAATACAGTGGTACCTTGAAACTCAACGTCAGTTGGTTCTGGGAATGGCGTTGAGTTTAAAAGGCGTTGAGTTTTAAGGTATTTTTTCCGATAAGTATATTTAGGAAACCTGTTAATGTGTTCTGTGGTTCCGTGGACCTGCTTATATTTTAGGCTTATGTAAAAGAATGTGGTTGTTTTTCACACTTCTACACTGAAAATAACACAAATATAATATAAAAACACTGAAATACAATTAAAAACAGTTAAAAATCAATATAAAATACAATGAAACCTGATCTTTAGCTTTACTTCTTTATTGTTTTCTTATGCTTCCTAATCTTGGAATACCGTATTCCATTCAGTAAAGGCACATTCACATGAGAAGTGGCACATTAGCTTTTGCGCAGCTTTTTAACAATAAATGTTTCAGACTCTCTCGGAAAAGCTGATTCTTACAATTTTTCAGAAACCTGAGCTATAACACAAGTTTAAAAGTGAAACAGGAGAAAAATCCAGCTAAACACAAATACATGTGGACACTTTCAGAGTGGATTTGACTGTTAGTGGTGTGCGATCCTGCAAAATTTGGTATCAATCCGATACCAAGTAAATACAGGGCCAGTATCGCCAATATCGATACCGATACCGATACTTTTTAATAATTAAGGTAAATGCATCTTCAAATTGCTAAATCTGAATGAATTGACATGATATTTGAGTGTATTATTGTAATACATACATTTTTTTGTAAGTAGCTGCTCTCAGTAGGGTTGTAAATAAATTCTGATATTTAAAGTGGATTCAAAGTTTAAATTTCTTATTTCTAGGTGCTTTACTGTCCCACAACATTACCATCATTATTATTTCCATAAAATTACCCCTATTTCTGTATCTGCAAAGCAAAGTATTCAAAAACTTACAATCTTCCAATGTCCACCAATGTACTGATGTCTGTTAGGATTTTAACAACATGATGGTACCACAACAAAACACAGGAGGGGAGGAGCAAGGTGTGCATGTAAGATGTGAGAGGAGCGGAGGAGTCTGTACACACATGGTCTTTACTTTCTGACGAAACGGGAGGAACGTGCTGAATGTAGCGGAGAAAAAGTCAAATTAAAGTATCTATCTCATCACACTAGTATCGATACAATACCAATACCAATGTTGGTATCGATAATATCGATATTTGGATCGATCCGCCCACCACTATTGACTGTTATTCCACACAAATGCAAATTTGTCTCATATGCACACTTTGATGACGTTTTACTGCACCGCTCAAGCCAAGCGCTGAACAAAACAGCTGGTTATTGTTCATTTGAAATTAAATAGATATATATATTTTTTAAATATATATTTTTAAAGAAACTAAACACATTGAGTTTAAGGGAAACATTGAGTTTAGGGGTACAAATTTCTCGACGAAGGGCGTCGAGTTTTATAGATTTTGAGTTTAGGGGATGTTGAGTTACAAGGTGCTACTGTATATAATTACCAGGTTTGTTGTTTCTTTTTGAAAAATGAAAACTGCTTTGTTTCTTTAGGAGGCTGCTCAAATAGTGGATAAACGTTCTTACTGATAGCAAAGAGACAGGAGTCTGAGGAATCATGTGCTCCTATGCTGGCATTATTGCCGACATTAACGTGGAAACAATTAATTAATAAGATCTGTATTGCACAATGAAACAGAAAAGTCATAAAAAATTAATTCGGAAAGGATCTCCAACCTCCTGTTTTTACTGTCACCACCAGCACACCCCCTACTACCCACAATGCTCAAAGAAAGAGAAAGAGGGTACAACATGGTAGAAAGGGAGACAGGTGGGAATGTATGTACATTGTACTGGCATAGGTCTGGCAACTGTAAAACCTTTACTCTATTTTAAGCTGCACCCATAAAGGAATCAATCCACTTTCCATTTACTGTGAAAGAAACAAAGAAAGGGACCAAAATAATGGAAACTATAGATGATTGGCCACCTGGTAGAAACATGTTATCCTTTCTCAGATGCTTCTGCAATACTAATCAATTGCAGTCTGACAGCATGACAGCGGGAGCAAATTGCTGAAATTGAAGAGAAAATAGACGTGTGGAGCTTGTGGGAATGTATTTTTTCAGTATATTTTCAGAATGACAATTTATTGTAGCTTACACTGATCAGGCATAACATTAAAACCACCTCCTTGTTTCTACACTCACTGTCCATGTTATCAGCTCCACTTACCATATAGAAGCACTTTGTAGTTCTACAATTACTGACTGTAGTCCATCTATTTTTCTACATACCTTTTTAGCCTGCTTTCATCCTGTTCTTTAATGGTCAGGACTCTCCCAGAATCACAACAGAGCAGGTATTATTTAGGTGGTGGATCATTCTCAGCACTGCAGTAATACTGACATGGTGGTGATGTGTTAGTGTGTGTTGTGCTGGTATGAGTGGATCAGACACAGCAGTGCTGCTGGAGTTTTTAAATACTGTGTCCACTCACTGTCCACTCTATTAGACACTCCTACCTAGTTGGTCCACCTTGTAGATGTAAAGTCAGAGACGATCACTCATCTATTGCTGCTGTTTGAGTTGGTCATCTTCTAGACCTTCATCAGTGGTCACAGGATGCTGCCCATGGGGCGCTGTTGGGTGGATATCTCTGGTTGGTGGACTATTCTCAGTCCAGCAGTGACAGTGGGGTGTTTAAAAACTCCATCAGCACTGCTGTGCCTTATCCACTCATACCAGCACAACACACACTAACACACCACCACCATGTCAGTGTCACTGCAGTGCTGAGAATGACCCACCACCCAAATAATACCTGCTCTATGGGGGTCCTGACCATTGAAGAACAGCATGAAAGGGGGCTAACAAAGCATGCAGAGAAACAGATGGACTACAGTCAGTAATTGTAGGACTACAAGTGCTTCTATATTGTAAATGGAGTTGATAAAATGGACAGTGTGTGGACTTTTAGTAATAGTTTATAAAACAACTGAACTTTATTCTGTAAGCATCTTTCTTTGTCTTGTAGATGGTCTTCTACCTGCACATGTCTGGTGAGGGTGCTGGCACTCTGAATGTGTATTTGATTACTAAGTCCGCCCCTTCTCTCCTTCTCAACCTCACTGGACATCAAGGCAACTTCTGGATCAGACAGGAAGTGCCCCTCATCTCTAATGCACACTTCAGGGTCATGTTTGAGGGCGAAGTTGGCCAAAGTGGAAGAGGAGACAGCTGCCTTGATGACATCATTTTCTCACCAGGCTGTCTTCTCAGCCACAATCCCAAGACAGACTTGCCTGTTCTGCCACCTTCTGGTATGTTTTGATTTTATTAGCCCACCTTACTTTAATGATTTATTTTCTTTTACTTTGTTGGCTCAAGAATAGCTAATTCCCTTGTCTCTGTTCTGTGATTCTGTGGACTGTGAACTAGAGGCTGTAGATTCAGGGTTTTGGCTGATACAAGCCTCTGTATTTTTATAGCCATCTGTGCAGTCAGGAACCTGGCACTGAGAGGCTGAACTGTAAAAAGCACTACTGTGATTTCCAATCAAACTCGTATACTGTGTACAAATCATCTGTACATCAGCCGCTCAATTTACTTTTAATTCAAGATTTCTTTGGATGGCTCTGAGCAGACCTCCTCATTTTGACAAGCAGTTTTGATACTTGTAGTGTATTTTTACAACCCCAACTCAGTTGTAGAAAAAAGTTGGGACAAAAAAAGCAAATGGAAATAAAAACACAGTGTTTCTTGCATTTAAACCCAAGACTCTTCAGGTCTTGTCTGATCGATTTCATTTGATCCATTCCTGCCTTTCAGCCCTGCAACACATTCCAAAAAAAGTTGGGACGGTAATGCATTTACCATTTGTAATACTGCCATTCCTTTTCAGAACACAGCGACTTCAGACTCGACTCGGACTCGTTTCAAATGACTCAGACTCGACTCGTGACTCGCATAAAATGACTTGTGGCCAACAAAAGTGAGCAACATTAGTTACGTGTGACAATGTTTTGTGTATATATATATATATACTGTATATTAAGGCTGTCAAACGATTAAAAAATTTTATCGCGATTAATCTCAGAATTTCATATAGTTAATCGCGATTGATTGCATTTAAAAAAAATCTGTGTAAGTGTTATAGAATACAAGGATTTTTAAGTCAAATGTTACAATTAAAATGGTGAACACATTTTATGCTAAATGTACTTATGTTAAAAACTGCTGGGACAAGAGAAAACTGTAAGGGAGTTTTATTCACTCACATACTAGGCATTAATACTATCCAGCAGAGACTCTTGACTTCGTATATATGTCAGATTGTAGGTTAAAATTTCTCCATCAGAGAACAGACTTTTCTGTGGTTGTATCGTGACAAGTGAACCAGATCACATTACTGAGTGACTCAGATTAACCCGAGTGCATGAAATGAACCGAATTTACCACCACTATAAATACTCCGCTGTTTGAGTAGCGCAGTGGGCAGAGCGCATAGTGCACGTTCTTCTGCCCTAGGTTCGAATCCGGCTTAGGGCGAAACTAAAGTAACACAAGCAGGGCCGACGCTATGGGGGCGCTGGGGTGGGCAACGCAGTCCACAACCAGGGCTGCATGTCAGTGTGAAGATGGATTATGTAAAAATTTTGTTTTCACTATTGAGAAAAAAGGTTACATGATGTACTTTATGTTGTTTTACCTAAAATATGGTTCTGATTTATTATAAAGAATGAAAATAATAAATGTTAAACAGCCTAAATAAAACATTTTAATAATGTTCCTATGATGGTGTAAGACTCGTTGTATTGTTTACAGGTGCAAACCCCCCCCCCCTCCCTTTCAGGTAAACACTTGGCATCCTGCCAGCCCAGGGTGTTCCTTATTTCCAGTTCTGAAAGTTGGCAACCCTAGTCAGACCACACGGTCAAGTTTCAACATGAACTACGGATGACTTGCAGGGCCAAATAAAATTTGCGTTAACGGCACAAATTTTTTTAATTGCGTTAAATTGAGATCGCGTTAATGCATTATTATTGCGTTAACTTCGACAGCCCTAATATATATATATATATGATCCGACATCATTCTGATCATGTCATTTTCTGCTCTCTAATAACGCTCCGGCCGTTTTAAACCGCAACGCACGCAATGGCCAAATGTTACAGCCAGCTTCCGGTGTAATGATGAAGCGTTGCTCTCTACTTAAAATGGTGGAATACCCTACGTAGTGCACTTCACTGTAACAGATAATGTGAATGGAATGCTCTAACAGGATTGGCGCTAATGATTTTAAGAACCGCTTTCTGAACCAATCAGACCTTCTGATTGTAATTGTTAGTAAGAAATGCTGTTATTTGCATGTATTTAGTTTGCAGCATCACACAGATGATGTGTCAATGAAACGCTTGATTGGCTTTCTAACGAGTTTGTGTTTTACTTCACAACCGGAAAAAGTTTGGAGGTTTTTAATTATAAGCACATTTACAAAATAACGGATTATATTTCTAATGGGACACACGGTTATAAATTTAATAGCACCTGGAAGAACATAAGCTAAGGTAAGCAGTGTTATGGATCTTTTGCTGTGTTTGGGATTTTGGCCGCTGTGCCGTAATTTTTAATGAAAAAAAAACGTCAGTTTAAGCTTTTAACTGGTACCTAGGAAAGTAAAGGCACTGAGAAAAACGGCTAAATACAGTCGCTAATCTGTTGTTGTTTTTTTATCTGAACTTACAGATTATTTGTTTATTTCTATGCTACATTTCCAATATATGTTTTGTTTAGATTATATTGACTCGTGACTTGACTCGGACTCTAGCCTAAAGACTCGTGACTTGACTCGAACTCTAGCCTAAAGACTCGTGACTTGACTTGGACCCGTATTTTGTGACTTGTGAACATCTTGTTACCCCTTTTCCACCGACGCAGCACGGAGCCCGTTCCAGTTCCCAAACTTGATTTTGAACCGGTTCCACGTGTTTCCACCGGAAAAAAAGAGGTTCCAGACAGTGAACTAGCGGGCCAATCTGGCACCACAGAATACTTGGTTTTTCAGCCCGAACCGTGACGTCCATCAGTGGGCGTGTCATGTTGTACAGCATGGCGCGTTAGCAACAATGGCGTCAGCTGGAGTCTCGTATGGAGCTTAATGCTGCATTTTTATCTTTTAAAGTTTTCCTGATTACATTTTGAGCCAGTTTGCCGCTTATATTTTCAAAGTGCCTTTAAAAAGATGAACTGTGTGATATTACGAGATAAAAGTGACCCGCACAGAACAAAACACGCTTAACGTGAAAAATAAAGCGTGAAGCTTTTTCAACTCCCCGAGCTGCGGCAACACCACACATGAAGTGAATACAGTTAAACACAGATATATGTTGTATTTTAGAGTGGATTTGTTGTTTAGTTCACACAGATGGGTGTTGTGGAACTTTAATGATGTTTTATCGGCTATTTACGCCGAGAGTCGCGGTGAAAGCGAAGCGCAAAACTCCTCTCACGTTAATGAACTAAAGAAAACAACAACTGAGACAAACACTTCACGTCTTCTTATCACTGATAGTTAGATTGATGCTTTTTACATAAAAACAAACATCTGTAACAGCAGCACAAATGCTCGCACATAATCCACACACTTCGCCATGTTATTACTTCTCTTAACTCTTAGTATGTAACGCCCACCGATGATGACGCTGCTTGGTTCTCAAAAACTGGTGGAAACGCGAGTCGGTTCTCTACAGAACACCAAGGTTCAGAGAAACCTGAACAGAACCGGTTCAAGAACCATGGTTTTTTTTGGTGGAAAAGGGGTATCTGTGGTTAGGGTTCAGAAAGGAAGTCAGAGAGGTTGGGGCACAGTGGGTGCAAGACAGGAATATACCCCGGACAAGACACCAAACCATCTCATGGCAATACAGAGTCACTTTATTATACCTAGGGACATATGGTAGCCTGTGGTAGCCTAGTGGGTAGGGCTTTGGGCTATCAACCGGAAGATTGGCGGTTCAAATCCAGGCTCTGCTATGTAGCCACTGTTGGGTCCTTGAGCAAGGCCCTTAACCCTGTCTGCTCCAGGGGCGCCGTAAGTTGGCTGACCCTGCGCTCTGACCCCAGCTTCCAACACCAGCTGGGATATGCGAAGAAAGAATTTCATTGTACTGTACACCTGTATATGTATATATGACAAATAAAGGATATCTTATCTATCAGGGCAGTCAATTTAGAAAACGTACATGGACACAGCGACGTGTCCCGTCAATTCACAGAGTGTTATATGACCCTAATTCTGCTGCCATTGTTAAGTCACATTGATGGCACCCCATGATTGCTCTTTCTCTTCATTTATGACTTCCTTGAATAGCCCCTTAACATAAGGTGTCTGTATTCCATAAAACCTTTATTACTCCATTAAAGCAGCTCCATCTGGTATTTGCATTTAAAAAATAGGTTTCTATTTGGTGACAGTTATATTTCATGGCACATTCTCCTTGTGTCAACCCCCCCACACAAGTTGGCCTGCTTTCTCACACTGCATTAATTATTGATGGGTTGTCTTTAGTGAGAACTGTCTGGGAGAAGCATCTCAACTGTGGCAGGAAACCCTGCCAGCTCATAATGCAATAGAAAAATGAAACTGCCAGCCTGAATAAAACAAGTTTGACATTTTAATAAGATAAAGACAATAAGACAAAGAAAAAAAATGTGCTTGTTAGTATTATATTGTAAAGCGAGCGCTATGGTTCCCTCTTTCTAATTATTTTAGAAGAATTTAGTTGTCACAGGCCGGTAGACCAGTGGATCAGCTGGTTCAGTTTTACATCCAGTATTCATTCTGATTCTATACCTTTTTTGTCCACTCTCTCCACAATGAGTTGCAAAAATACTTCTTACATACATCGATCAGCCATAACTCACTGTCCATTTTATCAGCTCCACTTACCATATAGGAGCACTTTGTAGTTCTACAATTACTGACTGTAGTCCATCTGTTTCTCTGCATGCTTTGTTAGCCCCCTTTCATCCTGTTTTTCAATGGTCAGGACCACTACAGAGAAGGTATTATTTGGGTGGTGGATCATTCTCAGCACTGTAGTGGTGTGTTAGTGTGTGTTGTGCTGGAATGAGTGTATAAGACACAGCAGCGCTGCTGGAGTTTTTAAACACCTCACTGTCACTGCTGGACTGAGAATAGTCCACCAACCAAAAATATATCCAGCCAACAGCACCCAGTTTGCAGCATCCTGAGACCACTGATGAAGGTCTAGAAGATGACCAACTCAAACAGCAGCAATAGATGAGCAATCGTCTCTGACTTTACATCTACAAGGTGGACCAACTAGGTAGGAGTGTCTAATAGAGTGGACAGTGAGTGGACACGGTATTTAAAAACTCCATCAGCACTGCTGTGTCTGATCCACTCATACCAGCACAACACACACTAACACACCACCACCATGTCAGTGTCACTGCAGTGCTGAGAATGATCCACCACCCAAATAATACCTGCTCTGTGGGGGTCCTGACCAATGAAGAACAGGGTGATAGCAGGCTAAAAAAAGTATGTAGATAAATAGATGGACTACAGTCAGTAATTGTAGAACTACAAAGTGCTTCTATATGGTAAGTGGAGCTGATAAAATGGACAGTGAGTGTAGAAACAAGGAGGTGGTTTTAATGTTATGGCTGATCAGTGTACTGTATATACTACTTATTTTCTGTTGTCATTTTTATGTTTGTGATGGGACTTTTTAGCCACAGCATTTCCCACAAATGTGTTGCACTTACCCATGATGAACAGAGGTTAGTGAATAAGCTCACACATTTTTTGCTGGTGGTGTTTGCTTGTTTTTCCCAAATGCAAGCTATTGGTAAAACAGTTATATTGATTTAGCCCATTGATTCAATTTAGTAACTACAAAAGTTGCCATTCAATGTCTTTCCAGAATAAATTGCTGTAAAACATGGGTTCTAGCGCAGATCAACAGGGTCCTTGTACATTGATTCCTCTGAGACAAAGACATAATGAGAACAAGTGCGGTATAAAGGTAGATGTGACGTTTTAATTCATAATCTTGTTGTTTTATTGATTGAACAGACCACAGGGAGTGAGAAAAAGGAACAAATGTTCCTGCCTTGCTTAAAGCTAAACATGTTTTTCCTTAAGAATATTAGTGTGTATCTCTGTGACTCTGTGTGGTCTTGTCCAAAACAAAAACTCTATGTCTGTATTTTTGCTCAGCCATAGTGTCTGTTCCCAACATGTTTTTTTATGATTGAGAACATGTAGAAGTTTGTAGAAGCATTAAAGTTTGAAAGGTAAAGCAAGAACCATAAAAAATTGTAGACAATTAATGGGCACCCAGGTGGCACAGGGGTAAAACACGCTAGCACACCAGAGCTGACATTTCAAACACATTGTTTTAAATCTCAGCTGTGCTATGCGGCAGGATGGGCACCTACATGAACAACGATTGCCTGTTGTTCATACAGGGTGAAAGCCGGATGGGGATTCCTCATAACTGAGTCGAGGGATAATGCGGTGATCAGGGTGTGTCTCTCTGTATACAAAGCTTATCCACATATGAACTCGCCTCGTGCAGGTGAAAAGATGCTGTCGGCTACTGGACACATGTCGGAGGGGGCATGTGTTAGTCTTAGCTCTTCTCAACCAGGGCAGAGATTAACATCAGTAGAGAGGAAGCTTAATGCAATTGGGTAATGGGATACGCTAACAGTCGGGAGAAAAGGGGGAGAAAATGCATAAACAAAATAATAATAAAACAAATTGCAGTAGTATTTCATAGTACTATTCTCCAAGTTTTAAGCTACTTAAGATATAATAATTAGTAAAATGAAAAATATGAGATGTTTTATGATTTTTTCAACCTTAAAGTATTAGCCCACCACTCAGGTGGTGGAGCGGTAAAGCACACGCTGTTCACCAGAGCTGAGATCTCGAATACATCGTATCGAATCTCGGCTCTGCCTTGCCAGCTGAGGCTGAGTGGCTACATGAACAACGATTGGCCTGTTGTTCATATAAGGGGCGGGACTAAGCCGGATGGAGACTCTCTTTCAGACTAGTGCGATTACGACCTCTGCTGGCTGGTTGGTAGCGCCTGCACAGAGATGGGGAAGGAGTGCGGTAGAGGGTGTGGCCCTCCGTGCACAGCGTTGTATCACACTGCACTCGTCAAGTGTAGGTGATAAGATGTTTGATTGCTGGGCACGTGTCGGAGGGGGCGTGGAGCAACCTCGTCCTCCACAATCAGGAGCAGGGACCAGCATTAGTATCAGGATTAGGTATTAATATTAGGATTAGATCTGTGTTCAAATCGACAAAACAGACATGATACTTGATTGTTTCTATTAATCTCTCACAGTTACCAAATAAACTAGTATGAGCAACCTTCTACTTCTTTAAGAAGATGGTTGTCATTCATTTTATGGCTGTGAATATGTGGACACCCATGTTTTTTTTGTCGAGGTCTTTGAGCCACATCCATTGCCGACAGGTGTATAAAATCAGTCTAACAGAATAAACCAAATGCTTATATTGGAAAGTGGAGGATGAAGATGAGTGAATTCCATGTCAGTGCCCATAAGTTTGGAATGGCATGTCCATACTTTTGTTAATATCCAGTAGTGCACGTTCTTTGTTCATGTCTTAACAGTCTGTATGTGTATCCTTGTTCTTTACTCCACAGCTGTATTTACTGTAGCTGTAGTATAGGATAAAAATACAGCACTAATGCTACAGCATGAGCATGGCAGACAATGTGAACTTATTATCTGATAATAAGCTAATCTTATTAATCTCACTGCTTTGATCTCACACACTCATGTTCGAGACAAGTCATCCACCCTAATTAATTACAAATTGGCATTAACCTGCTAGTGCAGCAAGCTTAACATTTCTTCCACACAATTAAAAAGTAAAGAACTACTACTGGTTCACATATGAGTTCATTAATTGTTACAGATGAATCACTTTTTAATTAATTAACACTCATTAATCACATTTACTGGTTTTGGCTTGGGTTTCCTAATTGGGCATTAGCAGTAACCCTGAATAAGCTCATATAGATTATAGCAGGCAGCATGAAGGTGAAGGAGCGTATTATAAATACAGTTCTCTGCAAAAAAGCAACTGAATGAACAGAACAAAACAAGTGTAAAATAGAATTAACTGGTAATTTAAAAAATATGGAGCACATACTACTAATTGGTCCATAGCTTTTAAGTGTGCGTAAGTAGTGAGCTGCCTGTCGATGCTTTTATTAGCGTTCTTTAATGTTACTTTAATATGCAAAGTTTAATTCCAGAAAAAGCTGGGACATTTAGTAAAAATAAATAAAAACAAGAACCTGTGATTCACAACCTATCTTTGTTGAAAACACTGGAACCTTCTTTTCTTACACAATCATGGTACTCTCACCTGTAACCAAGCCACCTGCTCACTGTGAAATGTTTCAAATAGGCTGGACTACTGTAACTCCCTCCTGGCAGGTGCTATGTGCACTATTAAACACCTGCAACTCCCCCTGCAACTCATTCGAAATGCAGCTGCTCCCCTGGTTTCTTAACCAACCTAAACACTGCCACATCATCCCACTGCTGCGTTCTCTTCACTGGCTTCCTGTAGCTGCACACATTCAGTTTAAAACACTGATGCTCACCTACAAAGCCAAAAATGGACCAGCCCCAAACTACCTTAGAGAACTCATAAAACCCCGCTCTGTACCGCGCAACCTCCAAGCCTCTAGTTTCGCTCGACTTGATCCTCCACCCAAAACTTGAGGAAGACAAGCATCAAGGCTCTTCTCTGTACTTGCACCCAAGTGGTGGAACGAGCTTCCTCTGTCTGGTGATTAAAAACCCACCTTTTTACTAAGCACTTAAGCTGACATGTACTTACTTACTAACACTCTTATTCATTTCCTGCAAAAAAACAAAAGAAAAACACCAACTTTGGTTCTAACAGAGTTTCAGCAGATTTGTGTTCTTGGACTGTTGTCTACTTAAACTAGAGTAAGGTAATATTATTATATTGTTTAATGTTGTATTATATTTTAAATTGTTACATTAAAAAAAATATATATTATTTTAAGTGCACAGGTGGGACAGGGCTAATTACGTAAGCTCGCCCACTCCCGATTGGGTGTGTTTGCTTTGCATTGCTGTGTTTAAGGGAGGGGAAGGCCTGAGGTGTCATGATGAATTGACATCTTGTCTGGGGTTTGTTACTGCATTTTGCTCAGGGATTTTGAAAAACCAGACCCATCAAATTATACAGCAATATACAGCATTATGTTCCACATTTCTTATATCACATTGCCAAATGTGTATACAGTAGTATTTTCCTCAGCAGATAAAACTACGAGGGATGTTCAAAAAGTTTCCATACTTGTATATTTCCTTTGGAAACGGTGAGGGTGGGAGGAGTAGTAATTGGTCGTGTCTGAGAGACTGAGAGAGAGCTTATAGTCCGGATTTAGCGCCATCTGATTTCCACCTTTTTGGACCGCTCAAAGAAGCTTTAAGGGGAAGAAGATTTTCATGTGATGATAATGTGAAAGCAGTGGTGCATCAGTGGCTATGCGCTCAACCAAAAAAAATTTTTGCTGATGGCATTAAAAAGTTGGTACGATGCTGGGAAAAAAATGCATTGCAAAGAAAGGTGACTATGTAGAAAAGTGATGTAATTTGTTTTTAAAATTGTTAATAAATAGTGTTTAAAAAAAATTATTACCACCTTATAGATTTTCATAAATGACAGTATGGAAATGTAACTGACACACATAATACACTGTTGTACCTTCTAAATATTTATGATGCACAAAATGTATCATTAAGGATGTCATGTAAAAACCAAAAACACTGCTGCATTGAGCTGCGTTTTGTACTAAACTGTATGTATTTGTTACTCCAACTGTATTAAAACTTTAGTCAGAAGCATAAGCTTTTATATCTTCTTGATTGAAAGTACACTCAGAGTCTGTGATCCCGAGGATTCGATCAGCTTCATTTCACTCATGCACACACAGTAGGTTTATGCTCAGGGTTTTAATTATGTTCACTTTGTCCTCAAGCCTTTAGAGCACAGCTGCTGTGCTGCTCCAGGGAGTTACACCAACATGAGATTTTGACATAAGAGGTTTTACCCAGATTATTGCTCTTCTTCTCACCTTTTGCTACTCACTCAGTTATGAGAGTGTGTCATTTGTGGTGAATAAAGATCTGGACCTGTATATACACAACTTATACTTAAAGTGAGAGGTTTACATAAATGTGTAAAGGACAGATTTTTTAGTGCCATCAGCAAAAAATTATTTTGGTTGAGTGTGTAGTCACTGATGCACCGCTGCTTTCACATCATCACATGAAAATCTTCTTCCCCTTAAAGCTTCTTTGATCAGGTGCTAAATCTGGACTATAAGCTCTCTCTCAGTCTCTCAGACACGACCAATTACTACTCCTCCCGTCCTCACCGCTGCCAACAATAATATAATAATATAATAAATAAATAAGCTTAAAAAGCTCCAGTCTTAAGTAAATTTTAAAAAGCAGATCTAAATATTTTGCATATTTTGCATTTGGGGAGCACAGTGACAGAGCAGATGACACTGATCCGGGGTTCTTATGACTTTGGTTTAAACCTAGCCTTATTCATGGTTTCTAAAAGTACTCTAGTTTCCTTTCACTATTTAAAAACACCTGTATGTGCACTGGCTAGTGTACATTTACATTTATCTTATTATTGTTTAAAGCAGATGCCATTATCCAAAGGAACTTACAACTGAAAGCAATTGAGGGTTAAGAACCTTGCTCGGGGGCCCAACAGTGGCATCTTGGCAGCGGCTAGACTCAAAACAGAGACCTCCTGATTACTAGTTTGATATAGTAACCATGTATGTAACATGCTTAAAAATAATAATCTTATGTGTCCACAGGCTCGTGTCCACTAGGCTCACTTCAGTGTGACAATGGTGTCTGTTACAAACCAGAGCAAAAGTGTGATTTTATTGACAACTGTGGAGACGACACTGATGAGAAGGAGTGTGGGACTTCCTGTTCATTTGAAAACGGACGTTGTGGGTGGAAGAGTTCTCATGCTGACAATTTCGATTGGATGCTGGGCACTGGCACCGCCCAGAGCATCAGACCACCCTATGATCACACTCTAAAGAATGAAAACGGTAAGAAAATTTACATTAAGGTAAAAAGTTAATTATTACATGGCCAGTGCATACACCTACTTCAAATTTACACACAATCATTTTCACTTACAAACCCCAATGCCAATTTTTACTTAAAACCCCCATTCACTTAAACTTTTATACTACTGACTAATACTAATATAATACTAAAGAAGAGATTTTGCATGTTTCACTGACCAACTTGTATTTTGTAAACATGACCCCATTTTGCCTGATTCAAAAAAGTTGGGACAGGAGCAAATAAGGAGTTTATCAAATATTGAAGATACACTGTTTTATAATATTCCACAATAAGCAGGTGAATTGATAACAGGTGAGGGAATCGTAAGTGTTATAAAAGAAGGATCCACCAAAAGCTCAATTCTGGCAAGCAGTGATGTAATGTGGCTTACCACTTTGTACCAGACTTCATGAGAGACCTGCCAATCAGATAAAAAAAGAACATTGTAGGAGAGCAAATCATTTAGGTCTTTCAACATCTACTGTACATAATATCAAAAAAGCTCAGTTCACTGTAGGACAAGGTCGGGAACCACAGCTGAATATGCATGACGTTTGAGCCCTCAGATGGCATTACATGAAAAACCGTCATTCTAAAATGATAAGTATTGCCACATGGGCTTGTGATTACTTCAGAAAACTGTTGCTACTTAACACAGTCTGCCAATGCATCAGGAAATTTAACCTGAAACTTTAATATCTAAAGACAAAGCCATACAATTAGTCTATGCAGAAGTATTTCTACAGGAAAAGTCCCAAATTATTTAAAAGTGTATTTAATAGCAAAGAGGATGTTTCTCTTATTTATATTTATAGTTAAAAAATGCATATAACACATCATCAAAAAAACATCAAGTGAGTGATGTACCAGGACATACTGGAGGAGAATTTATTCTCCTCAAGCCAAGAAACTAAATCTAGCCATTTAAACAGGGCAACAACCTTAAAAAAGGCCAACATTACTTCACAATTTTCCTAAAAAGGTGCTTGTGTATAGCCCAGACAATCTCCTGCATGGATGGATGGATAGATGAATGGATGGATGGATGGATGGATACTTTGGACTCCTGTAGTTGAACAAAAAGAAGAACTAATACATAAATGATTACCTGATTATAATCAGTTAGAAATATTTAATTTGATTTGTAGTTCATCACAGGGACACTTGCAACCTTGTGAATTTGAAGACAGTAATGGGTCAAAACCATAATGGTGCAAAAACCCATTCCAAAACCATCCAAAAGCTGTAACTGACAACAACAACTTTATAACAAAGTACTGATATTACTGATTTGTGATTTGCTTGATATTTATAAGTATAGGGTTAAAAAACAACAGCCATTGTATATACACCAATCAGGCAAAAAATTATGAAATGCTCTGACGCAGTTGTCTAGCCATTACAGTTTGGCCCTTGTCAAACTCGCTCAGATCCTTATGCTTGTACATTTTTCCTGCTTTTAACACATCAACTTTGAGGATAAAATGTTCACATGCTGCCTAATATATCCCACCCACTAACAGTTGCCGTGATGAAGAGATAATCAGTGTTATTCACTTCACCTGTCAGCGCTCATAATGTTATGCCTGATCACTGTATGATGTGACTTTTAATGCACACATCATAGAGTATATAAAGAAAATAGACACTTTAAGGACGCCCTTTGTGAGAAGGGCCTGCCAACTCTCTCTTTTAGCTTTTTTCCTTATGATTCCCTTGCGCACCTCACAGCTCCTGAAACACCCAATCCTACAATACAACAAACCACAGATCAGTTAAACAAGTCTCAGAAGTGCTGCATCAGCCCTCACTCCATTTTCAATTCCGAATCATCCCCAAACCACTAGCTTCTGGTTTGGCTTCACTATATACCAAATACCTTTCTACACAATACATGACATAAATGTTAATATACTTAGTATTTATTGTACAAATTAAAATAGATCAATAGTTAGAAACCAATAAAAGAGGCTTGAATCTTAAAAAAGTGTATGAAACAGTTGTCTCTTCCAAGTTCAGAAAGAACCACACTGTAGCTGCTGGTGGTCTTCTTTATCCAGTGTGTTTTTGTTTAGCTGTGGTAAATCAGAAGGCTTTTCATTTGTAAGGCTGGCACCAGATTGGATGCTGTCAGATCTCTGAAATTGATAAAATGGCATAAGTCCACATATACTGTATATACTGTTTCACCCTCAGGTCACTTTGTGTATATGGCGGCAACTCCAGTGGGTTTAAAGGGGGATAAAGCTCATATGAGAAGTTCTGTATGGAAGGAGTCTAGCACCACCTGCAAACTGGCATTCTGGTACTACATTTCCCACAAGGCAACAGGAGTCATCCGTCTTTTCTTAAAGGTAAAGCAAATGATCATACCTGTGCTCATTAAAATAGTGGACTGGAGTGTTTGAGAGACACTGACGTTTGGATACCACATTATAGCACATTCATAAGCAATACTTAAAGCATGTATAAACTAATGATATACACTAATGAAAGAGGATTAATAAAGAATGAATACATTTTTGTATCAACTTAAAATTAGATTTTGAAGATGATTTAATGCATGTTTGTACATTTGAATTATTGACTGTAAATTACTGTGCTTCTACAATTTATTAATTTAAATTCATTTGAATTTTATGGCATAAAATATGTTTATTCAGTTCTTTATCACATTGAAAGTACAACCCCAAATCAGAAAAAGTTAAGACAGTATGGAAAATGCAAATAAAATACAAATGCAGTGTTTCTTACATTTACTTTGACTTTTATTTGATTGCAGACAGGATGAACCTGAGATATTTCATGTTTTGTCTGCTCAACTTCATTTCATTTATTAATAAACATCCATTCCTGCATTTCAGGCCTGCAACACATTCCAAAAAAAAGTTGGGATGGGGTCAATTTAGGGCTAGTAATGAGGTGAAAAACTAAATAATTATGTGATTTCAAACAGGTGATGTCAACAGGTGATTGTAATCTTGGTTTGGTACAAAAGCAGCATCCAGGAAACCTTTGTCAAGTACTACAATACATTACATGCACAAATGCCACTTAAAACTTTACTGTGCAAAAAAGAAGCCTTATGTTAACCATGTCCAGAAGTGATGGATTGGAGGCATCTAGGATGGACCATCACACAGTGGAAACGTGTATTGTGGTCAGATGAATCAGCATTCCAGATCTATTTTTGGAAAAAATAGACACCGTGTGCTCTGGACCAAAGATGAAAAGGACCATCCAGACAGTTATCAGCAACAAGTCCAAAAGCCAGGGTCTGTCATGGTATGGGTCTGTGTCAGTGCCCTTGGCAAAGGTCATTTACACTTCTGTGATGGCAGCATTAATGCAGAAAAGTACATTGAGATCTTAGAGTAACATATGCTGCCTTCAAGACGTCATCTTTTCCAGGGACGTCCATGCATTTTTTAACAAGACAATGCAAAACCACGGGCGGCACGGTGGCTAAGTGGGTAGCACTGTCTCCTCACAGCAAGAAGGTCCTGGGTTCGATCCCCAGGTGGGGCCGTCCGGGTCCTTTCTGTGTGGAGTTTGCATGTTCTTCCCGTGTCTGCGTGGGTTTACTCCGGGTGCTCCGGTTTCCTCCCACAGTCCAAAGACATGCAAGTGAGGTGAATTGGAGATACAAAATTGTCCATGACCATGTTTGACATAACCTTGTGAACTCATGAATCTTGTGTAATAAGTAACTACCGTTCCTGTCATGAATGTAACCAAAGTGTAAAACATGATGTTAAAATCCTAATAAACAAACAAACATGCAAAACCACATGCTGCACACATTACAAAGGCATGACTGTGGAAGAAGAGGGTACGGCTACTGGACTAGCCTGCCTGCAGTCCTGACCTGTCCCCAATAGAGAATGTGTGGAGAATTTTAAAACGAAAAATGCGACAACGACGACCCCGTACTGTTGCACATCTTAAGACGTGTTTGCAGGAAGAATGAGACAAAATAAAAGCTGAAACGTCTTTTAAGTGTGGTGAAAAGAAATAGCAACATTACAAAGTGGTAAATGCTTTACTGTCCCAACTTTTTTTGGAATGTATTACAGGCCTGAAATGCAGGAATGGATGATTATTAATGAATTAAATGAAGTTGACCAGACAAAACATGAAATATCTCATGTTCATCCTGTCTGCAATTAAATAAAAGTCAAAGTAAATGTAAGAAACATACTGTCCCAACTTTTTCTGATTTGGGGTTGTATATAGCAGTGGTGCTTCATGTGAGATTTATGAATAAAAACTGAAACCCTTTCAGTTTGAGGGTAAATTGTGCTGTTCGTATTTTCTCCCTGCATCTAAGGTATCATAAACTCCATAAGCCACATAGCAAAGGAACTTCCCTTGTTTTTAATTGTGAACAGTGAAGATTTTGTTGGATTGACAGGCTTTTGAGTGCATCAGGTTACTATTATGAGTAGGAAATTGTGGATCAAATTGTATCTACATAATTAATTCAAACGGTCTAAAAATTATGACTTTTAATATTGAGGTTTACAGTGAGTGTATATTAGTAGAACAAACTCTGGAACTTAAATATACAGTCTCTATTGCTTCATTAAGGCTCAGTATGTGCCATATGTTCAGAGGGTAAAGCAATGCCAAACTGTCCATGTGGTCATCCAGACACCCTTACAGCCTTTTTAACCATCTGGCCCTGCACTCCAGACAAAGTAACCTTAGGTTGCTAAGGGCTTGTACAATAAATACTGATAAAATAAAATGTTTGCAGTAAATGTCATTTAGAAGCTAATGCATGCTTGTGTAAAATAATAAAAGGGAAGAGCAGACATTAATCGTATGCATAATATGCACAGCTGATGCAATTGTTGTGTCTAAAAATGTATTAACGTCATGTTTTACACTTTGGTTACATTCATGCCAGAACAGATAGTCACTCATTACACAAGATTTATCATTTCACAAGTTTGATGTTAAACACAGTCATGGCCAATTTTGTATCTCCAATTCACCTCACTTGTTGCACAGCTTTGGACTGTGGGAGGAAACCCATGCAGTTACTGGGAGAACATGCAAACTCCACCTGGGGGACCACCCCACCTGGGGATCGAACCCAGGACTTTCTTGCTATGAGGTGACAGTGCTACCCACCGAGCCACCATGCCGCCCTTTTTATGACAACAGGGTGCCACAGCTGTTATAGTGGGGTCCTGAGGACCCAGGTTCTATTTCTTACTTACAAACTGTTTGGGGTGGTGTTTGTTTTATTTGCAACAATTTTCACAGTTATCCTAAGTGAATAACCCACAATGCATGTAATTACCTCATGTCATATCAATTACACTAATTGGTTTAGCTTTAACGGCTGTTTGGGCGGCACTGTGGCTCGGTGGGTAGCACTGTCGCCTCAAAGCTAGTAGATCCTGGGCATGATTCCCATGCTCTGGTTTCCTTCTACAGTCCAAAGACATGTTATTCAACATGTGCCTGACCAAGTTAAACAGGCAGATCATGCAAAACAGGTTTACTAGCAGAAGAGTAAGCGATTGCAGGACATATTCAGATTCTACATTTTGTGTGAATAAATGTGTTGTCAGCACGGTGGCTCTGTGGGTAGCACTGTCGCCTCACAGCAAGAAGGTCCTGGGTTCGATCCCCAGGCTGGGCGGTCCGGTTCCTTTCTGTGCAGAGTTTGCATGTTCTTCCTGTGTCTGCGTGGGTATCCTTCGGGAGCTCCGGTTTCCGCAAACAGTCCAAAAACATTCAGTCAGTTCGGTTAATTGGAGACACTGAATTGCCCTATATGCAAATGGGTGTGTGTAAGTGTATGTGTGTCTGCCCTGCGATGGACTGGCCGCCCGTCCAGGGTGTTATTGTGTGCCTTGCGCCCATTGAAAAGCTGGGACAGGCTCCAGTTTTTAAACTCCTCACTGTCACTGCTGGACTGAGAATAGTCCACCAACCAAAAACATATCCACTGATGAAGATCTCAAAGATGACACACTCAAACAGCAGCAATAGATGAGTGATCGTCTCTGACTTTACATCTACAAGGTGGACCAACTAGGTAGGAGTGTCTAATAGAGTGGACAGTAAGTGGACACAGTATTTAAAAACTCCAGCAGCACTGCTTGTCTGATCCACTAATACCAGCACAACACACACTAACACACCACCACCATGTCAGTGTCACTGCAGTGCTGAGAATGATCCACCACCTAAATAATACCCGCTCTGTGGTGCTCCTGTGAGAGTCCTGATCATTGAAGAACAGCATGAAAGGGGGCTAACAAAGCATGCAGAGAAACAGATGGACTACAGACAGTAATTGTAGCTCTACAAAGTGCTTCTATATGGTAAGTGGAGCTGATAAAATGGACAGTGCGTGTAGAAACAAGGAGGTGGTTTTCATGTTATGGTGTATCGGTGTATTTTCTACACCAAAAATGGACAGACCTCAGACCTTTGGCCATAACAGCACGATTATTTTTCACCATCTGCTAAACCCACCTCCTGCCTCGTATTGCTGGATTAAGTGAACTCAGTGAAACAAGTTCCAAGGGAATCTAAACGCATGTGTATAACCAAGAATTCAACTAAGTTTGAAAATGTAACAATGTTTTATGCTTCAAAGTGGGACTGGAACTATATAAAAATCTAAAGTTATTACATACAGTTCAATATCATTGTCGTTGAATGTCATGCTTGTTGAGTGTCGTATTCAAATCTATGGTTCAGTTCAGGCTGGTCCACTATTTCTCTATGATTAACATCAACAAAGGTGCAAGAGCACAAATCTAGAATGTAATAGTAATCTCCTGCCTTAAAACTTTACTTCAGTGGCTCAGCCCAAATGATCAAAAACAAACTGAAACTACACCTCCATACAATAACTATTTCTCCCATAATGTAAAAGAGAGTTTTTTCTTGCCACTGTTGCCCTCGGCTTGCTCAGCAGGGTTTTTGGTCGGTCGGTCCTGGATTCTATAAAGTTGCTTTGAGACAATGTCCATTGTAAAAAGCACTATACAAACAAAGTTGACTTGACTTGCATTTGGTTATGTAACTTTATTCTGACACCTACCAGATACAATCCAGCAGTCTTGAGACACTGCTCCCACCTAGGGGTGACAATAAGATAATAACAAAGTCAAAAGTCAAAGTCAAAGTGAACTTTATTGTCATTCAGACTATACAGCTAGGAGTGCACAGCTGAACGAGATTGCGTTTCCCAAGCTCCAATATGCAGAATATAAAACAAAAAAAAGACACAAGACAAAATATACATTAGGTTTTAAAAAAAGATATACATTAAGTGAAAAAAAAAAACACTATTGCACATACATTGTAAACAGACATAAAATACATGTTAAGTAAAGTAAAAAATATATACACACTAAGTAGGAAATATTGCATATAATTACACCCGAAATACAATGCGGCCTGGTAATAAATAGCCGGTACAGGTCCGCGGCCCGGTGGTTGGGGACCACTGTGCTAGACCACTGGGTCAGAATATCTCCAAAACTGCAGCTCTTGTAGGGTGTTCCCGGTCTGCAGTGGTCAGTATCTATCAAATGTGGTCCAAGGAAGGAACAGTGGTAAAACGACGACGTTCATGGGCGGCCAAGGATCATTAATGCACGTGAGGAGCGAAGGCTGGCCCGTGTGGTCCGATCCAACAGATGAGCTACTGTAGCTTACATTGCTGAAGAATTTAATGCTGGTTCTGATAGAAAGGTGTCAGAATACACAGTGCATCGCAGTTTGTTGCGTATGGGGCTGCAAAAGGGGGACCAACACAATATTAGGAAGGTGGTCATAATGTTATGCCTGGTCGATGTATTCGTTTTACATTTACTGCTTTGCGGCTGAGCTGTAGTTGTTCCTGAATCTTCACTTCACAACAACAGCTCTAACAGCTGACCAAGGCAGTTCTTACTCTCACAGGGCAGAAATATGATAATCTGACTTGTTGGAGAAGTGCCATTATTATGACAATGCTATGTTGAAAGTCTCTGAGCTCTGTGGTACAACCGTTTTTAGTGAATTTTAAGCAGTACTCTAGACCTAAATGAACAAGAAACAGAAAGTTCAAACAAAGGACAGTTGGAAACAAGAAATCTGTATTTATGATGTGCATACTATTCTGAGAGTGTCTTTTAAAACAGACTGGCAATAAAAAATAACCCTTTCTTTACTCAGACTATCCACTTTACAGTCTGCACACTCCTTTCACCTTCTCTACATTTTATTACATTACAGACACATTCTATAATAGATTGAGTTCAATTTTTGTCACACAATTCTACACAAAATAGCCCACAATGACAAAGTGAAAGCAGGTTTTTAGACATTTGTGCGATCAGATTTATGGTGAGCAATCAGGGAGGACGGGCCTTGTCCAGGGAGAGGAGCAGGAACCCAAAAGGTCACTCTGACAGAGCTCTAGTGTATCCTTGTGGAGATGGGAGAACCTATCAGAAGATCAGACATCCAGACAGTACTCCACAAATCACTCCTTTATGGTAGAGTGGCCAGACGGACGCCGCTCCTTAGTAAAAGGCACATGACAGCCTGCTTGGAGTTTGCCAAAAGGCACCTAGAAGACTCTCAAACCATGAGAAACAAGATTCTCTGGTCTTTTTGGCCTGAATACCAAGCGTCATGTCTGGAGGAAACCAGGCACCACTCATCACCTGGCTAATGCCATCCCTACAGTGAAGCATGGTGGTGGCAGCATCATGATGTGGGGATGTTTTTCAGCAGTGGGACTGGGGTGACTAGTCCTGATGGAGGGAAAGATGAATGCAGCCAAGTACACCGACATCCTTGAAGAAAATCTGCTCCAGAGCGCTCTGGACCTCAAACTGGGGTGAAGGTTTACCTTCCAACATGACAACGGCCCGAAGCACACAGCCAAGAGAACAAAGGAGTGGCTTCAGAGAAAGTCTGTGAATGTCCTTGAGTGGCCCAGCCAGAGCCCAGACTTGAATCCAATCAAACATCTGTGGAAAGAGCTGAAAATGGCTGTGTACCGACACTCCCCATCCAACCTGACGGAGCTTGTAAGGATATGCCAAGTCCAGAAACAAGTGTGCCAAGCTCGTAGCTTCTTTCCTAAAATGTCTTGAAGCTGTAATTGCTGTCAAAGGTGCATCAACAAAGTATTAGGCTAAGGGTGTGTACAGATATTGTGTGTGGATGTTTATGACAAAAAATGAACTGAATCTATTACAGAATAAGTCTGTAATGTAATACACTGTGGAGAAGGTGAAAGGGGTGTGCAGACTTTCTGGCTTGACTGTATATAAGAGCATGCATCCCAGAAAACTGTTTTAGGATTTTACTGAGTAGATTAAATTTAAGCCATTGTAAGTACTATACAATATTGTATAATAATATGAGTAGAATTTGTAATAGCCATAATAACATTACTTACTAAAAATATAATAAAAACCACTTCTTGAAAGAATAATTGAGAATATTGTCTGTGGTAAACTTCTGCACAATAATAATACAAATTATACAGTGGACTATAATAAACAGTAAATGACAGTTCATTAATTTGATTTTGGTTTCACATAAAAATGATAAAATCAGCTGGTACACTTAATATGATTTTTAAACAGCTATGTTAAACAAGAAGTAGGTGGAAGTGCAGGAAACGCAGACAAGCTTCTATAGAGACTTTTGAAGGTCTTGGTGAGATACAATTTATAGCCAAAAGTATGTGGACACCTGACCATAACCTTGTTAGACATTTTATTCTATTACTGTAATTGCACCCCCCCCCTCCCCCCTTAAGGAAAGTCCTTTAGTGGCACTGATGTTGTAGAAGGTTTGGCTCATTATAATCTATTTCAATGGTGTTTACTTGGGTTGAGTTCATTGCTCTGAGAATGCCACTGGAGTTCCTTCAAATCTAATTAATCAAACCAGTGCTGTTTTACCACTTTACTGCTATTAAAGAATGTATATTATCACAAGCTATTTAATAAAAAAGGAGTAATGCTATTACATAATTACTGGAAAATAGAGTTCATTTTTGCTGCTGTTTATTGCTTGTTTATTTACTGTTTATTTCTTGCATGCATTTCTTTACAAACTGACAGCCTTAAAAGCAAATATGCTCATGATTGACACTCAAATGGTACTCAGGTGGATTGGCTACTCTCCACTTGCCCAATGGGTATACAGTGGTACCTTGAAACTCAATGTCAATTGGTTTTGGGAGTGGCGCTGAGTTTTAAAGGCGTTGAGTTTCAAGGTATTTTTTTCCCATTAGGATGTATGGGAAACCTGTTAATGCGTTCCATGGTCCCGTACACTTGACTGTATTTTAGGCTAATGTAAAATAATGGGGTTGTTTTTGAGACTTATACACTAAAAATAACACAAATATAATATAAAAAACACTGAAATAAAAAGCTGATTCTTACAATATCTCAGCACCCCGAGCTGTATCACAAGTTTAAAAGTGAAACAGGAGGAAAATGCAGCTAAACACAGATGGACATGGGCGCTTTCAGAGTGAATCTGATGGTTATTCCACACAAATGCAGTTTTGTCTCATATGCACACTTTGATGACGTATTAGCGCTGAACAAAGCGACTGTTCATTGTTAATTTCAAATTAAATAAATAATAGTTTAAAAAACAAACTGAACACATTTAAGGGAGTTTAAGGGAAACGAAGGGTAAACATTTCTCGACAAAGGGTGTTGAGTTTCAAAGATTTTGAGTTTAGGGGATGTTGAGTTAGTTGCAAGGTACCACTGTACATGTATTAGCATGTGAAGCCTAAGAGAGACCACTTCTTCACTCCTGTCCAGTATTTCTGGGCTTGGCATTGGATCCACTGCAACCCTGAACAGAATGAAACATTTACTGAAGATAAATAAACAAATAAATAAGTGCTCATTTTAAGTGACTGGATTTAAGTTAATTGGAATTTAGGTGATTTATTGGATTCATTCAATGGTCCATCTCTGAATAAACAGTATTGTTGTTTGTGTAATGCTTAGACCGAGAGTGAGATGAAAGAGATGTGGATGGAGCAAAGCATGATGCCTGAGTGGAGGCGAGCCGAGGTGCTCCTGAGGAACCTGAGGAATTTTGAGCTTATCTTTGAAGTAGTGCGTGTGAGGGATGTTAGCGGCGGGGCAGCACTCGACGACCTGGAGTTTATTGACTGCACCCGCAGTGAGTACCTCTTTTTCCATATTCATGTAGCGTAACCTCATAGATCATTGTTTCTCACTTCAGTAGTTTTTCCTTTCTAAGCACATTTGATTCATGTTGTGGAATCTATTTTAATTTGCTGTGTTAAGTCACTGAAGAGTACAATCAAGGATTGCTAACAACAGGAATTTGGAAATATTACCACACAGCAAGGGTGTCAGACTTTAGTCCTCGGGCATTAAAACGGTTTAGCAAAAAGAGTTTAGCATTGTACCTCATTTAATTATATTTTTTATATTTGTTTTTTTTTGTATTTTACCCCTTTTTCTCCCACTTTTAGCGCATCCAATTTCTGCCCGTCAATCATCCTCTCACTAATGCTGGTCCCTGCTCCTGATTGGGGAGGACAAGGCTGCTTCACGCCCCCTCCGACACGTGCACAGCAAGTGAACATCTTATCACCTACACTTGACGAGTGCAGTACAGTGCTGTGTACGGAGGGCCACACCCTCTACCGCACTCCTTTCCCATCTCCGTGCAGGCGCCACCAACCAGCCAGCAGAGGTCGTAATCGCACTAGTCTAAGAGAGAGTTCCCATCTGGCTTAATCCCGCCCCTATCTGAACAACAGGCCAATCGTTGTTCATGTAGCCGCTCAGCCTCAGCCAGAAGGCAGAGCTGAGATTCGATACGATGTATTTGAAAACTCAGCTCTGGTGAACAGGGTGTGTTTTACCGCTGTGCCACCTGAGCGGCTATATTTGTTTTTATTAAATGAATGAATCTTTTTTGCTTAAATATAGTGTTTCCTGTAGCTGCCCGCAGTCAGCTACAACACCGGTGCTCGCCTACAAAGCCAAAAACAGACCTGCCCCAAGCTATCTTAGAGAACTCATAAAACCCCACTCTGTACCACACAACCTCCGAGCCACTAGTCTCGCTCAACTTGATCCTCCACCCAGAGCTCAAGGAAGACACGCATCAAGGCTCTTTTCTGTTCTTGTACCCAAGTGGTGGAACGAGCTTCCTTCGTCTGTCCGAACATCTGAGTCTCTCACTGTCTTCAAAAAACGATTAAAAACCCACCACTTTACTAAGCACTTAAGCTAACATGTACTTACTAATTTTATCTTATCTTATCTTATTTATTTCTTGCATTTTAAAAAACCTTTGGTTCTAACAGGGTTTCAGCAGATTTGTGTTCTTGGACTGTTGTCTACTTAAACTAGAGTAAGGTAATGTTCACTATGGAAGCACTTTTTTAAGCCGAAAATGTAAATCTATTGTTGGTCAATTCCCGCACACAATTTCTTCATCTTCCGACTGTTAAGACCCGTCTAGGGTTAGGCTGTAACATAAATTGGGTGTGGTTGGATGGAAGCAGTTCTGTGGTAAACGAATATCTAACTGGAAATATATGGTCATACAGCACTCAAGTAACAAACAGATGAAACTGAGACGTAACAAGTGCAAGTCATGATTTTATAAGGTAATAAAGAGAGATGTTGTACAGTGCACAGGGACAGTCGGTTGCAATATTTATAAGAGGGGAAAAACAATGATCACAGCAATATACAGAAAATAACACACAATTACGATTTACAACTACAAAGTGTCTACGATGAAATCACATATATACGAAGCTCATGAAGACTACTCAGTGGGGTCACAACCATTTACACAGGATCACATTATACGCAGCATTAGCCAGAATGAAGCTCACTAAGAAACACACTAGTTAACCAGCAGTAGCGAAGAAGCACACCTCCGTTAATGGCAGTGGCTCCTTGACAGTCTGCTGCTTGTTAATGATAAGGTCCTTCTTCCTGCATGCAGCCTGATTGGTGGATGACGCTCAGCCTTTCCAGAAATCATAGCAATACTACAGGAAGAAACTTCTAGTCCATTCAGTGATCTATTTGCTAAAATTTGCTACAACCCCAAATCAGAAAAAGTTGGGACAGCGTGGAAAATGCAAATCCTCTTACATTTACTTTGATGATTGCAGACAGGATGAACCTGAGATATTTCATGTTTTGTCTGCTCAACTTCATTTCATTTATTAATAAACATCCATTCCTGCATTTCAGGCCTGCAACACATTTAAAAAAAAAAGTTGGGACAGTAAAGCATTTACCACTTTGTAATTTTGCCATTCCTTTTCACCACACATTCTCTACTGGGGACAGGTCAGGACTGCAGGCAGGCCGGTCCAGTACCCATACCCTCTTCTTCCACAGCCATGACCTTGTAATATGTGCAGCATGTGGTTTTGCATTGTCTTGTTGAAAAATGTATTGATATGTTGCTCTAAGATCTCAATGTACTTTTCTGCATTAATGCTGCCATCACAGAAGTGTAAATTACCTTTACCAAGGGCACTGACACAGCCCCATACCATGACAGACCCTGGCTGATAACAGTCTGGATGGTCCTTTGGTCGTCTTTGGTCTGGAGCACACGGCGTCCATTTTTTCCAAAAAAGACCTGGAATGCTGATTCATCTGACCACAGTACACGTTTCCACTGTGTGATGGTCCATCCTAGATGCCTCAGAGTCCAAAAAAGTCGACGCTGCTTCTGGACATGGTTAACATAAGGCTTTTTTATTGCACAGTGAAGTTTTAAGTGGCATTTGTGCATGTAACTCTGTATTGTAGTGCTTGACAAAGGTTTGCCAAAGTAATCCCTCACCCATGTGGTTATATCAGCTATTGTTGAGTGGTGGTTCTTGATGCAGTGCCGTCTGAGGGATCGAAGATCACAGGCGTTCAGCTTAAGCATACGCCATTTACGCACTGAAATTCCTTTCGATTTCTTAAATCGTCATTTTCTCACACATTTGTTGACAAACTGGAGATCCTCTGATCATCTTTGCTCATCAGAGACTCAGCCTTTCCTGGATGCTGCTTTTGTACAAAACCATGATTACAATCACCTGTTGACATCACCTGTTTGGAATCACATCATTATTTAGTTTTTTGCCTCATTACTAGCCCTAAATTGTCTCCATCCCAACTTTTCTTGGAATGTGTTGCAGGCCTGTAATGCAGGAATGGAGGTATATTAACAAATGAAATGAAGTTGAGCAGATAAAACATGAAATATCTTGAGTTCAAACTGTCTGCAATCAAATAAAAGTCAAAGTAAATATAAGGTACACTGCATTTTTATTTTATTTGCATTTTCCATACTGTCCCAACTTTTTCTGATTTGGGGTTGTACAAAACATAGTGGAAGGAGCACACAAACTAACGACACAAATATACACCAACTGTCTGAAGGGCATAATAAGACCTTTCACTTTTATACAAATACTTCTAACATTATATCATGGATAAAGAAGCTGATGCAAGTAAGAGCAGCTCAGATGGATCAAAAACACCTGTTGAGAATAAAAAATACCAGACTTCTGATAATATTCTGGTGGTTCTTGATCTAAACAGTGGGAACCACTGCTTTTAATTGCTTAGTGGGTAAACAGCTTTACAGCTCAAGTAAAACACACACGCAAACACACACCTACACATTTGACACATTTAGATTAGATGTCATTCTGCCTCACACCTTTTAATTTCCCATAAGCCTTGCTAGTTAATAATGTTCATGTAGCAACATGATCACCAAGACTCTTTGGTCAGCTTTCAGCGTTTGCCTTTTAAAGTCTAACCCCTAGTGATAGAGCAACAACATTTGCGAGTGTTTTCTCACCCTGCATTATCCATAGCTCATGCACAGTGCAATTCACAGATCTTGGACGCATGCCGGGCGGCACGGTGGCTCGGTGGATAGCACTGTCGACTCACAGCAAGAAGGTCCTGGGTTGGATCCCCAGGTGGGGTGGTCGGGCTCCTTTCTGTGTGAAGTTTGCATGTTCCCACAGATGCTCAATTAAGTTTAAGTCTGGGGAATTAGGGGGTCAGGGTAGTACTTGGAAGTCTTGATCATGCTTTCTAACCAATGTCAGACATTTCTAGCCATGTGACATGTGGCATTGTCTAGCTGGAAGATCCCAGCCACCCCAGGAAAGACAATTTTACCCATGGTACTTTTAGCCATGACAGCACGAGGGATATACAGTATGTGCAGACAGCCTATCACATACCTTGTATACCCAACAGCTCATGAAACATGACTTCCTTCATAAGCTACGTGCTGCCGCCGTCGAAAGTAGGAGGTGGTTATAATAATGTTACCCAACTGTGTATATATACAGTATATATATATATATATATATATATAAACTGATCAACCATAACATTAAAACCACCTCTTTGTTTTTACACACATTGTCCATTTTATTGGCTTCACTTACCATATAGAAGCACTTTGTAGTTCTACAATTACTGAATGTAGTCCATCTGTTTCTCTGCATGCTTTGTTAGCCCTCTTTCATGCTGTGGTTCAATGGTCAGGACTCTCCAAGGACCATTACAGAGTAGGTATTATGTGGGTGGTGGATCATTCTCAGCACTGCAGTGACACTGACATGGTGGTGGTGTGTTAGTGTGTGTTGTGCTGGTATAAGTGGATCAGGCACAGCAGCGCTGCTGGAGTTTTTAAACACCTCACTGTCACTGCTGGACTGAGAATAGTCCACCAACCAAAAATATCCTGCCAACAGCGCCCCATGGGCAGCGCCCTGTGACCACTGATGCAGGTCTAGAAGATGACCAACTCAAACAGCAGCAATAGATGAGCGATCGTCTCTGACTTTACATCTACAAGGTGGACCAACTAGGACACGGTATTCAAAAATCCACTCATACCAGCACAACACACATTAACACAACACCACCATGTCAGTGTCACTGCAGTGCTGAGAATCATCCACTACCTAAACAATACCTGCTCTGTGGTGGTCCTGACCATTGAAAAACAGCATGAAAGAGGGCTAACAAAGCATGCAGAGAAACATATGGACTACAGTCAGTAATTGTAGAATTACAAAGTGCTTCTATGGTGGTTTTAATGTTATGCCTCATCGGTGTATATATATATATATATATATATATATATATATATATATATATATATATATATATATATATATATATATATATACAGTGTATCACAAAAGTGAGTACACCCCTCACATTTCTGCAAATATTTCATTATATCTTTTCATGGGACAACACTATAGACATGAAACTTGGATATAACTTAGAGTAGTCAGTGTACAGCTTGTATAGCAGTGTAGATTTACTGTCTTCTGAAAATAACTCAACACACAGCCATTAATGTCTAAATAGCTGGCAACATAAGTGAGTACACCCCACAGTGAACATGTCCAAATTGTGCCCAAATGTGTCGTTGTCCCTCCCTGGTGTCATGTGTCAAGGTCCCAGGTGTAAATGGGGAGCAGGGCTGTTAAATTTGGTGTTTTGGGTACAATTCTCTCATACTGGCCACTGGATATTCAACATGGCACCTCATGGCAAAGAACTCTCTGAGGATGTGAGAAATAGAATTGTTGCTGTCCACAAAGATGGCCTGGGCTATAAGAAGATTGCTAACACCCTGAAACTGAGGTGGCCAAGGTCATACAGCGGTTTTCCAGGACAGGTTCCACTCGGAACAGGCTTCGCCAGGGTCGACCAAAGAAGTTGAGTCCACGTGTTCGGCGTCATATCCAGAGGTTGGCTTTAAAAAATAGACACATGAGTGCTGCCAGCATTGCTGCAGAGGTTGAAGACGTGGGAGGTCAGCCTGTCAGTGCTCAGACCATACGCCGCACACTGCATCAACTCGGTCTGCATGGTCGTCATCCCAGAAGGAAGCTGACGCACAAGAAAGCCCGCAAACAGTTTGCTGAAGACAAGCAGTCCAAGAACATGGATTACTGGAATGCCCTGTGGTCTGACGAGACCAAGATAAACTTGTTTGGCTCAGATGGTGTCCAGCATGTGTGGCGGCGCCCTGGTGAGAAGTACCAAGACAAATGTATCTTGCCTACAGTCAAGCATGGTGGTGGTAGCATCATGGTCTTGGGCTGCATGAGTGTTGCTGGCACTGGGGAGCTGCAGTTCATTGAGGGAAACATGAATTCCAACATGTACTGTGACATTCTGAAACAGAGCATGATCCCCTCCCTTCGAAAACTGGGCCTCATGGCAGTTTTCCAACAGGATAACGACCCCAAACACAACCTCCAAGATGACAACTGCCTTGCTGAGGAAGCTGAAGGTAAAGGTGATGGACTAAACCCAATTGAGCACCTGTGGCGCATCCTCAAGTGGAAGGTGGAGGAGTTCAAGGTGTCTAACATCCACCAGCTCCGTGATGTCATCATGGAGGAGTGGAAGAGGATTCCAGTAGCAACCTGTGCAGCTCTGGTGAATTCCATGCCCAGGAGGGTTAAGGCAGTGCTGGATAATAATGGTGGTCACACAAAATATTGACACTTTGGGCACAATTTGGACATGTTCACTTTGGGGTGTACTCACTTATGTTGCCAGCCATTTAGACATTAATGGCTGTGTGTTGAGTTATTTTCAGAAGACAGTAAATCTACACTGCTATACAAGCTGTACACTGACTACTCTAAGTTATATCCAAGTTTTATTTCTATAGTGTTGTCCCATGAAAAGATATAATGAAATATTTGCAGAAATGTGAGGGGTGTACTCACTTTTGTGATACACTGTATATATATATATATACCTGTATATATATAAGCAGTTTTGAAAGTTGAATTTTTCTGCATTTTTGATACAAGACTTCAGCTGCTCACCAGTATATAGAACAGTGAGTGAGTTACAATCCATATTCATGAGATTCTTTTCTAGTAAGCTTGAGAATATGCTACAGCTCAGAAAATTCACAGTAAAAAGAGATATCTTCTTGACAGGAGGAAAATAGTTCAATTTCTAGCCTGTCAGCTGTACAAATTAGTAGTTCTGGTTCAATCTGTGGAATCTTGAAGCCATGTAAATTAAGATTCAAAAAGGGAACAGTGCCCTCAGGCCATATAAGAGCAAATTCACATCTTCTATGAGATTACGTGTTGTGAATACAGATATATCTTAGGTGCTATAAGGTCAATTACTGATAAAGTCTTTCACTATTGGATCTTTAATGTACTTTCTGTCATTTCATCAAAATTGAGTGCTGTATTTATTTCTACTTTATAATTATTGGGTTATACAAAAACTCTAACAGTAACAATAAGTGGCTTTAGATTTAGAAATGTGTTTTTTAGAAACCTTTTAAGTTTGTCTAAACTTATATACAAAGAATAGTATTGCTCATTCATTAATTATACATTTTTGAGATGCCCAGGTGGCGCAGTGGGATATTCCGCTAGCACACCAGCACCGAGATTCTGAACTCCTCGGTTCAAAATTCAGCGTGGCCACCGGTCAGCTGGGCGCCATCTTGCTGCCATAATTGGCAGTGCCTGTAGCAGACACATTCCTGCTAGGACTATGTGGGTGGGGTCTTCAAGCGCTGTGTGAGGACCCTGACTGGCAGACAGAGAGGCACATGTGCAGAATGCATGGGTGGAAAAGGGTTCCTCTAAGGGCTGCATGTGGGTCAGAGGAGGCGTGAGCAGCAATATACCCACCTCGACTGCAATCAGGGATCCCCCAGCAGTGGAAGACAAATTGACTACACTAAATTGGGAGAAAATGGAAGAAAATTTTTGTTTATTAGTTAGTTATTTTACCATCATGTTTTACACTGTGGTTACATTTATGACATGACAGGTAGTTTTAGGTTACACATAATTCATTAGTTCAAGTTCAAAAGTAAAAAAAAAAAAATTTGTGCATGTCTTCGGACTGTGGGGGGAAACTGAAGCTTCCAAAGGAAACCCACGCAGGCACAGGGAGAACATGCTAACTTCACACAGAAAGGACCCAGACCGTTCTGCCTGGAAATCAAACCCAGGACCCTCTTGCTGTGTGATGACGGTCCTACCCACAGAGCCACCGTGCCACCATTTAATACACAGTCCAGGCAGAAAAATATGCAAATATCTTAATTCATGATTACGCTAACAGTGCATTATTTAATGCTAAAAATCTGTTTATTGAAGCCCATTAAACAAAAAAAATGTAGCAGTGGTTTTCTTTATGAACCCACCTTAACCTAAATAGAAGTTGACTAATTCAAGAAGACAGTGATTTGTGAGTTTTGGGTCAGTTAACACAGGGGTGTCAAACTCATTTTCACTGAGGTCCACATCTGCATTATGATTGTAACGTATCCTGCTGTGATTGCAGTCTGCATTTTAAGTCTTGGACAATTTGTTGTTTTTCTTGGAGGCAAAATTCTGTGTTTGGTGTCAAAATGCCAAATTTATACTGTATATTTATAATGTATATCTACAGGGTGGGCCATTTATATGGATACACCTAAATAAAATGGGAATGGTTGGTGATATTAACTTCCTGTTTGTGGCACATTTTTCAAGATGGGTGGTGACCATGGCGGCCATTTTGAAGTCGGCCATTTTGGATCCAACTTTAGTTTTTTCAATGGGAAGAGGGTCATGTGACACATCAAACTTATTGAGAATTTCACAAGAAAAACAACGGGGTAACTTTATTCTTTCATGAGTTATTTACAAGCTTCTCTTTGTTTACAGCCATTGACATGTCGCAGAGGTTAACACGTGAGGAGCGGATAGAAATTGTGTTGATGTCTGGTGAACGCAGTACCCGGGTCATTGCAGCAGATTTCAATGCAAGACACCCTACGAGACCACCCATCTCCCATGCTACAGTTAGCAAACTGCTTGCCAAGTTTCGTGAAACTGGTTCAGTGTTGGATTTGCCAAAATGTGGACGCATGAAAACTGTCACTAATGAAGAAACATCAGTGGCTGTCCTAGCTTCATTCCCACAGCGTAGCACTCGCCGCATGTCACTGGAGAGTGGCATCAGTCGAACATCCCTTCGGCGGATATTAGCTACTCACAAATGGCACCCTTACAAACTCCAGCTGCTGCAGCATCTCAACGAGGATGACCCAGATCGGCGCACTGAATTTGCAGAATGGGCAAAACAAAAATTGGAACAGGACCCTCAGTTTACACAGAACATTTTGTTCAGTGATGAGGCAAACTTTTATGTGAATGGTGAAGTTAACAAACAAAACCACCGCTATTGGTCTGACACTAACCCACATTGGATAGATCCCTCCAAGACTGTTGGAACACAAAAATTGATGGTATGGTGTGGTATATGGGGTACAAAGATAGTGGGGCCATTCTTCATCAATGGAAACCTCAAGGCCACTGGATATTTGAAATTGCTACATGATGATGTGTTTCCCTCTTTATGCACTGAAGCTGGCACGTTCCCTGAGTTTTTCCAGCAAGATGGTGCACCACCACATTATGGGTGTCAGGTCCGAGCATTCCTAGATGAACAGTTTCCTGGAAAGTGGATTGGTCGTCGTGGGCCAGTTGAATGGCCCCCAAGGTCTCCCGATCTGACCCCCTTAGACTTTTATCTTTGGGGTCATCTGAAGGCAATTGTCTATGCTGTGAAGATACGAGATGTGCAGCACCTGAAACTACGGATACTGGAAGCCTGTGCTAGCATTTCTTCTGCGGTGTTGCTATCAGTGTGTGAAGAGTGGGAGAAGAGGGTTGCATTGACAATCCAACACAATGGGCAGCACTTTGAACACATTTTATAAGTGGTCAGAAACTTGTAAATAACTCATGAAAGAATAAAGTTACGTTAAAACCAAGCACACCCTTGTTTTTCTTGTGAAATTCTCAATAAGTTTGATGTGTCACATGACCCTCTTCCCATTAAAAAAACTAAAGTTGGATCCAAAATGGCCGACTTCAAAATGGCCGCCATGGTCACCACCCATCTTGAAAAGTTTTCCCCCTCCCATATACTAATGTGCCACAAACAGGAAGTTAATATCACCAACCATTCCCATTTTATTTAGGTGTATCCATATAAATGGCCCACCCTGTATATTTATATTGTACTCCTTTACCACAGACATGGCCTCAACACAAGAGACGTACCGGTTTTTCTTCTTGAAGCACAAACTTCTGTTCACTTTCTCATCTTTCATTAAATTTCCTATTTCTGCTTCAATTTTCTCTTCTTGTACATTTTGGGATTATTTGTAAATAATTCTTAACATCAGTTGTTGGAAAACCGCCTCCAGTGGCGGGATGCGGTCACTTTGCGGGTCACAAAGTCAGGACGCATTGAGGGAGATGCAGTTTATGTATGATTTTACAGTGTATTTTAAGACAACCATATGTCTTTTAAGCTCTCGCGGGCCACATAAAATGACATGGCGGGCCGGATTTGGCCCATGGGGCTTGAGCTTGACATGTGTGAGTTAACAGAATGGTGCTTTGGCATAGCTAAGTCAAAGTTTAGTTGGCTGAATTGAACTAAAATGCAGTAACATAGTCTAAAGCAGACTTTTTAAGCAAAAAATAGTGTGCAAGGCTGGACAGCAGATTCAGAAGTTTTACTAGGGAGAGTTTTACTTCTTAAATACAATGATTTAAATTGCAGTGAAATTGTATGTGCGAAATTAGTAGTGTGTGTTTGTTTATTACTATGACTTTGATAACAAAAGTCCATATTTTAAGTAATTAATGAAAAATTTTAGGTAATAGACTCCTCATGTGATTAAAGGACAATGCAATGTTAAATATTTCTGCATCTAGGGTTTTCTATATTTTTCTGCATTTTTTACAGAAGGTGTAGCATTGTGCTAAAGACTTGTGTGATTTGCTTGAAGAAATTTAAGGCTAATGTATTGTAATGAGTTTTCCTTTGGAGGGCTGATGGGTAATGCAGTAAAATGTGATTCCCTGCAGAGTGCTGATGTATGAAGTGATAATGGGTAATGTATTGTAGATTCACTTGAAGCAGCAATTTCATTGCTGACACTCATGTAGGGAGTGCAATGGAAAAATACTGTGACAAAAATGTTGAAGAGCTCTTTCTAACTAACAAGAAGACATTTTTGTCTAAGAGACAATGAAATAGAGAAAGTCCTGATGGGTGTAGTGATTTTTATTTCCTATAAAATATTTGCACAATGTGGTGAGCTAAGTATATGTAAACACGCTTTCTAACTTTCACATTTTCCTATTTTAGCTAACAAGTGAAAAAACTGGGTCATACCAAAAACAACCTGAATATTTGTTACATTTCTACCCTGTCAGAGCATCCTAGAAAACTGCAACTGTGTGCACTGGCTGTAAAACTGGTTAAATCTTAGTCCAACAACAACTCCAAGCCAATAACAGTAGGCACAACAATGCAACAAAGTGCTAAAACTTGTTGGGGTTTAAAAATCATCTTTCCTTATATATTTAACAGGGTACAGGTACTGCTCTCCATCAAGCACACTGACCTGTAAAGTAGTTACTTTTGCCAATGTGACCATAGAAAAATATAAAAAGCTTTATAATTTATCTTTCAATTTAACACATTGCGCTGGATACTTACAGATACACCGATCAGTCATAACATTAAAACCACCTCCTTGTTTCTACACTCACTGTCCATTTTATCAGCTCCACTTACCATATAGAACCACTTTGTAGTTCTACAATTACTGACTGTAGTCCATCTGTTTCTCTGCATGCTTTGTTAGCCCTCTTTCATGCTGTTCTTCAATGGTCAGGACTCTCCCAGGACCACCACAGAGTAGGTATTATTTGGGTGGTGGGTCATACTCAGCAGTGACACTGACATGGTGGGGGTGTGTTAGTGTGAGTTGTGCTGGTATGAGTGGATAAGACACAGCAGCGCTGATGAAGTTTTTAAAAACCTCACTGTCACTGCTGGACTGAGAATAGTCCATCAACCAAAAATATCCATCCAACAGCGCCCCATGGGCAGCGTCCTGTGACCACTGATGAAGGTCTAGAAGATGACCAACTCAAACAGCAGCAATAGATGAGCGATCATCTCTGACTTTACATCTACAAGGTGGACCAACTAAGTAGGAGTGTATAATAGAGTGGACAGTGCGTGGACACGGTATTTAAAAACTCCAGCAGCGCTGCTGTGTCTGATCCACTCATAACAGCAAAACACACACTAACACACCACCACAATAATACCTACTCTGTAGTGGTCCTGTGGGGGTCCTGACCATTGAAGAACAGGGTGAAAGCAGGCTAAAAAGTATGTAGAGAAACAGATGGACTACAGTCAGTAATTGTAAAAAAAAATGCAAAGTTTTGGTCTAAAGTTTTAGTGATATTCACTATGCATATTTAAATAAGCACTTGTTTTATGAGCAGGTGTTACTTATAAAATCAATCTTGCTTAATGAGCACTTGGCAGAGTTGGATTTCTGGCGAAACTCCCAGACCCATACAATCCCACAGAAGTTAAACTCCTGCTAATATTCATTTTGCAAATGTTGCTAAAATGTTGCATATATTGGCACTGTAGTGCAATATGTTACCAAAGATGTGCATTTTGATGGTAGGTGTACCTATTTGATATCTACACTTACAATATAAATGCACAGTATACAGTAACAAGAAAGTATGTCTTGAGAATGTATTTCTATGCACAGTGTAAACCGCCCATCATTCCATCTATCAAAGGAAATGGAACACCTCAAAGCAGATACAGCCACTTTCTGATTACTCCTACGTGCTGAGGCATTGCATTTCATGTACACTGTGTCTGCAATATAAAATACCCACATGTTGAATTCAGGCCCCTTGATTTTCTTTCTGTGGTACACCATTTTGGTCAGGTGTATCCAGTTAGCTTTAATTGTGCGTATATGGTTAGACCACAATTTAAGTCCATCTGTTGTAATCTGGGGAGGGTGGGGGGTGGGGGGCACAATGGCTTGTTTGGTAGCACTGTCGCCTCACAGTGTGTGTGTGTGTGTGTGTGTGTGTGTGTGCGTGTGTATGCCCTGTGATGGACTGGCTACTGTTCAGAGTGTTTTCTACCTTTTGCTCAGTGAGTCGTACCCATCGTGACTCTGAATAGGATTAAGACATAGACAAACAGACAATGAATGGGTAAATGCTGTAATCTGACTTGATTGGGTATATTTAAACTGAATCTCAAAAGAAAAAGCAGTAAAACACGCGCAGCAGTAAAACACGCTAGCACACCAGAGCTGGGATTTTGAATACATTGTATCGAATCTCAGTTCTGCCTTCCGACTGGGCTGGGGGGCTACATAAACAACGTTTGGCTGTTGTTCATACAGTGTTAGGGAGCCAGATGGGGACCTCATAACTGATGCAATTACGACCTCTGCTGGCTGGTTGATGGCGTTTGCACAGAATAGAGGAATAATGCAGATCAGGGTGTGGCTCTCCGTACACAAGGCTGATTCGCATATGAACTCGGCTGGTGCAGGTGAAAAAATGCAGTTGGCTGCTGCTCATGTATCGGAGGGGACGTGTGTCAGTTTGCTCTCCTCAATCAGGAGCGGGGGTCAGCTCCAATAGAGAGGAAGCATAACGCAACTGGGTAAATATTGGACGCGCTAAAAATCAGGAGAAAATGCATTAAAAATTTTTTTAGCTAATTACACATGGCAGGTCTTCATTTTAGCCAGTCCATTAGAATGTGGATAACAGATTTTTTGCATTCCACATTTTTGCAGCTTTAAATCCTTTTTCCCATACACTGTTTTCTAAATAAAATAAAGTCTTGTAAAGAAGAACTCAGATAAAAATATTCAAGCTCTAAACAGTCAGTAGTAGACCTGTGGCTCATAAATGTGCCATAAACTACAGTCAGTAGCCGTATACCTACAAGGAACACCTATATGGTGTGTGACTGTAGCTCCAAGGCAGTCTTTTGTCATAAAGTGTCACCTTGATTTATATCTCTACTTACAACATATACTTGTTTCAGGTGCCGTTCATCCTGGTGTTTGCCCTGCAGCCACTGATTTTGTTTGCAGCAATGGCAAGTGTATCGATTTCAGTCTGGTGTGTGACAGCAAGGCAGACTGTGATGATGGGACTGATGAGCTGGAATGCAGTGAGTGGATCTTCTTTTCTTATTAAACAAAAAGATGTACACAGATTGGTTGTTTTTACAATATATATTAGCAAAACAGTTTGAGAACAACTGAAATTACACCATTTTTTGCATTATTTTTATGGTCCAGTTCTAATTTAAATCATTATAATATATTTGTCTTGAGTATATATAATGTCTTGAATTTGAATTTTGTAAATAATAAAAAAAAATTAAAAATATATTAGCATAATCAAATAAACAAGTAATAGAAGCTTATTGTTGTCTTGAAGCTGCACAACGGCTTCACATCACAGTAAAGTAAATTAGGGTGACCATATTTTGGTTTTTAAAAAGAGAACACTTTGGGATGGCAGCATGGGCCAGACAAACACTAGCACTGTGTAAAAGGATATAAACAATAATAATAACAAATAAAATAGTCCATCAGTAACGCTATCACAGCGTTGACAATAACTTCTATCTTAGTACATGCATTTGGAAATGTTTCAGAATCAGGGAAAGACTTTTTATCAAGGCAGACGTGCAGTCCACTGATCTGTAGCTGTTGTGATGCTTCATAGTGTGAAATGCAAAATCTCCCTCTGCAGCAGTAACAACATAGTCTGTGTTACCCGATCTCACAAAATCTTTAATGTACCTGCCGAACTCCCTTCATTAGCTCCAGTTTTGTGTTTTGTGTTTTGTGTTTACACTTGGGCATTTTAAGAGAAGTGTGAGAAGGTGGAATCTAAAGAGAAAGGTCAAATCAGTACAAAAAACACACAAAGAATAACGAATGCAGGCTACAAAACCTGAATCCCGGACATTTTTGGTGATTGAGAAATTCCGACCGGACGCATTTTTAAGGTCCAAAAAAGAAAACGCCGAAAGCGCCAACAATGGGCACGTCAGCATCAGAACTGGACCACGGAGCAACGGAAAAAGGTGGCCTGGTCTGATAAATCATGTTTTCTTTTACATCACGTGGATGGCCAGGTGTGTGTGCGTCGCATACCTTGGGAACAGATGGCACCAGGATGCACTATGGGAAGATGGCAAGCCGGCAGGGGCATTGTGATGCTTTGGGCAATGTTCTGCTGGGAAACCTTGGGTCCTGCCATCCATGTGGATGTTACTTTGACACGTATCACCTACCTAAGTATTGTTGCAGATCATGTACACCCTTTCATGGAAACGGTATCACCTGATGGCTGTGGCCTCTTTCAGCAGGATAATGCGCCCTGCCTCAAAGCATAAATGGTTCAGGAATAGTTTGAGGAGCACAACAACCAGTTTGAAGTGTTGACTTGGCCTCCAAATACCCCAGATCTCAATCCAATCGAGCATCTGTGGGTGGACAAACAAGTCCACATTTTTGCCCAGTAAATTAGACCCATTGTGAAAAAACAGTAGTAGAACAGAAAGTGAATGAATGAAAAGTTCCTAAGTTGTGTTTGAATAAGAACTTTGTTGTTTTTACTTTATGTTTTCTAGTGGGACTGGCAGGAGCCTGTAACTTTAACATGCCTGAGGGTCAGTGGGAGGAGGCATGTCAACTGATGCAAAAGCAGGATGATGATTTTGATTGGCAGATTGGACACGGTAGAGGGCGTAATCTTACTGGACCTTCCAGTGATCACAGTCCCGGTATGTACCATGACAACAACAATTATCAAAATTTCTGGTATTTCTGGTATAATTCACATAGACTTGTTATTTAAAAAGCTAATTCAGACTTTCATTTAAAGTGTTTACATTTATTTAAACATGCTTAACATCAAACATCTAAGAAAGGGGACAGAAGAGATAGAAAGTGGCTGTGACACTTTGTAAAGGTTTATTGACATTCCAGTGTAGTGTATAATGCTAAATCATGTTCTGTGGAAGCTGTTATTCATTGTGCAGAGATGCAATAATAATGTGTATTTAAAATTGTAAATGCATACTGTTTAAAACTCAACTCATGTCATGTTACAGTCATGTGAAAAAGTCAGGACACCCCAAGAAGACCTTTGTCTTTTTGAACATATTTAAACATTGAACATCTGAGCTTCATTTGAACAGTATTGAGAGATGGAGCTTATATAACTAAACAAATAAAACTGAAAACGAAATACTTTTAAACTCAAGTTATAATGAAAATGCAATGAACAAAAATTGATTGTGATGAAAAAGTAAGGACACCCTATGCCCTAATAGCTGGTATTTCCCCCTTTGGCTGAAATAACCTCAATTAGACATTTTCTATAACCATCTACCAGTCTCTGACATCGACTGGGAGAAAGTTTTTCCCACTCCTCCATGCAGAATTTCTTCAGCTGTGTGAGGTTTGAGGGGTTTCTTGCATGCACAGCCCATTTCAAATCACCCCACAGCATCTCAATAGGATTAAGATCCAGGCTTTGACTTGGCCATTCCAGAACTCGCCATTTCTTTCTTTTGAGCCATTCCTTGGTGGATTTACTGGAATGGTTTGGGTCGTTGTCCTGCTGCATGGTCCACCTCCGCTTCAGCTTCAGTTTTTGGACAGATGGTCTTACATTTTCCTCAAGCACCCTCTGATACAGTGAACAATTCATCATGGATTCTATAATGGAGAGCTTGCCCGGCCCTGCCCCAAACCCGGCCCTTGCCCCAAACCATGACATTTCCACCTCCATGCTTCACAGTTGGTTTGAGGTTCTTGTGCTCAAATGCTGTGTTTGGTTTGCACCAAACATGTCTTCTGTTACTGTGCCCAAATAATTCAACTTTGGATTCATCTGTCCAAAGCACATTGTTCCAGAAATCCTGGTCTTTGTCTAGGTGTTCTCTGGCAAACTTTAGTCTTGCCCTGATGTTTTTTTTGACAGTAATGGTTTCCTCCTTGTAGACCTCCCATGAAAATCAAACTTGTGCAGTCTCTTTCTGATGGTAGATGCACGTACCTTGACATCAACTGTGGCAAGAGTTTCCTGTAGGTCCCGTGATGACATTGTAGGATTATTGGAGACGTCTTTACCCATCTTGCGGTCTGCTCTTGGGCTGAACTTGCTAGGACGGCCTGACCTGACCATGTTGGCAGTTGTTAAAAATGTTCTCCACTTGTAAATGATTTTCTGGACAGTGGAATGGCTGATTTCTAATTGTTTTGAGATCTTTTTAAATCTCTTCCCAGACTCATATGCATCTACAACGTTCTTGCTGAAGGCCTCAGGGAGCTCTTTAGATCTCTCCATGGTGATACCACTCACTTCAACAATCAAGAGCAAACCAAACTAATGTCTGTTTTGTTTTGTTTTATTAGGATTTTAACGTCATGTTTTACACTTTGGTTACATTCATGACAGGAACGGTAGTTACTCATCACACAAGGTTCATCACTTCTCAAGGGATATCGAACACAGTCTTGGAAGATTTAGTGTCTCCAATTCACCTCACTTGCATGTTTTTGGACTGTGGGAGCACCCGGAGTAAACCCACGCAGACACGGGGAGAACATGCAAACTCCACACAGAAAGGACCCGGACCGCCCGACCTTCCCCAGGTCGCCCAACTAATGTCTGAGGATTAAATAAAACTCCAATGTCCTCTAATGATGGTCTAATTATTGCAGCTGATGTGGTGCACCTCATTCTAATTTTAGACATTTTAAGTAGTAATAAATGTGGGGGTGTCCAAACTTTTTCCTCACAATCAGTTTCCATTTTTGTTCATTACATTTTACAACTTGTGTTTAAAAGTAATTGTTAACATTTTTGTTGTTTAGTTATATAAGCTCCATCTCTGAGTACTGTTCAAATGAAGCTCAAATGTTCATATGTTTAAATATGTTCAAAAAGACAAAGGTTTTCATGGGGTGTCCTAACTTTTTTACATGACTGTATGTAAAGAATATGATGTAAAATATGTGTCTGAAATAATATTTTAAAATCTAACACTTTATTTTGTGGCATTAGCACATATCAAACCACTGAGAAAAGACTCACTTCACTGTATGTAGTCCATATGCAGATTTGTTCCCCTGCAGGAGTTTATGCATATAACAAGGTGTATGCTAAATTGAGATTTGGCAGTCCATCTCCGTTAGGATCATGCCCTGCTGTGTGGCCTTATTTGGTTGGCAGAGGGGAAGGGCATGGAGTCACAATGTGACTTGGCACTCTCTTAGTGACAGTCACCTGTGACTTGTGAGTGCTGATGCGGTCTAGGTGGAATTGTTTTCCATGAGCATCACAACTTCTTTCTGTTCTTTTTATCAGCTCATTGGCTGGCACACCTATTGTTTGACCACCTTTGCTGATGCAGAGTGTTGGAGTTTTGTTGTTTTCTCAGGACTTGCCCAGGGTCTCGCAAAAAAGAACACACTGGGAGTTGCCCCAGTTGTGTTGCGATGTCCTCATTTTCTGGGGTGAAGAGGAAGCAGGAGTAGCATGGTCAGGGTGTCTACCTCTTTTGTGTCAGCATTAAATGAAACAGGAGGTTCCCACACTGTCCTTTTTTGAGAACTTTGTCACAGGTGGCTAGAGCAGTCTGTCATATTGCAACATCCAGCACTCTGTACTACCTAGGGTGGCCACATTCATAGTCACTAAAAGGAGGACGTCATACCAGGAACAGGGGGACATGATACTGCAACACACAGAATGAAACCATAACCCATATAACAGAGTTTTTGACCAATTTAAGCAACAATTCTATAACAAATTACTGTTTTACTTACCAAATGTTGTGTCTACTTTTGATATTTAAGTCCGTTCCTCGCTGCCTCCAAAAGTTCTTGAGCATGAGAGCTGACTAATTGACTCAAGTAGAGGTGTATGCAGAACATAGCAAGCGGGCGAAATTCAACCACCAATCCAGTGTTAATTTTGACAGCAAATTTTGATTTAGTTTTAGTCATAGTCTTTTGACTAAAATGTCATTTAATTTTAGTCATAATTTAGTCATCTTAATTGTTTTAGTTTTAGTCTAGTTTTAGTTGACTAATTATTATAAGAATATAGTCGACTAAATCTACAGTCGATTCAGTCAACTAAAATATAAAGGGTGTACAATGTAAATGCTTTTTCATCAGTTCCCTTGAATTATTTAAGTCATTATATACACTTACACAAAATGAAACATTTTTAATCAGTTATGGAATATTATTAATGTTTGAATGTGCAATACACACAAAAACAGATTTAACTCATTTCAAACAACATCTTTATTTACATGACCTTGCTTATTGAGCATAACAATAACAAAATATTAATGACCAGTAGGCCTGCTCTGCCTGAAACATATATGCATTGTTCATGACAAATTGCATATTACATTCTTTATTAAACTGGGTACCATAAAAGCTGCAGTGCCATTATGTTTCCATTATACTGCCAGCAGTGCCAGATGTTTCAGATTTGTTGTGTTTTTACTCGTCTTCCCACATGGTTTACACATCGTCTTGTTTTTCAAAATGTCAAATGAGAAATGTGTCCATATATCGGCTCTCCTCTTTCTCCCTGTTGACATTGTGGAGTTAACCTAGTTCCATGAGTAACGACAGTTCACAGGCTAGTCTGGTCTTCCTGGGTTTAGATCAAATTTGTGCCAGTGTGGTCTTACCACGGTACTGCAAAAGAGATTAGTACTGATAGGATGGCTACCCGGCTTGTCCCGCCTCCCCACATATGCTAAAGTAGTTATGATTGGATCTCTTTCTAACTTGTCTCTACCTTCCACAAAACTAAATCAGTTATTGGATGTCGTCCCTGCCAAACATTTTCGTCTCGTTTTTATTCGTTGACGAAAGTGTCAATTCATTTCGTCATAGTTTTTATCCTTTTATGTCGTTTTTATTTAGTTATCGTCTCGTTTTTGTCATGAAAAAAAGGTTTGCTGACGAAAACTATGATGAAAATCATTCGTCAATGAAATTAACACTGACCCAATCACAGACTAGCATTTAGAGAGCGAGCCACGATAGGTAGCACTATAAGCAGTCAAATGATGCTGTTAAACCAATGAAATACAAAGCATTTGTTTTGACATGTACCTGAGCCAATGACAGATAATATTGATAAAAAATGTAACCAGTTCACTCCAAAAGGAGGATTTTTAGGTGTCCGTCCTAGCATTGCATGGGCGGAGGACTGGCAGCTGAAAAACCAGACTGTCCGACCTAAAGCCGGACGGCTGGCCACCCTAGTACTACCCCCTAACTGTCAACTCTTCTCTGTAGCTGGTTTGTTACTTTTTATTGGTTAATTGGGCACTTTATTATATAAAATTGTCCCTGTTTAGTTTGTGGCTTTTAGCCACAGTATTATTCTACCTTGGATTGAGAATCTGCTCTCTCTCTAGCAAGGAATGTCCTTCCCTGTTACAACAGGGGTTGTGTTGTTTCCACACATGTGTGAAGGAGCTTGGTGTCAGGTTTTCTACAGCCTCTGTCTTTAACGTGCACTTTGGTTAGGCTACTGCCCTTGTATGTGAGCAAGGCAGTATTTTTCCTTGTGCTAAGGTTATGGTTAACCTAGATTTTATCCACCCTTCCACTGAACTTCATGTATTTATTTATTAGCATTTTAACATCGTGTTTTACACACTTTGGTTACATTCATGACAGAAACGGTAGTTAGTACAAGTTTAATGTCAAACACAGTCATGGACAATTTTGTGTCTTCAATTCACCTCACTTGCATGTCTTTGGACTGTGGGAGGAAACCGGAGCTCCCGGAGGAAACCCACACAGACACGGGGAGAACTTGCAAACTCCACACAGAAAGGACCCGGACTGCCCCACCTGGGGATCGAACCCAGGACCTTCTTGCTGTGAGGCGACAGTGCTACCCACCGAGCCACTGTGCTATTGAAGCTAAATGGATAATATAGTACATGTGTTTTATACCGCCTTAAAAATACTCCATATAGTTTGATATTATAGTGTTATCTGTAGTAATAGAGTTCAATTTGCTTGTGAGGGGTTTTCACATGGAAGAGTGCTTCACCTCAACCCTGAATAATGGAAAGACAAACTTGTATTTTTAGCCAACTCTGCCCGCCCACACATAAACTACACATAATGTATGTAGTCTAAATACCAATATATCATTCCGATGATAAATGATTATTATTAATAATATGAATTATAATACAATCAAAACATGCTAGCACACCAGAGCTTTACATTTACATTTTCAGCATTTTTGCATACACCTTTATCCAAAGCGACTTACATTACAGTTACAGTATACAGTCAGAGCAATTAAGGGTTAAGGGCCCAACAGCAGCAACCTGGCAGTGGTGGGGCTTGAACCAGTAAACTTCTGATTACTAGTCCAGTTCCATAACCACTAGGCAACGGCTTGCTGACTAGAGCTGACTTCTCTAACTCATCTTTTCGAATCTCAGCTCTGCTACCGGCAGGCTGGGCACCTACAGGAACAATAATTGGCTTGCACGTAGGGTGGATGCCAGAGGGAATTTTCTCATAACTAATGCAATTACGACCTCTGCTGGTTGATTGGTGATGCCTGCACAGAGACGAGGGATAATGGGGATCAGGGGGTGGCTTTCCATGCACAAGTCTGATCCACATATGAACTTGCCTCATGCGGGTGAAAAGATGCAGTCGGCTACTGCACACATGTCGGAGGGGGCATGTGTTAGTCAGGAGTGGAAGTCAGCATCACTAGAGAGGAAGCAGAATGTAATTGGGTAATTGAATAAGGCTAGATTGGAAGGAAAATTGGGGGGAAATGGTCACATTATAGTCTTCAGCTGATGAGATTCTTAACCAATACAATTTTTCCAAAACAATATCCGAATATGATTATTTGAAATTATAGCAAAAGTAAAAAAAAAAGGACTCATGCTGAGCAGACTGGTACAAAAATCATTATATCTAGATAAAATATACAGCTACTTTCAGATATTCTAAATATACTAAACTGTTATGTTACCTTTTATTGACTCCAGCTGTATTCAGAAACATGACTTATGAGCTGTTTTTATTCTTTTGGTGAAATAGGTCATGACAATTTAAAGAGACTCTCCAAGTACACATTTAAGCTGTTGTTTAAGGAGCTTGATGTGTTTCTAATGTTTGTGTCTATTTGTTATACTGTACATACAGCCAGCTCTATATACTGTACAGTAAAAGCCCATGGTTTTGGAATTGAATGTCAAACAAGCTAATGGTCAACTGTCCACATACTTCAGGCCATATAGTGCATACATATTGTATCTGTATAACATATTGCATTGTTTATGAAAGAAAAGTGTTAAGTGTGTTGTGTATTTGTCCCTTTAAACTATTAGATGGAAAAGGCAACTACCTGTATGTCAACTCAGCGATGCAGAAAGAAGGGGACGTTGCTCGTATAACCACGCAGCAGGAGTTTCCCGCCAGTATTGGTGTGTGCCATCTGCGCTTCTGGTTTCACATGTACGGCTCCAAAAATATGGGCACGTTAAAGGTGAGAGAGCGGTAGAGAGAATGAGACAGTAGGGCCCCTATCAAATTGTTCATATGCTATCTTTACTGCATCCAAGCTCACCTGATAAAAGCTATTTTATTTAGCTCTGCAACACTGCTTGACTTTGACCTCTACAGTCTGAAAGATGCCCTGTATGCAACCATTTAACAGGAGTTTCACACCAGACTGTTTTGTCACTGAGATAACCTTCTTATACTTGAATTACTGACATAATGTAGGTCCCCTGGTACTTGTGTACTATTGGTTCTTAGGCCAGACTGGCCACTCTGAAGGCAAGTTATACGTTGACCCTATTCTTTCTAATGTTCTTGTACAACCTCAAATCAGAAAAAGTTGGGACAGTATGGAAAATGCAAATAAAATAAAAATGCAGTGTTCCTTACATTTACTTTGACTTTTATTTGATTGCAGACAGTTTGAACCCAAGATATTTCATGTTTTATCTGCTCAACTTAATTTCATTTGTTATTATACCTCCATTCCTGCATTTCAGGTCTGCAACACATTCCAAAAAAAGTTGGAATGGGGGAAATTTAGGGCTAGTAATAAGGGGAAAAAACTAAATAGTAATGTATAATGAAAACTTGAGTTAGCATAACTTAAAACATTAAGTTATTACACCTAAAAGGCAAGTTGATTAAACTTTCTTTTTTTTGTTATACCAACTGCTTTTTCCAATAATTCTACTTAATATCTTGAGCTCAATGGAAAAAACTATTGATTTTTTCTTAGTTTTCATGTTAATTACATTTTAAATATGAATTACAAATGTTTATAGAGAAACAGACACAATTATAAAATTATTTTTCTTTATTTCACTTCAGAAGTATTTACTTAAAATACATGTCAAGAAAACATCTTTAAAACTGTACAAACTGTATATAAAGTTCTGATGAAACACAAACAGCTCCTCACAGTAACCATGAACCTGTAAAACAACAAAAAGAAACAGAAGTATTAAAATCAACATTAATAGCATTAATTAAGGATTAAAATAAAGCAAGTCAGCACACTCTTTGCTTCGTATGAAGGCTAGCATGCTAACATGCTAGCATGTAGCCTAAATACGGCAAATAAAGCAGCGCTGTTTGATTATTTATTTAGTGTCAACATTAAGATCATTTATTTTAAACAAAATTGTTAAGTAAAGTACAACACTTACCAAAATTAGACGGAAGATGAAAAAGCCCCATCAGACTGGTGTACATGCTACTCAAAAATAGCATAATGAGGAAGAAAATGTTTGTCCACTTAGTTTAACAAAGGTTCCACTTCACAAAAGACATTTCAGGAAGACAAGTTTACTTTTGCAAAAAGCCTTCAATGAAAAGTAAAAAGTAATTTGCAACAACAGGTTTCAAAAGTTAAAACAAATGGCTGCCTGATTCACTAACAGCAAGCTGAAAAAAGGCGGACTTACATGTAAATGGTGGCGTTTTTCTGTTTAATTACCTTAACTTAACTTTTTTAAGTTAATCTGATAGAAAAGTAATTTTTTTTTGTTTAGTAAACTTAAATCTTTTAGCACATTTAAATGTGTACTCAAATTAGTACAATGTACTCTGCATTTTATAGTAGAGCAAAAAAACTTAAATAATTTATGTATGTTGTACTAAAAATGTTTGATTAAATATAAAGTCCGGGCTTACAGTGCTCTACAGTGCATAATATCATTAAACGATTCAAGGAACAAGGAGGAATTTCAGTGTGTAAAGGCCAAGGGAACAAGCTTAAGCTAAACGCCCGTGATCTTCGATCCCTCAGACGGTACTGCATCAAGAACCGCCACTCAACAATAGCTGATATAACCACATGGGTGAGGGATTACTTTGGCAAACTTTTGTCAAGCACTACAATACAGAGTTACATGCACAAATGCCACTTCAAACATTACTGTGCAAAAAAGAAGCCTTATGTTAACCATGTCCAGAAGCGGCGTCGACTTCTCTGGGCTCAGAGGCATCTAGGATGGACCATCACACAGTGGAAACATGTATTGTGGTCAGATGAATCAGCATTTCAGGTCTTTTTTGGAAAAATGGACGCCGTGTGCTCCGGAACAAAGACGAAAAGGACCATCCAGACTGTTATTAGCAACAAGTCCAAAAGCCAGGGTCTGTCCTGGTATAGGGCTGTGTCAGTGCCCTTGGCAAAGGTCATTTACACTTCTGTGATGCAGCATTAATGCAGAAAAGTACATTGAGATCTTAGAGCAACATATGCTGCCTTCAAGACGTCATCTTTTCCAGGGACGTCCATGCATTTTCTAACAAGACAATGCAAAACCACATGCTGCACACATTACAAAGGCATGGCTGTGGAAGAAGAGGGTACGGGTACTGGACTGGCCTGCCTGCAGTCCTGACCTGTCCCCAATAAAGAATGTGTGGAGAATTTTGAAACGAAAAATGCGACAACGACGACCCCGTACTGTTGCACATCTTAAGACGTGTTTGCAGGAAGAATGGGACAAGTGTGGTGAAAAGGAATGGCAACATTACAAAGTGGTAAAAATGCAATGGAATAAAAGTCAAAATATATGTTAGAAACTCTGTGTTTTTTTATTATTTGCATTTTCCATGCTGTCCCAACTTTTTCTGATTTGGAGTTGTATTTTTCTTGTACGAAAAAGTGTCATCTGGTAACCTTTCATACCCCAACATATTTTCTGCTTGTCTGGGTGTGAGAAAGGTACTATACAAAGTACCTTGTGTCTAGTCTTGTGGTGTAGTGCGTTTTCTTATCAATATCAATATGTCCTTTTACAGTTCAAACAAGCTGATTATCATTCTAATATGAGTGGACACTTGTAGAACAAAATGAGGAGTGGACACTTTATTAAGAACCTACACAAACAGTTAAAGTGACATTAAAGCACATTTTAATTAGCAATGTCCATTTATTTTGTGAGTGAAACCACGTTAACTTACTAACTAGTTACCAGAGTTGTCAGTCTTGTGTAGATTTTGGGCAGCTAGGACTACACTCAGAGGTGTTGTTTTTATAGATTGTTGTCACAGAAATGAGCAAATACGTTCAGTCAGTAGTTCCGTGACATGCATTTGGGACATGTTTGTCATGGCAGTGTTCTTGTGGTACAGCCCTCAAATTCCTTGTTATCAAGTCAAGTCAAGTCAACTTTATTTATATAGCGCTTTTTACAATAGACATTGTCTCAAAGCAACTTTACAAAATCCAGGACCAACAGATACAAAAACCCCCTGTTGAGCAAGCCGAGGGCGACTGTGGCAAGGAAAAACTCCCTGAAAATTACAGGAAGAAACCTTGAGAGGAACCAGACTCAGCAGGGCCCATCCTTCTTGGGTGGCCAGGAGGATACTTTAAATAAATACACGATTTAGACAGAGCATACGAACACAGAATTAAATGATCTAAAAGTTATAACTGGTAATAAATAGATAAATAATAATAGAGTTGTTCTTCGGTGTAGTCTTCAATAATGTCTGTAGTGATTTCTTGTCATTCTTGGTGCAATTACTCCAGACCCGTCACATCCGGCAGGAGCAGCATAGTTGTCACGGCAGTCTCGACTTTAATCCTTAACCTCGGCGGGTGAACAGGTTTCCATCAGAACGCCCTTTGGAGTAAAACAACAAAGAATGTAGTTAATAATGTACAATGCGAGTTGAGTAAAACAGTTTTACAGAGAGTTTTAGACTCCGGCAGCCCTAATTATTACAGCATAACTAAAAGGGAGAGCGAGCAAAAACAAGGTCATGAAGGCTTTCACAGGACATCAGCGCCCACCTCTCCTACCCAAACCGGAGTGATTGGACAAGAGAGGCAGAACGACAGCAACCCAACATCCCTGATCACCACAAGTTTCTATGACCAAGAACCCCCAAGCTCTGCGCCTTTGTCTATACTAATCAAAAGCCTGAGAAAATAAATATGTTTTCAGTCTAGACTTAAACATTGAGACTGTGTCCGAATCCCGAATAGAGGCAGGAAGATTATTCCAGAGTTGTGGAGCTTTGTAAGAAAATGCTCTTCCACCAGCTGTGGTCTTTTTAATTTTAGGAACTATAAGTAACCCTGCATCTTGTGAGCGAAGTGGACGCGCTGGGCTGTAGTGATTAATAAGTTCACTCAGATACTGTGGAGCCAGACCATGTAGCGCTTTATAAGTTAGTAAAAGTATTTTGTAATCAATGCGGAATTTAACTGGCAGCCAGTGTAGAGATGATAGAACAGGACTGATATGATCAAATTTTTTAGTTCTAGTTAGCGCTCAAGCTGCTGCATTTTGAACTAACTGTAGTTTGTTTATGGATCTACCAGAGCATCCAGTTAGAAGAGCATTACAATAATCTAACCGAGAAGTTATAAACGCATGGATCAGTTTTTCAGCGTCATTAACAGATAGTATATTTCTTATTTTAGAGATATTACGCAAATGATAGAAAGCAACTCTAGTAATATTATTAACGTGTGTATCAAAGGAAAGATCTGAATCTATTGTGACACCCAAGTTTTTTACATCTGGGCTGGGAGTAACAGAGAAAGTGTTTAGGTTTAGCACCAGGTTAGACAACTTGTCTCTTGCAGCTTTAGAGCCAACAAGTAAAACCTCAGTTTTATCTGAATTAAGTAAAAGAAAATTACACGACATCCAGTTTTTTATGTCGTTTACACAATCTTCTATCTTACTGATTGTGTCAGTATCATTTGGTTTGGCTGATATATACAGCTGTGTGTCATCTGCATAGCAGTGAAATTTTATGCCATGTTTATGAATAATTTCACCTAGTGGAAGCATATAGAGTGTAAATAATAGCGGTCCAAGTACCGACCCCTGTGGAACACCACACTTTACTTTTGTAGTTTCCGAGCATTTATTATTTACATAAACAAATTGCGAGCGGTCAGTCAGATATGATTGAAACCAAGAGAGTGCGAGTCCTTTAACTCCTACTGTATTTTCTAGCCTCTCCAGTAAAATGTTATGATCGACCGTATCAAACGCTGCGCTAAGATCTAATAGAACAAGAAAAGAGACACATCCATTATCAGAAGACATTAACAACTCGTTAACTACTCTAATTAATGCGGTTTCGGTACTATGATTGGGTCTAAATCCTGATTGAAATTTTTCATGAATACAATTCATTCAAATAAGAGCATAACTGTTTGGAAACTACTTTTTCTAATATCTTAGAGACAAAAGGAAGGTTTGAAATTGGCCTATAATTAGCTAGTACATGTGGATCAAGATTAGGTTTTTTAATCAGGGGTTTAATAACGGCACTTTTAAACAATTTAGGTACGTACCCAAGGCTAAGGGATACATTGATTAATGTAAGCAGGGGCTCTACAATAGCTGGGAGTAAATCTTTAAGTAAACGAGTTGGAACAGGATCGAGTATACACGATGATGACTTTGATGATTTAATCAACATAGTTAGTTCATTTTGGGAGATTGGATTAAAGGAATTTAGTTGGATTAACTCGTTACTATTATCACCAATGCTGCTCGGAGTGAGTCCATACTTAACATTGGCAGGTGACACACTTTGACTCTGAAGTCGTATTTTTTCTATCTTGTCATTAAAGAATTTTAAAAAATCATCACTGGTACAGTCAGGCGGTATATTAGATTCAGTTTCATTGACGTTTTTAGTTAATTTGGACACTGTCTCAAAAAGGAATCTGGGATTGTTTTTATTTTTCTCTATTAGGGACGAATAATATAAAGATTTAGCTTTTATAAGTGCATGTTAATACTCAGTTAGAGCATCTTTCCAAGCAATCTTATACACCTCCAGTGTAGTGTGACGCCACTTGCGTTCTAATTTCCGTGCTGCTTGTTTAAGTGTGCATGTGTGGTCATTGTACCAAGGAGCAAGTTTTTTCTCCCTAATCAGTTTAGTTTTGAGTGGGGCTACGTTATCTAAGGTTGTGCGCAGTACGGTTTCTAGGTTTTGAGTTGCCTGATCTAGTTCTTTAGGTTCTGATGCTGGTATATTTGGTAATTCTGGTAGGCAGTTTATGAACGCTGCTGCAGTTGCAGATGTAATAGTGCGCTTACATTTAAAACGATGTGGTTGCTGTATATTATTGGACAGGGACACTTCATAAATTAGTAGGGAGTGATCAGAGATTAAGTCATTCTGTGGTACAATTTCCAGGTTGTCTATGTTTATACCATAAGTAAGTATTAAATCTAAGGTATGTTTACAGCGGTGAGTGGGTCCTGTTACATTTTGGGTGATGACTAAGGACTCTAAAATAGAATCAAACGCAATTTTGAGTGGATTACACTTATCCTCATAATGAATATTAAAGTCACCAACAATTAAAGCTTTCTTAGTTGATAAGACTAGTCTAGAAAGAAAATCGGCAAATTCGTTAAGAAATTCTGAGTAAGGACCAGGAGGTCGATAAACAGTAACCAGCTTAAACATACTAGTTTTATCAGATGAACATTTATTGGTTATGTCAGAGATAAGAACTTCAAACGAGTTTGTTATGGGAGATGATTTTACAGTAAGACCTACTGTATGTCTTTATCATAAATTGTGGCTATTCCTCCACCACGACCGCTAAGACGTGGCTTATGTTCATAACTGTAACCCGGAGGAGATGCTTCATTTAAACTTAGATACTCATCAGGTCTAGCCCAGGTCTCGGTTAAACAAAGTGCACTAAGACAATTATCTGTAATTATTTCATTTACAATTACTGTTTTGCATGCAAGTGACCTGATATTTAGAAGTCCTAACTTTAGTTTAGCCTTACTAGGGTTTTCATGATGCTCATTTAGATTAATTTTAATTAAGTTATTATGACATACTTTTTTATTTTGTTTTGGCTTACACCTGCCACGGTAAACAGACACAGTCTCAATGGTTTGTGACCTAAGGATTCCGGGTGACGTCCGATGGCGACTCGCAGACAGTCGGTTAGGCCTGTTTGTCTGCTGCCTGGTCTTGGCTCTGGATAGTCATTTAACACTATCTGCCGCTACACTAACGCGGTGGTAAAGCCTGTCACCTATGCTGCAAGAAATGCGAGCAGCACCCTCCCACGTGGGGTGGACACCATCCCGCTTCAAAAGACCAGGCCTTCCCTCAAAGGTGGACCAGTTATCTACAAAATCAATGCAGTTTTCTGAGCACCATTTAGACATCCAGCGGTTCAGCGACAACAACCTGCTGTAGGTTTCGCCACTGGGTCGAATCGGTAAGGGGCCAGAGCACACTACTGCCTCAGACATCGACCTAGCTAACTCACACACCTCTTTAACATTACTCTTAGTAACCTCAGACTGCCGTAAACGAACATCATTAGTGCCGACGTGGATAACAATCTTCGAAAATCTACGATTAGCATTAGCCAGCACTTTTAGATTTGCTCTGATGTCAGGCGCCCTGGCCCCCGGAATACAAGTGACTATGGTTGCTGGTGTCTCTATGGGGGTTGCAATACGCACGTGTCGGAGCTGAGAATCTCCTATAACCAGAGCACTTACATTAACAGGCTTCTCAGCGGGTGGCTCACTGAGTGGGGAAAACCTGTTGGACACGTGCAACTGAGATGGTCGGTGCTTTGCCCTACGACGATGTCGCCGAGATGTCACCCAGTCGCCCCGCTGTGAGGGCTCTAATGCCGGAGTCTGGGGTTCTATACCTGAACTGCTGGCATTCGGGACTGCTACAGCTGAATCTAAGCCCTCACTAGTAGTAGTCTGTTCTAAAGCCCGAATGCGCCCTTCTAACACTGAGATCTTCTCCGTCAGACTAACAACTAATCTACACTTATCACATATAAAGTTATCACTAAACACAGAGAAGGAATAACTGAACATGTTGCACTCGGAACATGGATATAAAGCTCCTGCTGGGGCCATAATAACAGAGAAATGTACTTAGCTTTAGAAGATGAGTTGAAGTTGATGAGTTGATGTTTAAGTTGGATTAAGTTGTTATGTATTATGACTACAGCTGGTATTTTCATTTTGACTATTTAAACAGTGCTAGGCTGAACCCATTAAAAGTGCATGAATTTGTCACCTCATACTATGAGAAAACTCCGTTTGGATGGTTGGATATAATCCAATAACCACCAAAACAGGTGTGCCATAAATTAGTAGCTGCTAAAATACAGGTACCAGCCAGACAAGCATTGAGAGGTTGGGATTCATTCTTAACCTTGGCAAAGACACCTGTACTTTTTAAACAGATGCACAATCAAAGATTTTTAGCATGTATTTTAATCATACTGTGAAAGAACATCATTAAAATTTCAAGACTGTCATGTCTCTTTTGACTATAGCTGTACTCTGCCTAATCCTTAAAACTGAAATGAGTATTAATATATCGCTGGGAGTTTTGAATATGAATTACATTTTAATCTACTTAATTCCGGATGCTATGGTGCAGGTGTACACTGTTGGCAGAAGTGGCATTTCCTTATTGATGTGGGCCACTAGCGGGAACCATGGGGATGGATGGCAGTACAGTAATGTGGTGCTGTCAAACACTCAGCCCTTTAGAATGAGTATCCAGGCTGAGATAGGAGGAGATAAGTGGACAGACATTGCCATAGATGACCTCTCCTTTACCCAAGAGTGTGCTGCAGGAGGTAAAGCATTCTATTCTATCATTTTGTCCTGTCACTTATTCAATCTTTTTCAAGGCATTTATTATGTACTAAATTGCCCTGTTTAATGTGTACGCAACTGTTTCCTCAGGACCTGTCCCTCTGACATGTGATTCAGGACAGTTCCAGTGTGAGTACTTGCTGCAGTGTGTGCCACAAGACTGGCACTGTGATGGAGAAGCAGACTGCAATGATGGTTCGGATGAGGAGAACTGTGAAACTTCGGTGCCCACCACTGTGCAACCACCAAAAGGCTGTGAGGACACGCAATACCAGTGTACCAACGGCAGCTGCATTCCCTCTCTGTTGCGCTGTGACAGCATTTCAGACTGTCCCACCGGAGAGGATGAATTCGAATGTCGTAAGCAACACACACACACGCACCTACACACACAAACAAGTGCAGGGTAAATATTTTCTACTGTTTGTAAAATGTACAGTGTATCACAAGTGAGTACACCCCTCACAATTCTGCAAATATTTCATTATATCTTTTCATGGGACAACACTATAGACATGAAACTTGGATATAACTTAGAGTAGTCAGTGTACAGCTTGTATAGCAGTGTAGATTTACTGTCTTCTGAAAATAACTCAACACACAGCCATTAATGTCTAAATAGCTGGCAACATAAGTGAGTACACCCCACAGTGAACATGTCCAAATTGTGCCCAAATGTGTCGTTGTCCCTCCCTGGTGTCATGTGTCAAGGTCCCAGGTGTAAATGGGGAGCAGGGCTGTTAAATTTGGTGTTTTGGGTACAATTCTCTCATACTGGCCACTGGATATTCAACATGGCACCTCATGGCAAAGAACTCTCTGAGGATGTGAGAAATAGAATTGTTGCTCTCCACAAAGATGGCCTGGGCTATAAGAAGATTGCTAACACCCTGAAACTGAGCTACAGCATGGTGGCCAAGGTCATACAGCGGTTTTCCAGGACAGGTTCCACTCGGAACAGGCTTCGCCAGGGTCGACCAAAGAAGTCGAGTCCACGTGTTCGGCGTCATATCCAGAGGTTGGCTTTAAAAAATAGACACATGAGTGCTGCCAGCATTGCTGCAGAGGTTGAAGACGTGGGAGGTCAGCCTGTCAGTGCTCAGACCATACGCCGCACACTGCATCAACTCGGTCTGCATGGTCGTCATCCCAGAAGGAAGCTGACGCACAAGAAAGCCCGCAAACAGTTTGCTGAAGACAAGCAGTCCAAGAACATGGATTACTGGAATGCCCTGTGGTCTGACGAGACCAAGATAAACTTGTTTGGCTCAGATGGTGTCCAGCATGTGTGGCGGCGCCCTGGTGAGAAGTACCAAGACAACTGTATCTTGCCTACAGTCAAGCATGGTGGTGGTAGCATCATGGTCTTGGGCTGCATGAGTGTTGCTGGCACTGGGGAGCTGCAGTTCATTGAGGGAAACATGAATTTCAACATGTACTGTGACATTCTGAAACAGAGCATGATCCCCTCCCTTCGAAAACTGGGCCTCATGGCAGTTTTCCAACAGGATAACGACCCCAAACACAACCTCCAAGATGACAACTGCCTTGCTGAGGAAGCTGAAGGTAAAGGTGATGGACTAAACCCAATTGAGCACCTGTGGCGCATCCTCAAGTGGAAGGTGGAGGAGTTCAAGGTGTCTAACATCCACCAGCTCCGGGATGTCATCATGGAGGAGTGGAAGAGGATTCCAGTAGCAACCTGTGCAGCTCTGGTGAATTCCATGCCCAGGAGGGTTAAGGCAGTGCTGGATAATAATGGTGGTCACACAAAATATTGACACTTTGGGCACAATTTGGACATGTTCACTGTGGGGTGTACTCACTTATGTTGCCAGCCATTAAGACATTAATGGCTGTGTGTTGAGTTATTTTCAGAAGACAGTAAATCTATACTGCTATACAAGTTGTACACTGACTACTCTAAGTTATATCCAAGTTTTATTTCTATAGTGTTGTCCCATGAAAAGATATAATAAAATATTTGCAGAAATGTGAGGGGTGTACTCACTTTTGTGATACACTGTACATGTACAATAGCAATAATACACTGATCAGCCATAACATTAAAACCACCTCCTTGTTTCTACACTCACTGTCCATTTGATCAGCTCCACTTACCATATAGAAGCACTTTGTAGTTCTACAATTACTGATTGTAGTCCATCTGTTTCTCTACATACTTTTTTAACCTGCTTTCATGCTGTTCTTCAATGGTCAGTACCCCCACAGGACCACCACAGCGCAGGTATTATTTAGGTGGTGGATCATTCTCAGCACTGCAGTGACACTGACATGGGGGTGGTGTGTTAGTGTGTGTTGGGCTGGTAAGAGTGGATCAGACACAGCAGCGCTGCTGGAGTTTTTAAATACCGTGTCCACGCACTGTCCACTCTATTAGACACTCCTACCTAGTTGGTCCATCTTGTAGACGTAAAGTCAGAGACGATTGCTCATCTATTGCTGTTTGAGTTGGTCATCTTCTGGACCTTCATCAGTGGTCACAAGACGCTGCCCACGGGGCACTGTTGGCTGGATATTTTTGGTTAGTGGACTATTCTCAGTCCAGCAGTGACAGTGAGGTGTTTAAAAACTCCAGCAGCACTGCTGAGAATGATCCACCACCCAAATAATACCTACTCTCAGCATGTAGAGAAGCAAATGGACTACAGTCAGTAATTGTAAAACTACAAAGTGCTTCTATATGGTAAGTGGAGCTTATAAAATGGACAGTGAGTGTAGAAACAAGGAGGTGGTTTTAATGTTATGCCTCATCAGTGTACATCATAGATTCATAGTTGTTGAACACTCATTAGCAATGGGTGTGTGTTAGAAACAATATTTGGTAGGGGTGTCTACATACTTTTGAACATATAGTGTATTTTCAGTTTTGGTCCAAAGTCCAGCCTGGGGGCAAAATACAGATTTTTTTTTAACAATACTGTACATGTGTAGGTGCCCCCAGTACATTTGTAAACAGCCCTGTTATGATAGTTGACAATTCCAGACTGACAGATCTCCAATGACGTGTCACATCAACATTAACTATTTATACGTAATGTTTTACAGTGGGGAAAATAAGTATTTGATCCCCTGCTGATTTTGTAAGTTTACCCCCTTACAAAGACTTGAACAGTCTATAATTTTTATTTTAACAGAGAGAGACAGAATATCAACAAAAAATCCAGGAAAAAAAACATTAAATAAAGGTTATAAATTAATTTGTATTTAATTAAGGGAAATAAGTATTTGATCCCCTACCAACCAGCAAGAATTCTGACCCCCACAGACGGTTATGTGCCCATGAGGCACACAAATTAGTCCTGTCCCTGTATAAAAGACACCTGTCACAGAATCAGTTTCTTCCGTTCAAATCACTCGACCACCATGGGCAAGACCAAAGAGCTATCAAAGGACGTCAGGGACAAGATTGTAGACCTGCACAAGGCTGGAATGGGCTACAAGACCATCAGCAAGAAGCTTGGTGAGAAAGAGACCACTGTTGGCGCGATCATTCGAAAATGGAAGAAATACAAGATCACAGTCAATCACCCTCGCTCTGGAGCTTCATGCAAGATCTCACCTGGTGGGGTAAGAATGATTCTGAGAAAGGTGAGGTCAGTCCAGAATTACACGGGAGGAGCTTGTCAATGATCTCAAGGGAGCTGGGAGCACAGTCACCAAGAAAACCATTAGTAACACACTTCGCCGTAATGGATTGAGATCCTGCAATGCCTGCAAAGTCCCTCTGCTCAAGAAGGCTCATGTACAGGCCCGTCTGAAGTTTGCCAATGAACACCTGAATGATTCAGAGAAAGCTTGGGAGAATGTGATATGGTCAGATGAGACCAAAATTGAGCTCTTTGGCATCAACTCCACTCGCCGTGTTTGGAGGCAGAGAAATGCCCGGTGATGATGATGTTCTTGGGGTCATATCCAGCATTTCTCTGCTCCCAGCTCCCTTGAGATCATTGACAAGCTCCTCCCGTGTAATTCTGGACTGACCTCACCTTTCTCAGAATCATTCTTACCCCACCAGGTGAGATCTTGCATGAAGCTCCAGAGCGAGGGTGATTGACTGTGATCTTGTATTTCTTCCATTTTCGAATGATCGCGCCAACAGTGGTCTCTTTCTCACCAAGCTTCTTGCTGATGGTCTTGTAGCCCATTCCAGCCTTGTGCAGGTCTACAATCTTGTCCCTGACGTCCTTTGATAGCTCTTTGGTCTTGCCCATGGTGGTTGAGAGATTTGAATGGAAGAAACTGATTCTGTGACAGGAGTCTTTTATACAGGGACAGGACTAATTTGTGTGCCTCATGGGCACATAACCGGTCTGTGGGGGTCAGAATTCTTGCTGGTTGGTAGGGGATCAAATACTTATTTCCCTTAATTAAATACAAATTAATTTATAACCTTTATTTAATGTTTTTTTTCTGGATTTTTTGTTGATATTCTGTCTCTCTCTGTTAAAATAAACCTTCCATAAAAATTATAGACTGTTCAAGTCTTTGTAAGGGGGTAAACTTACAAAATCAGCAGGGGATCAAATACTTATTTTCCCCACTGTATGTCATGGCTAAATTTTAAATAATGTTAAGCCTAATTGGTTTAACTACTAATATGTTTTGGAGTTTATGTATTTTAATAATAATTACTGAATATTGTTCGGCAAAGAGTAGCCAGCTCTAGGCTATTTATATATAAAAAACTCTTCTTTTAAACAACTCTGCTTTTGACAATATCAGTTATAATACAGGACTATTTTAGGAGCTAGTGAAAAAGGCCATCTGAGATAATAGGATTACACGGTACTGCTGGCCCATTGATCGAGCATTGGGCCGAGCTCCAAAACTTAACAGCTTTTCCTATCACAGTCGTTGCACTTTGCTCTCTAAGTATAAATCACCACATGCAAGTTGCACCGTGCACACTTTCCCCCAGCAATTACTTCTGTTATTTCTTTACAACTGTCAATTTGAATTAAAATTAAATTAAATAACCTGATGTGTTAATGGAAAACATTTCCTCCGCCAGTAACACAAAGGTTTGATGTAAATTTACATCTGGCTTTTAAAAATGTATAACTATGATTTAAATACACCAATCAACCATAACATTAAAACCACCCGCTTGTTTCTCTACATACTTTTTTAACCTGCTTTTCCCTGTTCTATAATGGTCAGGACCCCCACAGAACCACCACAGAGTAGGTATTATTTGGGTGGTGGATCATTCTCAGCACTGCAGTGACACTGACATGGTGGTGGTGTGTTAGTGTGTGCTGTGCTGGTATGAGTGGATCAGAAACAGCAGCGCTGATGGAGTTTTTAAACACCTCACTGTCACTGCTGGACTGAGAATAATCCACTAACCAAAAATTTCCAGCCAACAGCGCCCTCTAGGCAGCGTCCTGTGACCACTGATAAAGGTCTAGAAGATGACCAACTCAAACAACAGCAATTGATGAATGACCGTCTCTGACTTTACATCTACAAGGTGGACCAACTAGGTAGGAGTGTCCAATAGAGTGGACAGTGAATGGACACGGTATTTATGGACACTGTGTCTGATCCACTCATACCAGCACAACTCACACTAACACACCACCACCATGTCAGTGTCACTGCAGTGCTGAGAATGATCCACCACCTAAATAATACCTGCTCTCTGGTGGTCCTGTGGGGGTCCTGACCATTGATGAACAGGGTGAAAGCAGGCTAAAAAAAATTTTGAAAAACAGATGGACTACTGTCAGTAATTGTAGAACTACAAAGTGCTTCTACATGGTAAGTGGAGCTGATAAAATGGACAGTGAGTGTAGAAACCAGGAGGTGGTGTTAATGTTATAGCTGATTGGTATATATGAGTAATTGTGTCTATGTCTGTTTGTGTTGTTTGTCTCTTTGTGTTCAGCTGTTGTGCACTGTGATAGTGGAGAGCTGGTGTGTGAGGGTACTGGTAGCTGTGTAGCTTTTAACAGACGCTGTGATCACGTCGTAGACTGTCCACCTTTTAACTCTGACGAGTCCAGCTGCTATGGTAATACACACAGACTTACACCAGTATTATTATATCACAGACAGTATGTATATTTAATTTCATTTGCTTTCATTTTTATGCTCTCATGCAGAAAACAAATGAATCCAGTTACCCATACACACAAGCAGGTTTCATCTGTTGTTGCTATTTATTTTAATGACTGATGCGACATGTTTGTGCATTTTTATTTTGTGGAATGGACTCCCACACTGTCTTATAAATTACAAATGTATTATAAATAAGTGATTTTATTCAGTTCTGACACAGTGTACAACATTACCTTTGCAATTATTCATAGATAATAAAGGCCTCCTGTTTCTAGTCATGTTTTTTCTGAGTAATGCACTAAGTAGGACGTATTAGGACCAAGTTTATGCACTGATGACTTATTTATAGCATAGTGCACCATGTGCTTATAGAAGAGCAGCAGCTATAATAAACCAGCACAGTTTAGAATTGGACTAATGGTGAGAATGTGTGAGGCCGTCTATGCACTGGTAATTGGTATGAAATGTCTATAGCACATAAATCTCGTTAATTAAATCTAGGTGAATAAATCTAGTCTTTTCTTGACCAGCCACATGATATATGATATATGACCAGCCTTATGATAGATACGGTAGGTAGGTAGGTAGGTAGGTAGGTAGGTAGGTAGGTAGGTAGGTAGGTAGGTAGGTAGGTAGGTAGGTAGGTAGGTAGGTAGGTAGGTAGGTAGGTAGGTAGGTAGGTAGGTAGGTAGGTAGGTAGGTAGGTAGGTAGGCTGGCTAATAAAACTATGGAAAACTATGGAGAACAATATGAACTGGGAACAAAGCAGGCACAACAGACAAGGCACACTATGACCACAATGTGGGGCTATACAAGAAACAAGGAATTCACTAGGCTAATGCTTTGCTAATGCTTAATTCTATTTTAAATACTCAGATTATACTCAGTACAAATCCCTGAACATTTTCAATCACTAGGCAAAATTAACAATAATGAACCTTAAGCTAAGCTAATGGCTAAAGCTAATGGCTAATGCTAACAAAGACACTATGGGGAACAAGGACAGGACTAAGGACTAAACTATTACAATGACTAGGCTATGGCTAAGGCTAAACTATGGCAAGGACAAAGCTAAGGCTAGACTATAGCTAAGGTTAGACTAAGAAAAGGACAGAGCTTAGGCTAAACTATGGCAAGAACTAGACTATGGCTAAACTAATGCTAAGACAGGGCTATGACTAAATACTTAAATCTAAAATGACAACCAAGATATTAAAGTCTACCTCTTTTTACTCTCTATGTAATTTTCCTTTAAGTGCTGTCTTATATATTTACACATGGCAATAATTGAAAAACAAGAAGCAGCTGTGGCTTATGAACTTCAGGACAAATCAACAGGCGGGAGCGGAGACAGAGGGGGTGTGAAACACAAACAAAAACACTGAGTCCATGTGCTCCCATAACCAAGAGTTCATGACACATAAACAAAAACACTGAGTTTATGTGTTCCGGGAGCCAGACGAAGCTGAAACTGTGACATTTTACACTAAATTAAGCTGTCAGTAATGACTATTTACAAAATAGGTTGTACAATAACACCAGACTAATATTTATAATATTTTTTATATCACTATTTATACCTTAAACTGTGCTAAAGCAGGCAGATGTTGCAGAAGAAGTTACGGTATGTCCTGTAGCGTGGCAGCTGCTGAAGTAGTTCGGCAGTGATCCACATTAAGAGTCATGTCCTTTTGCATTGCAATTTGGCCGAAAAAGGTCATCTGTGTCGTGTTTATTTGCTCCAGGTGGAAATTTTTCTATAAACAACCCCAAATCAGAAAAAGTTGGGTTTGTTTATATCTGGTTGACTTTTATTTGATTGCAGACAGGTTGAACCCAAGATATTTCATGTTTCATCTGCTCAACTTCATTTCATTTAACTTTCATTTGTTAATATACTTCTATTCCTGCATTTCAGGCCTGCAAAACATTCCAAAAAAAGTTTGGACAAGGGGAATTTAGAGCTAGTAAGGAGGTGAAAAAACTAAATAATGATGTGATTCCAAACAGTTGATGTCAACAGGTGATTGTAATCATGGTTTGGTACAAAAGCAGCATCCAGGAAAGGCTGAGTCTCTGATGAACAAAGATGATCAGAGGATCTCCAGTTTGTCAACAAATGTGTGAGAAAATGATTGAAATGTTTAAAAACAATGTACCTCAAACAAAGATTGGAAGGGATTTGCATATTTCTCCATCTACAGTGCATAATATCATTAAACGATTCAAGGAAACAGGAGGAATTTCAGTGTGTAAAAATCAAGGGAGCAAGCTTAAGCTGAACACCTGTGAGCTTCGATCCCTCAGACGGCACTGCATCAAGAACCGCCATTCAACAATAGCTGATATAACCACATGGGTGAGGGATTACTTTGGCAAACCTTTGTCAAGCACTACAATACAGAGTTACATGCACAAATGCCACTTAAAACTAAAAGCAGCGTCGACTTCTCTGGGCTCGGAGGCATCTAGGATGGACCATCACACAGTGGAAACATGTATTTTGGTCAGATGAATCAGCATTTCAGGTCTTTTCTGGAAAAAATGGACGCCGTGTGCTCCGGACCAAGACAAAAAGGACCATCCAGACTGTTATCAGCAACAAGTCCAAAAGCCAGAGTCTGTCATGGTATGGGGTGGTGTCAGTGCCCTTGACAAAGGTAATTTACACTTCTGGCCTGTGTTGCAGGCCTGAAATGCAGGAATTGATGTTTATTAATTAATGAAATGAAGTTGAGCAGACAAAACATGAAACATCTCAGGTTCATCCTGTCTGCAATCAAATAAAAATCAAAGTAAATTTAAGAAACTCTGTTTTTCTTTTTATTATTTGCATGTTCCATGCTGTCCCAAATTTTTCTGATTTGGGGTTGTACATAACATTTTTTAATAAATGCTTCTCAGTGTATTGGTGAGTTTCCTAGCTGTTTAACATATTGATGATATGATTGAACTAGTGTGAGGCTCAGCTGATGGGGAAGAAAAGGACTAGACTTTATACATTTATATAGCAAATGAGATCTAAAATGACTTAATAGCTGTAGAACCTTGTTTTCTACATCGTCACATTGGCGTTTAGTTTTTGGAAGTTGCATTATGATACACGACAGAGGAAATAAAATGACATTATATATACAGTATATTCAAATGTTAGTAATTAATTAGTATATTGTGTATAAAATGTTTGTGTCTGGTTTATAGAGTGCCCAGTTGGATACTGCCTTAATGGTGGACGATGTGTTGTGGAAAACCAAGGGCCTGTATGCATGTAAGTAACACACACACACACACACACACACACACACACTATTACTTCATCTATTTTAAAATACTAAGCACACATACACTTAAAATACATGATCATGTAAAACAAGACTAAACTACCTCAAACAACTCGTCTCATGGGACCAGCACTTGTCCCTAATGACATGATATCTGGGGCAGGTTGTTACAGAAGCTGACCTTGAACAGTACTGAACTGAAGCCTGGCTACACACACAGACTTTTTAAAAGCTTTCATTTTTTTAATAATAATATAATATATATAATAAAATTTTATTTGAAAAGCGCCTTTCATGACACCCAAGGACACTGTACAATAAAAATATAGAAAAGCTAAGCAAAATAAACAAAATACACATTGACTAAGCAAAAATAAATAAAATACATATTTACAAACATAGGAAACACCAAACATGTGGCACAGTTCTGAGTCAGCTGGAAAAGATGTTTTGAGGATTTTGAACACTGCTGCAGATAAGATTTCCGTACTTCTGGTGGGAGGAGCATAGCATCACCTTGGCAACCTCACGGCGTTGCAGTGACCAGAGTGAGGGAATGTTGCTTTTAGCATGCTGTTGGTAAACAAAAGTCCGAACTGAGGCTCGGTGGGAATATTTAGGCCTTTGCAAAATACCAATGTCGTGGTGGAGCAGTTTATACCGTGAATGTCCCAGAGCATAGAGTTCACTGAAAGAGCACTCCATCGTCATGATGAGACCGGAGACGTTGTCTAGACCAGAAAAGTTGCAGAGACTCCAAGCCATCCAATCCCAGCAGCCAAAGGAGCAATTCCAAACAATCCACATTGACAGAGAAAGGAGTTATCCGCTAACTCTCGCTGCTCCGGATACACCGCTCCACATCATAGAAGCATCAGCAACACAAGCACAGTAAAAAAGATCCCAAATCCAATGCATAAAATCCAGTAAAATGTTTCGTGCAATGTTTTCGTTCAAACAGTTTCACTGGGGGAGAAGCGGCATCCAAACACACCAGCGTAACTCTCACGACCCAAAAATGCACGAATGGCTAGTGACCACAGGAGTGTGCGAAAAGATGAAAATGAAAGAAAATTACGATAAAAATGAAATAAAATACAATAAAATAAAATACGGCAACGGTAGCGGCAGCCAAATGCGCCAGCGTTCACCATCACCATGACAACACCAGAGGAGTCTGATCCATAACACAATCAAAACAGCATCTCCAACTAAAGTAGACAACCTAAATCTTTCAAGGCTTACCGTTTTATACAGTTGTCTGAAGATGTTTCAAAGCAATATTTCTTGTGTAACAGTGCGTGACTCGGCTCCAGTAAAAGTTGCATTTTTCATATTTTCCGTACTGTAGCTTTTTTATTATTTTGGCAAACTGGATATTTATTCTGACTGCATGGTGATTTTTTTATTGCATTTAATGTTTTCCACACTTATCTGGTGATTTTTATTCAGCAGTGCAAGCTTACCTACATGCTTATACACTGATCAGCCATAACATTAAAACCACCTCCATGTTTTTACACACACTGTACATTTTATCAGCTCCACTTACCATACAGAAGCACTTTGTAGTTCTACAATTACTGACTGTTTCTCTGCACGATTTGTTAACCCCCTTTTATGCTGTTTTTTAATGGTCAGGACTCTCTCAGGACCACTACAGGGCAGGTATTATTTAGGTGGTTTATGATTCTCAGCACTGCAGTGACACTGACATGGTGGTGGTGTGTTAGTGTGTGTTGTGCTGGTATGAGTGGATAAGACACCGCAGTGCTGATGGAGTTTTTAAACACCTCACTGTCCCTGCTGGCCTGAGAATAGTCCACCAACCAAAAATATCCAGTCTGCCCGTCTAATAGAGTGGACAGTGAGTGGACACGGTATTTAAGACCAGCACAACACACTAACACACCACCACCATGTCAGTGTCATGCAGTGCTCAGAATGACCCACCACCCAAATAATACCTACTCTGTAGAGGTCCTGGGAGAGTCCTGACCATTGAAGAACAGCATGAAAGGGGGCTATCAAAGCATGCAGAGAAACAGATTGGTTACAGTCAGTAATTGTATAACTACAAAATGCTCCTATTAGATAAGAGAAGCCGATAAAATGGACAATGTGTGTAGAAACAAGGAGGTGCTTTTAATGTTACGGCTGATCGGGGTATATATGACAAATAAAGGCATAATAAAGGTGTTCAGTGAAGCTCAGGAAAGTCCATTCCTGGCTACAAAGGTTCTTCATACCAAACTTGCATTGATTTTATACACCTGTAATCAATAAGTGTGGCTAAAACACCTAAACTAAATAATTGACTAAAGTCATTACCATAGTTTAAGCCTTAGTGTATTTGGGGCTATATTAAAAATGTTTTAAAATCAGTCATAAAACTTGTTAAATGTTACTAAACCCTTCTTTAATAATGTTTATATTAAACCTGTAATTTGAGCCATAACTGGGTTTATTTAGCGTTGTCAGAAGCTTGCACATATTCACTGTATTTATTCTCTCCCATAAAGCTGATTGTTTCATTAAAATGCTAAAGCAGTGTCAGGTTAAGACTCTGGGTGTGAACCCTGAGACTCCAGCAGACTGCCAATGTATTTTCATACATAGCAAGAGTGTACAAGTACAAATTGTCCTTACTGCAAGGACTAAAATAATGCCAAATGGGCTTTTAGTATGCAATTTGCACTCTGCCTGGTGACTGCCAGTGTGTTTGTGTCAGTTTATTACTCATTATAGACTGCACAAACTCAGAGAGGACTCCTGCTGATCTGAAGCAAATGTGCCCCGACAGACAATTTCACATGTTTTTATTAAGGCTTGGTTTTACTCTAAAATATACACTAGCAAAAAATGATATGAAAATATAGCATTCCTGAGTTTCCGCTGGGTATTTGAGTTTCATTTCACTTTCCAAGACATTCCATTAGACTGACTGGCTGCTTTAAATTGTCCTTAGGTATGAGTATGTGAGTAAGTTGTGAGTGTGTGGGGACCTACAAGCAATTGACGCTCAGTCAGGGGTCTAGTTCTGCCTTGTGTTTAGTGTTTCCATCTGGAACCACAGCTTTGTCTCTTCAGTGAATCCTGACTAGACCATACAGGTTGTTAAATCGTTTTTTAGTTTGTGTAGCTTGTGGATCCGGAAGTATAGTCTCTCTCTGTGGTGATAAAGCTAAGCTAAGTTTTAGCACTGAGCAGCCAGAAAGCCAGCACCCATTCACCTGTGCCACTTAGATGGCAACAAGTCTTATAGCTAGAGCCCTACTAAATTAACAGGAAAATGTGCTTTATTTCACAGACCTCGTCATTAAATAACACTCATAAATTAAATTATATAATTAATGATAGCTACAATACACAGCACAGCCTACCGTAATAGCTCCCTCTCAAAGACAAAAATTCTGGTCTGTGTTTTGACACACTATCCTCTGGGTCTACAGAATTAGTTGGGAGTTTTCCAAGCTCAGTTACTCGAGTTGTGTTTTTAGCTGCATTAGACTTCAACATCTTGAACATTTTGTCTAACCGATTGCTAGTATCCGAGCATCTTTAGAGTTTGCTTTATTATAAAGAAAGAAATCATCTGTACACAAACTATCGCAGCACAGAGTTTCTTTTCACACCTCCTCTCTGGTCAAAAAGGTTCACCAGCGACTGCATTTTCTACGGCGATTGAAGAGGACCCATCTCAGTCCACCCATCCTCACCACTTTCTACAGAGGCACAATAGAGAGTGTTTTAACCAGCAGCATCTCTCTCTGGTATGAGAGTTGCAACACCTTGGAAAAAAAGGCCTTGAGGAGAGTGGTTAGGGTGCGAAAAAGACCATTGGGGCTAGACATCAACATATTGAGGATCTGGCTAAAAAACAATTCCTGTCGAAAGTCATGAGCATCATCAGTGACTCCACTCATCCCTGTCACAATGTGTTTACCCTTTTGCACTGGGGTAAAAGGTACAGTAATCTACGCTGCAATACGGTCCGATTTAGGAATAGCTTTTACCCGACTGCCATTAGACTTCTGAACAGAACAAAATAACCAAATACTGATGCAGATTAAACCATTTGTGCAAAATATAATATACAATATTGTAATGTGCAATAATGTGTAATAATCACTATGTGAATTTTTTTACATGTGCAATACTCATAGCTATGCAATAACCATGTGTTATAATCACTATGTGAATTTTTCTACATGTGCAATACTCATAGCTATGCAATAACCATGTGTAATAATCACTCATAGCTACAATAACCACTATGTGCAAATTTTGGCATGTGAATATTAATATTAATATATGAAACTTTTGATATACCTATTTCAGTCGTTTATATTTTTACATTTTTATATCCTTCATTTTATATATGCTTTATATTTTTAATTTGCAGTGTTTTTAGGATGAACCGAATGCTCGTAATTTCATTTTTCTATACACCTTGGTGTACAGTGAAATGACAATAAAGTTAATCTTGAATCTTGAAAGAGATGATCATGTGTGTAGAGAAGCATCCTTTTCCCATTGATTATGGACTCCCCAAAGGGACAAAATGCACTCGATATGTAAACACATACATCACACATTGTCAGCACACTACACCACAGAAAAGTCTCTTACACTAACGTAATTACTTTATGATTGCTAGGACCGCCTCATATTGCATATTGCGCCTCATATTTCATACACTACGCGAATGAAAAGTGTAAAACGCTAAACACAAACCTTAAATTTTGACTTTAACAGCAAATTGCATATTACACAGGAAACTGCTCATTTCTTGGGAGAAAGCTCATTTCATGGTCTGTGATGTGATTTTCATGGCTGTGAATTAGATAGGGCATTTTATAGCCCAGCCATATAGAAAATCCTTCATTCCCAACCTTATAGGCAGTGGCAGCAAACAGGTGAACATCAGTGTTTACTCTGATCATGACTTTTTTAAGAACTTGATGATAAAATGATACAAATTAAATGCAATATTTAATAAATGTATATAATTGTTCAAGTATTTATATTAGTTGTAATGTAATGAGTTTGAAAGATTAGGATTAATTACAATCCCCAAGTCTCAAAATTGTAGGTGTGAAAGGAAAAAAATCCTCTGGTTCACTAGGTTCAACTTGCTGCTGTTAGAGCGAAAGACTAGGGATCTTTAAAAAGTTTCCACACTTTTATATTTTGGTTGGAAACGGTGATGGCAGGAGAAGTGGTAAATGGTTGTGTCTGAGAGACAGAGAGAGCTTATAGTTCGGATTTAGAGCCATCTGATTTCCACCTTTTTGGACGCTCAAGGAAGCTTTAAGGGGAAGAAGATTTTCATGTGATGATTATGTGAAAGCAGAGGTGCATCAGTGGCTACACGCTCAACCAAAAACATTTTTGCTGATGAAATTAAAATGGGGAAAATACATCGCAAAGGAAGGTAACTATGTAGAAAAGTGATGTCATTTGTTTTTAAAATTCTTAATAAATAGAGTTTAAAAAAGTGTGGAAACCTTTTGAAGAACCCTCGTATTAGTCCATTTTTAATACTAATAGCAGCATTCTCACAGCAATAGTGTTATTCAAAATGTTACAGCCGTCAGAAAAATGTGGTGTTTGATTACAGTCCAGCATTTTTAGCAATACATTAGTGGTTAATGAGTAAAATTGACATTATGTGGAAGTGTATGTTAAAGATTGACATTTTACATCTACGTCTGTGTGTGAGTGTTTGTATCTGTATTTTAATGGTTTGTTTCCTTTTTGTCAAGATGTAATTTAGGATGGACCGGCAATCGTTGCCACAGTCAGCAAAAACCAACCCGTCCAACTACTTCAAGTGCAATACCGGAAACTGAACTAGGTAATTGTGTGCAACTATGTGTGTGTATGCAGCTGTGTTTGTGGGTGTGCATCCATTTTATCTACAACCCCAAATCAGAAAAAGTTGGGACAGCATGGAAAATGCAAATAAAAAAAACACAGTTTCTTACATTTACTTTGACTTTTATTTGATTGCAGACAGGATGAAACTGAGATATTTTATGTTTTGTTTGCTCAACTTCATTTCATTTATTAATAAACATCCATTCCTGCATTTCAGGCCTGTAACACATTCCAAAAAAAGTTGGGACAGTAAAGCATTTATCACTTTGTAATGTTCCTATTCCTTTTCACCACACTTGGAAGACGTTTTGGCACTGAGGAGACCAAGTGATTTAGTGTTTCAGCTTTTATTTTGTCTCATTCTTCCTGCAAACACGTCTTAAGATGTGCAACAGTACGGGGTTGACGTTGACGCATTTTTTGTTTCAAAATTCTCCACACATTCTCTATTGGTCCAGTCCAGTACCTGTACCCTCTTCTTCCACAGCCATGCCTTTGTAATGTGTGCAGCATGTGGTTTTACATGCATGGACGTCCCTGGAAAAGATGACGTCTTGAAGGCAGCATATGTTGCTCTAAGATCTCAGTGTACTTTTCTGCATTAATGCTGCCATCACAGAAGTGTAAATGACCTTTGCCAAAGACCCTGGCTTTTGGACGTGTTGCTGATAACAGTCTGGATGGTAGTTTTCATCTTTTGTCGGGAACACACAGCGTCCATTTTTTCCAAAAAAAAAAAAAGATCTGGAATGCTGATTCATCTGACCACAGTACACATTTCCACTATGTTATGGTCCATCCTTGATGCCTCTGAGCCCAGAGAAGTCGACACTGCTTCTGGACATGGTTAACATAAGGCTTCTTTTTTGCACAGTAAAGTTTGAAGTGGCATTTGTGCATGTAACTCTGTATTGTAGTGCTTGACAAAGGTTTGCCAAAGTAATCCCTCACCCATGTGGTTATATCAGCTATTGTTGAGTGGCGGTTCTTGATGCAGTGCCGTCTGGGGGATCGAAGATCACGGGCATTCAGCTTAAGCTTGCACCCTTGGCCTTTACACACTGAAATTGCACTTGATTCCTTGAATGGTTTAATGATATTTTGCACTGTAGAGGGAGAAATATGCAAATCCCTTCCAATCTTTCTTTAAGGTACATTGTTTTTAAACATTTCAATCATTTTCTCACACACTTATTGTCAAACTGGAGATCCTCTGATCATCTTTGCTCATTAAAGACTCAGTCTGTATGTTGCTTTTGTACCAAACCATGATTACAATCACCTGTTGACATCACCTGTTTGGAATCACATCATTATTTAGTTTTTTCACTTCATTACTAGGGCTAAATTGCCCCCGTCCCAACTTTTTTGGAATGTTTATTAATAAATGAAATGAAATTGAGCAGATAAAACATGAAATATCTTGGGTTCAAACTGTCTGCAATCAAATAAAAGTCAAAGTAAATGTAAGAAACACTGCATTTTTATTTGATTTGATTGGGGGTTGTGTGTAACATGCAACAGATCCAGTGGAACAGTGTATGACTTGTTACTGGATTTGTTCAAATATGTGTTTCAGAGGTGGTTTACATTGGAGTAACTGTGTCAGTGATCCTATTCATCATTGCAGTTAGTGTCATCATACTTTTCTTCCTACAAAGAAATCGTACAGCTAAGTAGGTGTATTTAATGTTGTGTTTTTATTACTGATGTTACAATTTAACAAAACGATCAATTTTACTTTATTTATGTTTACATTTCTGAATTGTAGTATTTTTTTTATTTGCTTTTATCAATCTCAGAGAGTCCAGGTTAATTGCAAATGAGGAGTTAGAGAGTTCTGCTTGTGGTTGGAAAGAAGAAGTAAGTGAAAAATGACAATTTTATATTTATGAGGGTACCATATTTATTTAAAGTGTCATTTACTTATGTAGTGTATTGGATTTTCAAATGCACTGCCTTTAGAAATAGTCTTGATTTACTACTACAATACCAAATAAACTAATGTGTTTAAGCTCATTGTGGTTGAGAAGGATAAACGATAATTAAAGCATTTTACAGATGCTGTTCTCAGTAACTTTGGAAAATACATAAATAGAGTGGAGGGTCACACAGCCATAACGCAACAAAAAAATTAGAAAAAGTTCCACAAGAATGCAAAATTCTATTGATTAATTAATTCTATTTTTTAATATTATAAACATTATGACTATGATTACATCAGTTTTGCCTGTCAGGTTTAGTCTAGTGTACACAACGACTTAGCTGCTTAGTTGTTGAGATTAGAGTAGTTCACACTATGACTGTGGGACAGTGGTAGTCTAGTGGGTATAGCTCAGGGCTATTAATCAAAAGATTGTGGGCTGGAATCTTGGCTCTGCTATGCAGCCACTGTTAGACCCATGAGCAAGGCCCTTGACTCTCTTAGCTCCAGGGGTACTGTACAATGATTGATCCTTGTGGGGGATATGCAAAAAATAATTTCATTGTACAGTACAAATGTATACACCGATCAGCCATAACATTAAAACCACCTCCTTGTTTATACACTCACTGTTCATTTAATCAGCTCCAATTACCATAGATAAGACCTTTGTAGTTGTACAATTACTGACTGTAGTCCATCCATTTGTTTGCATGCTTTGTTAGCCCCCTTCCATGCTGTTTTTCAATGGTCAGGACTCTCCCAGGACCACTACAGAGCAGGTATTATTTAGGTGGTGGATCATTCTCAGCACTGCAGTGACACTGACATGGTGGTGGTGTGTTAGTGTGTGTTGTGCTGGTATGAGTGGATCAGACACAGCAGCACTGCTGGAGTTTTTAAATACCGTGTCCACTTACTGTCCACTCTATTGGACACTCCTACCTCGTTGGTCCACCTTGTAGATGTAAAGTCAGAGACGATCGCTCATCTATTGCTGCTGTTTGAGTTGGTCATCTTCTAGACCTTCATCAGTGGTCACAGGATGCTGCCCACAGGGCGCTGTTGGCTGGATGTTTTTGTTTGGTGGACTATTTTCAGTCCAGCAGTGACAGTGAGGTATTTAAAAACTCCAGCAGCATTGCTGTGTCTGATCCACTCATACCAGCACAACACACACTAACACACCACCATGTCAGTGTCACTGCAGTGCTGAGAATGATCTACCACCTAAATAATACCTGCTCTGTGGTGGTCCTGGGAGAGTCCTGACCATTGAAAAACAGCATGAAAGGGGGCTAACAAAGCATGCCGAGAAACAGATGGACTACAGTCAGTGCATCTATATGGTAAGTGGAGCTGATAAAATGGACAGTGAGTGTAGAAAAATGGAATTGGTTTTAACGTTATGGCTGATCGGTGTATAAGCATATCACAAATAACATTCTGTTATATTGCTTAAGTCGACACAGAACATATACTCTCAAAATCTGTGAGACTGCCCCTCAAAAGAGTCGTGCTTGGGACATGAATTATATCTTTGTCCAGTGCAACTGTGTTGTACACACTTGTATGTTTGAATAAAGTAAGAAAAACCAAAATTTCACTTGCAAAACTGCATTAAATAGTGTCCTTAGTTCCAAAACGATTAAAAAGGTGTAAGAACGGTCATGTATCACAGTGGTAAACAACTTTTTTTGAATGTCTTCAAATTTTAAATATGTTTATATTTGCAAAACACAATAAAGTTGGTCAGTGAAAACATTGGCTTCCTTTCTGGACATCCTTTCTTTGTTCTTTTGGCAGTTAAATAAAGGTTTAAGAGAATTAAAACCACAGATTTCTGCTTTTATTGCATTTTACCTCTCTGGAAATAAAGGCTCCTAATGAATTTATTTGCATTACCCTTGACCTGTATTTATTTTCACTGAGTAGAGACACCCAAAAATAACATTCGTTAGGGCAAACCTTTTAATGGACAGGATATGATGAAAAATGCAATATTTGCATTAAATTAGCTCACAAATGTTTTGACGGTTGTACCAATTTTTGTACTATCAATTGAAAGTTTGAGTCAAAATCCCAGCTCTGCTATGCAGCCACTGTTGGGCTCTTGAGCAAGGCCCTTAACCCTCTCTGCTCCAGGGGCACCGTAACATGACTGACCCTGTGCTCTGACCCCAGCATCCAAACAAGCTGGGATATGAGATGAGTTTGTATGATATACAGGTTCATGCACTCATTATTGTATTTTTATTATTTTCAGTGTACTAAGTATTTCTAACACAGGCAAGTGCATACTCATTTTTTTATTTGGTGTCTAAAAGTTTGTAAAATATTCTTTAGTTTTCAGATTTGAGACTCAGAGATTGTGCGGGAGTTAAAGCCACTTTGAGTAAAAACCACAGGCCTACCATCAGTGTTTATCCATGGAGAGAAGAGCCAGAGGTACAGACACTAGCACACCCATGAACACACATTGACAAGTAATTGGTAATAATAACTGGGTGATCATCCTAGATAGAAAACAAGCAATGATCCCATGCCAGCACACACGTTCCACTTTCATCTGGCCTGTGTATGGCACCTCTGTGAGAAAATGGCAGTAAACACAGCTTAGACTCAAGCTTGAAAAGGTCATAGCTCAGGCACGATATGGAGCAGAACTTCCAGTTGGCCTAAAATTAAAACACCACCCTGGCATTAGATTTGGTCGGTTGCATTTGGATCATTAGATTCTTAGCCAGAAAGTGCTTGAATGTGTCTGCTCACAGATGGGTCACCATTGATAAACAAGCATTGCGCTACTTGTTGACCCGTATGTGCCAAAACTCTATTATCACTATCTCTATTAGCCACTTTCTGAATAGCTATCATTTCAAAAGCTATTTATGTAATGATTGTCATGAATTTTTTTTACTAAGAGTACACTTCTTTTAACCAACTTTATTGCTTTATTCTGTACTATGATTCACACATGTGCACAGATAATGTAGGAGCATTGTATCCTCACATGGGGCACCAATAATGTCAGTACACTGCCCTAAATGTGGCATTAATTCATCAATAATGTGGGTGTATTGTTTGAATTTTAGCATTTCATATCTTGTAAACAATCAGATCAGTAGGTAAGATCAATAGGAAATAACTTTTTGACCAAAATCTAAATTTTCAAATGATATTTGGTTAAGGAAACAGGGCATACATACACTTGCATACAAAAACATACTGTATATTGCTGGAATTCAAGAAGTCTCAGAGCCAGAGTTGGAGTTTCAGTGGTACGACCAGCCTGTTTGGGTGCTCTACAGATACAACTGGCCATGTCTGAGAGAGGAAATGTCTTTATAAAAGCAACAAGCTACTGTCTGGTCAAGGTACTGACATAAATAGAGTCTGTCAGTGTAAGAATCCACTGCTGGTCAGTGAAAAAAAATACTGTTGACAACTTCAGGAGTGTGGTAACTTGTAGCCTTCCTTAGCCAGCCTGGGTGTCATGTAAGTGGCTGGGGTCACAAGAGCAGTAAGGAATTAAGAGATTGGCTTCTAAATAACATTGAATCATACCAGGGACAAGCTCTGTTTAACGATACCAATGAATTAAGCACATGTTCTTATTAACAACATTGTATATGCATAATCAACTGCAACTGACTGAGATTCATGTACAAAATACCATATTAAATTTGAGGCTAATAATGGTGGATTTGGAATGTATTTATTTAAACACTTTAATTTTGCACACACATTATGCTGTGCTTTTAATTTTGAATGGATATAATTGCCATTTTACCCATTAATCAATTTTGATAATGTTAATTGAAAATCAAAAATATCAAATTCACAAAATTATTAATAAATACCCTTTGCTTTAAATAGTAGTCAGGTGCATTTTCTTTCATTTAAAACGTGTCCACAATTCAGTTAACCTCTATCTCTTATTATTTTAATTAATTATGCATAGTTTGGAAAGGCCCACAACTTAAACCTCATTGTAAGAACAAAATCTGAACCACAATGTCCAAGAAACTGTCAGTGAATCTCTATGGTCAAATTATAGCAAGACATAAATCATGGCAACAATATGACACAATATCTAAGGCTTTGAGTGTTCCTAGGACACCAGTGGAGTCAATATCTTTAAAATAGAAGACGTTTGGAACAGTCTTGAATCTTCCTTGAGTGGTTGAGTGGGATGTTCTGCCAAACTGGGTATCCTGGTATTGGTCCCATGGGCCACTTTAAAATAGCTCTAGTAGTCCTGTGCCTGGAGAACAACTCCATAAATTAGCATGTTATGGCAGAGTGAGATGCTGGCAGTATGAGGAAAAAAAGCTCTCAGTGGAGTATTAAAGAGAGCTGCATTTCATTTAGAGAGACATGCTGAGCTCTCCAAATCATCTATTACTAGTGCATGCATCTCGGGCAGACAGCAGAGGCTGCAATAGCACTTTGGCATGGAATCTTCGAACTTTGCCTTTCCGTACAAGCCAATTAAGCTTGTGTGGGCACTTACATTTCAGCATTTACATTTTCAGCATTTAGTGGACGCTTTTATCTAAAGTGACTTACAGTACTGTGACAGTATACAATCTAAGCAATTGAGGGTTAAGGGCCTTGCTCAAGGGCCCAACAGTTGCAACCCGGCAGAGGTGGGGCTTGAACCGGCAACCTTTGATTACTAGTCCAATATCTTACCCTATAGCTGCTCTTGGGCACTTGGCTGTTTGATAGTATAGCACTCAAAATAAATGAATTCATGATGAGGCCAGTATTCACACGTAGAGACACAGACTGATCTCCGCGCTCCTCCACTTCCTGTACAGGCGCCTAGAGTTACTAACCAAGGTCCTTACACAGCGTCGAAGACCCCACCCACATTAGTCCGGTCTTTAACCCTCCCGGTAGACTTTAAATGACCAATTTTGTCTGCTGCAGGCACTGCCAATTGTGCCCGCTAGAGGGCGCCCAGCCGACCGGTAGCAAAGCTGAGGTTCAAACTCGGGAGTTCAGAATCTCAGCACTGGTGCACTAGCGGAATATCCCACTGCACAACCTAGGCACCCAGCTGTTGCCATTTTTGAATTAAAACCAGCACGCTGAAGTGTAGAACCAAATCAAAAAGTGCATTTCACAACAAACCTCACTCCCTTACTGTCTTAACCGCTTATCCAATTAGGGTCGCGGAGGGGTTGCCAAAGCCCATCCCAGCTCCTCAATGGGCGCAAGGCACACAGCAACACTCTGGACGGGGCGGCCAGTCCATTGCAGGGCAGACACACACACACCCACACACCATATAGGGCAATTAAATATCTCCAATTAACTTGACTGCATGTTTTTGGACTGTGGGAGGAAATCAGAGCTCCCGGAGGAAACCGAAAGGACCCAGACCGCCCCACCTGGGGATCAAACCCAGGACCTTCTTGCTGTGAGGCAATAGTGCTCCCCACTGAGCCACTGTGCCGCCCCACAACAAACCTCCAATAGCCAATTGTTTCCATTCAGCTAAACCAAATCAAAATATATTGGATATGAAAGGAAGGAAAAACTGCATCTTATTAAAATCAGATCTATTTGCTTGAATTATTTTTTAAATGTTTTTCTTTCTTTTCAGTTTCCTGCCAAACTGTCTTTCTCCAACCCGCTGTACAAGGAATTCAGAAGCTCCGAGGCCTAAGATGACACACACACACACACACACAGTGGTACAGTAAATCCCTGTGGACATACTTTTGTAATTTGAACTTTTTTAGCCAACATGACTGTACTTGTACAACTTCCAAAACCTAAAAAATAAAGCAATTTCTTTCTGCAACTATCATGGGATAACAGAGAATAACTGCAGCCAATTACTTTGGCTCTAGATCTTATGTTCTACTTTTAAAAAGAATGATCACATTAAGCAGCAGAATACAACCATATTATATCAGAATACAAATATTTCACATTAAATCAACAAATGTTTTTATTATTATTCATAGTTATTAGGCTGTCATAAGTGTTACTCTAAAATACAGGCTTTAGATACAGACCTATAATCTAAACCAGATCACAACTGTATGGGATCACAACTTATAAATAATGAATAAATGTAGAAAGATTTCCTAAACCAGCATTGGGTTTGACAGCATGAATTTTTTAATAGTGTGTTGTTTCTTTCTCTCTTTTCTATTTCACGCTTTTTATCATAGCATGTAATATGTGTTTTAATCATTCAGTCAGAAAAAAGAGGGCAGCACGGTTGCTAGGTGGGTAGCACTGTCGCCTCACAGAAAGAAGGTCCTGGGTTCGATCCCCAGGCAGGGTGGTCCGGGTCCCTTTTGTGCAGAGTTTGCATGTTCTCCCCGTGTCTGCGTGAGTTTCCTCCGTTTTTCTCCCACAGTCCAAAAACATGCAGTTAGGTTAACTGGAGACACTGAATTGCCCTATAGGTGAATGGGGGTGTTTATGTGTGTGTGTGTGTGTGTCTGCCCTGCAATGGACTGGCACCCCGTTCAGGGTGTTACTGTGTGCCTTGCACCCATTGAAAAGCTGGAATAGGCTCCAGCCCCCCGCAACCCTCATTGAATAAGAAAGTGAGTGAGTGAAAATAAAGAACAGTTACAGAAATAACTGAAATCTCAGGAGTACCATGATGTACATGTGTCCTACAAGTGTAAATGTTTGACTTTAACTATAATGTGTCAGGTGTTAATTTGACAGAGCCCAGTTGAATCACTTCACTCAATTACATCTATCTATGCACCAAGTTTTTAGGTTAATCCAACCTCCCAAACCCTGCAGAAAGGAAACCGTCAAATAAAACTGTCCCTAGATATGACTGAATAAGTGAATGTTTGATTGTTTTGCCCTGAGATAGATTGGCACACTGTCCAGAGTTTGTTCTTGCATTGTGCCTTGTGTTTTCACATGGTGCAGCTCCACCACTAGCCTGAATATTACAAAGCTTAAAATGTGAAAGGTCCCATCCCCTAACATTCTAGAAATAGTTATTTAAAGAATTTCACTCTGGGGCTTCCTAACTATTTTTGCTCAGAGGTTTTACATTCTCCACCTGAAATTGCTAAGGACTTCTTATCAGACAACATACAGCGATTTTATAAATAAATGCTTAACAGAATTCTTGAAATGTCAGTGAACAACATGGCTTTATAACAGCCAAAACATTAAAACCGCTTCCTTGTTTCTACACTCACTGTCCATTTTATCAGCTCCACTTATCATATAGAAGCACTTTGTGGATCTACAATTACTGACTGTAGTCCATTTGTTTCTCTACATATCTTTTTATCTGCTTTCACCCTGTTCTTTAAGGGTCGGGACCACCACAGAGTAGGTATTATTAGGTGGTGGATCATTCTCAGCACTGCAGTTACAATGACATCGTGGTGGTGTGTTAGTGTGTGTTGTGCTGGTATGAGTGGATAAGACACAGCAGTTTTGCTGGAGTTTTTAAATACTGTGTCCACTCACTGTCCACTCTATTAGACACTCCTACCAAGTTGGTCCAACTTGAAGATGTAAAGTCAGAGATGATCGCTTATCTATTGCTTCTGTTTGAGTTGGTCATCTTCTAGACCTTCATCAGTGGTCACAGGACACCACCCAAATAATACCTGCCCTGAAGTGGTCCTGTAGGTCCTGTTGAAGAACAGGATGAAAGGGGGCTAACAAAGTATGCAGAGAAACAGATGGACTACAGTCAGTAACTGTAGAACTACAAAGTGCTTTTATATGGTCTTACCAGTAGTAGGCCAGAATACTTGATTGCTGCGCCATCCAAGCGTGCCAAAATGTATACTAAAAATGAATGGAGAGAAATACTGTATATGAATTTATATGAATTTGATGAAAAAAGAAATGCCAAGAGGATAGTGTGCTCTCAATTCTGTTTTAGCACTATTAAAATCTGTTTGAGTTGTTTATTGATTTTAGAGTGTATTCGTTTTCAGTTTTATTATCCTTAGCCAATTTATTTCATATATGTCCTTATTATGCAAAATATGGGAAAATGTCAAAAATACAAATAATACTAAAATATTTATAAAATGAATGAAATAAGTAGATGATAACATTTGTAATGATCATCAGATGGCTTTATTTGATCTAAAATTTTACAAATATGCTGTCATACAAAAAATATAAAGAATATGATTTTTATTTTTGTTAACATCTTTATACAAAACTATGTTACAAATAATTTTACCACAGAGCCTCTCCTGCATGAATGCCCTATTTACACAAAAGTCTGGAACTGGAGCACAAAAGAAAAAAAAAAAAACTTCAGATGTCAGGTGGCTAGGCTTTGGATAGAACAGCAGCCTTGGACTCCAAACGATTTTCTCCTTTATGCTTCACTGTAGATCAATAGGAGAGCCGTTTTTGACAGATAGGTCAATTTTCCCTATACACTCAATATATTCTGCTCTGAAGTATCGGACATTTGAGGACAAATGTCACTCCCATGTCTATCAAAGGTTTAGATGTGGAGGTAACAAGTACAACAGTTATCGCCAGACAAACCCTAACACGTGTTATCTGTAAAAGCACTTTAATAGCAGGTCATAGCCCAGCCTTCATCCCTGCCCTTTTAAAGTGGGCAAACTGCCATACACACATTAGGCATAACATTAAAACCACCTCCTTATTTCTACACACACTGTCCATTTTATCAGCTCCACTTACCATATAGAAGCACTTTACAATTACTGATTGTAGTCCATCAATTTCTCTAAATACCTTTTTGGCCTGCTTTCACCCTGTTCTTCAATGGTCAGGACCCCCACAGTGTGTTGTGCTGGTATGAGTGGATCAGACACAGCAGTGCTGCTGGAGTTTTCGAATACAGTGTCCACTCACTGTCCACTCTATTAGACACTTCTACCTAGTTGGTCCACCTTGTAAATGTAAAGTCAGAGACGATCACTTATCTATTGCTGCTGTTTGAGTTGGTCATCTTCTGGACCTTCATCAGTGGTCACAGGACGCTGCCCATGGGGCGCTGTTGGCTGGATATTTTTGGTTGGTGGACTATTCTCAGTCCAGCAGTGACAGTGAAGTGTTTAAAAACTCCAGCAGCACTGCTGTGTCTTATCCACTCATACCAGCACAACACACACTAACACACCACCACCATGTCAGTGTCACACTGTCTGCCTTTTCATTCTACACTATATTGACAAAAGTATTCACTCACCCATCCAAATAATTGAATTCAGGTGTTCCAATCACTTCCATGACCACAGGTGTATAAAACCAAGCACCTAGGCATGCAGACTTCTTCTACAAACAATAGTGAAAGAATGGGTCGCTCTCAGGAGCTCAGTGAATTTCAGCATGGTACCGTGATAGGATGCCACCTGTGCAACATGTTCAGTCGTGTAATTTCCTCACTACTAAATATTTCAGTCAACTGTCAGTGGTATTATAACAAAGTGGAAGCGATTGGGAACAACAGCAACTCAGCCACAAAGTGTTAGCAACGTAAAATGACAGAGCAGGAACAGCGGATGCTGAGGCGCATAGTGCACAGAGGTCGCCAACTTTCTGCAGAGTCAATCACTACAGACCTCCAAACTTCATGTGGCCTTCAGATTAGCTCAAGAACAGTGTGTAGAGAGGAAGAACTTGACTGGCCTGCACAGAGTCCTGACCTCAACCCGATAGAACACCTTTGGGATGAATTAGAGCGGAGACTGCGAGCCAGGCCTTCTCGTCCAACATCAGTGTCTGACCTCACAAATGCGCTTCTGGAAGAATGGTCAAAAAATTCCCATAAACACACCCCTAAACCTTGTGGAAAGCCTTCCCAGAAGAGTTGAAGCTGTTACAGCTGCAAAGGGTGGGCCAACATGGTATTAAACTTTATGGATTAAGAATGGAATGTCATTCAAGTTCATATGCGTGTGAAGGCAGTGGTGTCTCAGGAACACTTGTTATTCCCCAACAGTGATTTAGGTTTTCTTAATTTCTTCCTTGCCAATTCCCTCCTACTTCTCAGTCCCCCTTATCACATGACAGCTACAGCTCCTGAGTGTAATTACAGCCATCAATGTGCTTAGAGCTGACCCTCACATCCAAACACAAGCTTACAGAATCCAGCAAATGCAAAACCATAATCAGTCATGTTTGCTGCTGTAGCTACACTTGTAGGGGTGACATGATGGACTGATGACAGATTTGCTGCCACACAACAAAAATGTGAGTCTTAAGGAATTAAGGATCACTGTCTGAAGAGTTTTGACTGGCTATAGAGAATCCCCCTAGATTGTAATAATACAAGCGATTGTGTAACTGGACTGGACTGATGCCCTGGACTGATGCCCTGTCCAAATGTTTTTGTTACCTTTCACCCACTCTAGGTTTCAATTTTGTATTTTGTTATTGCGAAACCATAAAAAATACAGTGGTGTTTTGCAGCATTGAACTTGGTCCACCAACCTAATATGTAATAATATCTGATTGGCTTAGGTCCAGCCTACAGACAGTACTCATGGCATTATTGATTACCCTGATCTTGTGTGATACTCTTCCATGTGCTCCTTGCTCATTTACATTTGAGGCATTTAGCAAACGCTTACATTATGACTTAATACATTTTGAGTAATTGAGTGTTAAGTGCCTTGCTCAGGGGCCCAACAGTGACAGTTTGGTGATGGGGCTTCAACCGGCAATTTTCTGATTACCAGTCTAGTACCTTAATTGCTGGGCTACCACTGCCACCGTCTCCTTGCTCCTTGCCTCTTGCCTTCGTTGTTAAATATAGGGTGACCATACTTTTTTTTTTTTTTTTTTTTTTTTTTAAAGAGGACACTTGGCAGGATTGCAGCATGAGCCAGAAAACCTGCACTGGGTGGAAGGTTTGGTTCAGGATGAGGTGTTGGGGGACAGTAGCGGTGATCTAGAAATCTCACCTGGATGCATTTTTAGGTCCAAAAACGAGAACATGTCCAGGAAAAAGAGAACATATGGTCACCCTATTTAATATGTTATTATTTTTTTGCATTTTCACCTTCCAACGTTCATGTCTTTATTCAGTTTGCACTTCTTGTTTTCATGTTATTTGTCTTTCTTGTGGTTTCCTTGTAGTCTTGTGTTTTTCCATAGTCTTTGGTTTAGCCTAAAGTGTTAGCATTAGCATTTATTTAAGGGGAGTCTGTGTGGCTCTAGGGTCTGTGTGGTAAGGTCTATGTGGCCTATATTTATTATTATTTAAGGGGAGTCTGTGTGGCTCCAGGGTCTGTGAGGTAAGGTCTGTGTGGCCTATTTTTATTATTATTTAAGGGGAGTCTGTGTGGCTCCAGGGTCTGTGTGGCCCAACGTCACGTTTACACTAAGGTTACATTCATGACAGAAATGGTAGTTACTAATTACACAAGGTTCATCAGTTCACAAGGTTATATCCAACACAGTCATGGACAATTTTGTGTCTCCAATTCACCTCACTTGCATGTCTTTGGGGAGAACATGCAAACTCCACACAGAAAGGACCCGGACCGCCCCACTTGGGGATCGAACCCAGGACCTTCTTGCTGTGAGGCGACAGTGCTACCCACTTAGCCACCGTGCTGCCCCTATTGTCCCTCTAAATGGGCTCCGCAGAGCCATGTGGGTGTTACTGTCATGTTTTTTGAATTCCAACCTGATGTTTCCATATTCCTCTGAAGTGCAAATGGAACTTGTGAGATGTGCTGTTCGTGTTGGATTTCAAAGGCTGAACTATCGTCTTAATTTTTTATTTTTTTTTTAATTCATAATGAATCATAACATTAAAACCACCTCCTTGTTTCTACACTCACTGTCCATTTTATCAGCTTCACTTACCATATAGAAGCACTTTGTAGTTCTACAGTTACTGACTGTAGTCCATCTGTTTCTCTACATACCTTTTTAGCCTGCTTTCAGCCTGTTCTTCAATGATCAGGACCGCCACAGAGCAGGTATTATTTGGGTGGGGGATCATTCTCAGCACTGCAGTGACACTGCAGTGACACGACGATGACATGGTGGTGGTGTGTTAGTGTGTGTTGTGCTGGCATGAGTGGATCAGGCACAGCAGCACTGCTGGAGTTTTTAAATACCATGTCCACTCACTGTCCACTCTATTAGACACTCCTACCTAGTCGGTCCACCTTGTAGATGTAAAGTCAGAGACGATCGCTCATCTATTCTCAGTCCAGCAGTGACAGTGAGGTGTTTAAAAACATCATCAGCTTTGCTGTGCCTGATCCACTCATACCAGCTCAACACACACTAACACACCACCACCATGTCAGTGTCACTGCAGTGCTGAGAATGATCCACCACCCAAATAATACCTGCTCTGTTGTTGTCCTGGGAGAGTCCTGACCATTGAACCACAGCATGGTGGCTAACAAAGCATGCAGAGAAATAGGTTGGACTACAGTCAGTAATTGTAGAACTACAAAGTGCTTCTATATGGTAAGTGAAGCTGATAAAATGGACAGTGTGTGTAGAAACAAGGAAGTGCTTTTAATGTTATGGCTGATCGGTGTACATTTGGTCTCATTTTGAAGCAAACAAGCTATGGTATTTCTTTTCTTTGTATTTCAGTGCCACAATTTACTGCACAATTTAGAGATGGAAACTATCGCTTATATTCTTCATGCACTAATGTGTAAATCTTCTAATAGCCTTTAATCAGTGTTAGATGTACACCACAAAATGATGTTGGTTAAATATTTGATTGGAAGATTTTCACTACTTTACTACCAGACTGTCACTTCAGTCATGGTGGCACTGTGCACTATGGGCCACCACCCAGTTAAAATTTGAGTGTTGTTCTTCAACACCACACTGTACTATATTCCCCAAGATTCATCCTTAGAGTGCTACTGTCATACATTATAACTCAACAGCCTGCCTGTAATCCTCTGATATTGCTTCATAGATTTTACTCAGCTTGAAAAATGAAACTCAATAAATATGCATTCACTGCTTTTTCTATGATGAGCGCAGACGAGTGTAATTTTTAAATAAATAGAATATATCAATAACACTGGCTTTGTAAACAGAAACTAGACAAATTTCCTCAAGAAGGTATTTACTGTAATCCTACCAATATATCTGTATGCTAGTTGACGCCTAATCTTTTTGTATGTTAATGGATTTGTAGTTTTTATGCAGTTTATTCATGCATTTATTTAGTTGGTCATGGTTATAATGGAAATATTTTACTGGTCTGGGAAAGAGTTAAGGCCATAATCTATATAATGATCAAAATTCGAGTAATGGTGTTTAATTTCCAGAGGTTAGGCAGAGGCAGTTGCTGCATTTACACAGTCAGTTTGACCTAGTAGAGCCTAGATGGGAATAGCTTGACACAAAACAGGGAGCCAGTTCATCTCCTTTAAAAGGCAGTACACCTGGAACTGCTGTGCCAGTGTGCCATTCAACATACTATTGTTATAAATTATAATATATTATCTTTATTTAATTGAATTATTGATTTGTGTGCTATATCTGGTGTCCTGAGTTACCTAATCTCTGGTCATTTTTTGGTCAGGAGGAGTACAACTTTGAAATCTGAATTGATTGTACAAATTCAAATAGGAAAGGCAAACACTTGAGTGATGGATGATTCTCTGCAAATTATATCAATTCAATTACAATCAGAAAAAGTTGGGACAGTATGGAAAATGCTTATAAAATAAAGCACTGCATCAAGAACCACCACTCAACAATAGCTGATATAACCACATGGGTGAGGGATTACTTTGGCAAACCTTTGTCAAGCACTACAATACAGAGTTACATGCACAAATACCACTTAAAACTTTACTGTGCAAAAAAAAGCCTTATGTTAAACATGTCCAGAAGCAGCGTCGACTTCTCTGGGCTCAGAGGCATCTAGGATGGATCATCACACAGTAGAAATGTGTATTGTGGTCAGATGAATTAGTATTCCAGGTCTTTTTTGGAAAAAATGAATGCCGTGTGCTCTGACCAAAGACGAAAAGGACCATCCAGACTGTTATCAGCAACAAGTCCAAAGGCAGGGTCTGTCATGGTATGGGCCTGTGTCAGTGCCTTTGGCAAAGGTTATTTACACTTCTGTGATGGCAGCATTAATGCAGAAAAGACATCATCTTTTCCAGGGACGTCCATGCATTTTTCAACAAGACAATGCAAAACCACATGCTGCACACATTACAAAGGCATGGCTGCATAATAAGAGGGATCGTGTACTGGACTGGCCTGTCTGCAGTCCTGACCTGTCCCCAATATAGAACGTGTGGAGAATTTTGAAACGAAAAATGCAACAACGACAACCTCGTACTGTTGCACATCTTAAGACGTGTTTGCAGGAAGAATGAGACAAAATAAAAGCTGAAACACTAAATCACTTGGTCTCCTCGGTGCCAAAACGTCTTTTAAGTGTGGTGAAAAGGAATGGCAACATTACAAAGTGGTAAATGCTTTACGGTCCCAACTTTTTTTAGAATGTGTTGCAGGCCTGAAATGCAGGAATGGATGTTTATTAATAAATGTAATGAAGTTGAGCAGACAAAGTTCATATAAAAGTCAAAGTAAATGTAAGAAACTCAGTGTTTTTTATTATTTGCATTTTCCATACTGTCCCAACCTAATTTGGGGTTGTACATCAATTTAAAATGATTTGTGTAACATTTACGGAATAGACACTGACACCTTTTTCTGCCAAACACTGTTGTACAGCCTAGACAAGAAATTCAATTAAGTCGTGTTCATTGAACTTTCATGTTGTCCAGTGTTTTCAGTATTGGCTTTAGTTAATTACTATAGTAACCTTATATCTACCATAAAAATACAACAAACAAAAACCAAACTTTGTAAAATAGGCGTTTTGAATATTTATTAATTAGACTTCAGAACAAGTTCCAAGTCTTATTCACAGGTTTGTGAATTAGGCTCCCAAGAATTTTATGTAGGCTTGTTAAAAGCCATGATTTCTTATTAAAATGCATTTAGTCCTTGCCTAGAGAGACTGCATACCTACCTCTCACTGCTTACGTCTGCAAATATGCTTGTTATTATTCAGCATAGACCTGTGGCTGTTATTATAGATTTATACAGTAATACAGTGTGGACTTACTGTTGCTGTCACTGATTTATACAGTAGCTGAAAAATCTCATTTTATTTTCCACCGAAAAACCCTGGACACAGGGCAGAAATACTTTGGATAGGATGGCAATCCATAGCAGGATTTCGAAAACCCCCATCCCCAGACAACGTCTGTGTAGACACCCGGCCAGTCGATGGCACTGCTGAGACTCAAACCCAGATATCAGCAGGGTTAAGTTAGAGTCATAGGATATATATATATATATATGTGTGTGTGTGTGTGTGTGTGTGTGTGTTAGGGCTGCCTTTAATTGTGTTAATTAACACGATTAATGCGTAAAAATTTTAATCGCGATTAAAAAAATTTATCGAGATTAAAATTTTTGATCAAACTATTTTTATTGGGCTGTTTGTGCCACGTAAATATGTGTCACTGTGGTAATTTGCACTGCTTTAACACAGCAACATTGTGTTTATACTGCATAACAATAACACGACACAAGGGGGGTGTCCTCCACGACATGAACTTAACCACTCACCTCACTGATGGCTGCACTCGCCAGGTCATTATTATTATATTAAATTGTTTTTGTTAAGTACAATTAAAATAACTAAAACAGTACATTAAAAATACCAGAGCCAGGCAGTTGGACTTGAAGTCTAACTTCTGAGTGAGTACTTTTAATTCATTTCGATCAGCTGTCAGCATATGCAATTTGTTGAGGGGGCCCAACATTTTTTTTTGCACTGGGGCCCATGAGCTCCTAGTTACGCCACTGGTGTTGCATTTAGAAATGGCACCTGTTTTCAGAGGCAGGGTTATGAACAGAAAAAGATCCTCACTTTTGCCAGATAATGTGAACAGACTCATTTTAAATAACTGACTGAAAGATGGGAAGCTGTTAACAACTCTATATAGGCATTGGCCGGCTATCTAAAAATAATTTTGATTTAATAATTTTATCATAAATGTATTAATGTTTTTATTGGCAAACATGTTCTTGCAATAAAAATGTACATAACTGTCCAATTTTGCTTAGTTATTAGTTTGCGATTAATTGCAATTAATCTCGATTAAAAAGTTCAATTGCGTGACAGCCCTAATATATATATATATACATATAGAGTATATATATATATATATATATATTGTATATATATACAGTATATACACTGTATATAGTTTATGCATTTTCTCCCCTTTCTCTCCCTTTTAGCGCGTCCAATTGCCCGATTGTGTCATGCTTCCTCTCCACTAATGCTGACCCCTGCTCTGATTGAGGAGAAGGAAGCTAACCCACGTCCCCTCCGACACATAGGCAACAGCCATCTACATTTTGTCACCTACACTTTGACGAGTGCAGTGCAGATCAGCACTGTGTACGTAGAAACACACCCTGAAAGAACTCTTTTCGCATCTCTGTGCAGGCGCCATCAGTCAGCCAGCAGAGGTTGTAATTGCATTAGTTATGAGAGAGTCCATATCTGGCTTTAATATCCCACCCCATCTGAACAACAGGCCAATCGTTGTTCATGTGGCCACTCAGCCCAGCCAGCAGGCAGAGCTGAGACTCGATATGATGTATTCGAGATCCCAGCTCTGGTGTTCCAGCGTGTGTTTTTACTACTGCGCCACCTGAGGATCTTAGCTGAAATGTACAATCTATAATTAATTTAACAAAAAACACATTTTTACTCTAGTACTATAATGTACAATATATTAAATAAAACACAATGAAAGCTTAAAAGATTATCAGCTTTAATTAATTTAACTAATGTGTTTCCTAAACTTCTGTACCTGCTGTCTCTTTATTTCGCCTCTAAACATGATAAGCTATTACACTGATCAGCCATAACATTAAAACCACCTCCTTGTTTCTACACTCACAGTCCATTTTATCAGCTCCACTTACCATATAGAAGCACTTTGTAGTTCTACAATTACTGACTGTCGTCCATCTGTTTCTCTGCATGTTTTTTAGTCTACTTTCACCCTGTTCTTCAATGGTCAGGACCCCCACAGGACCACCACAGAGCAGGTATTTTTTAGGTGGTGGATCATTCTCAGCACTGCAGTGACACTGACATGTTGGTGGTGTGTTAGTGAGTGTTGTGCTGGTATGAGTGGATCAGTGTCCACTTACTGTCCACTCTATTAGACACTCATACCTAGTTGGTCCACCTTGCAGATGTAAAGTCAGAGACGATCGCTCATCTGTGCTGCTGTTTGAGTTAGTCATCTTCTGGACCTTCATCAGTGGTCACAGGACGCTGCCCATGGGGCGCTGTTGGCTGGTGGACTATTCTCAGTCCAGCAGTGACAGTGAGGTGTTTAAAAACTCCAGCAGTGCTGCTGTGTCTGATCCACTTATACCAGCACAACACCCACTAACACACCACCACCATGTCAGTGTCACTGCAGTGCTGAGAATGACCCACCACCCAAATAATACCTGCTCTGTAGTGGTCCTGGGAGAGTCCTGACCATTGAAGAACAGCATGAAAGGGGGCTTGCAGAGAAACAGATGGACTACAGTCAGTGATTGTAGAACTACAAATTGATTCAATATGGTAAGTGGAGCTGATAAAATGGACAGTGAATGTAGAAACAAGGAGGTGGTTTTAATGTTATGGCTGATCGGTGTATGTTTTTAATTCGGACAGTTGAAAAGTCTTACATCTAAATCTTAGCAGAGACATTAAATTCAAATACTAAATAATATGACTGGTGTATATATAAACGTACAGTAATAATATTATAAATGACATTCAACCACTGTGACAGACTACTAAACCACAGTATTTAACAAAGAAAAAGTGAAAAATATCTCAAAGATTTAACAGGTTAAGCTGTTAAATAAATGTAATAAAAATGCCTCTGAGCTGTCAAGTGGCATATGTGTGGAAATCACATTTCTAATACCGGCACCTACTATGCTCTTCTGACAAAAACAAATGAAGGGTGATGGAATGTTTTATATTCAGGGCAGCAACTCTGTCACGTCCAATATCATCATTCCTGAAAGTCACTTAAAATCCATATCTCCGTTCTACTAAATAATTACCTGCAGTATAATGATGCAAACCAAGATTCTGACACTAATATTCCACTTGTTTGTACCTCTGACCAGTGCAAGTCGCAATTAGTTTGATTAGCCACTACATTCTTCTTAATTAATTTTTAAATGTACACAAAGATGAAATCTTCAGATCTGGCTAGTCCTGTTATACTTCTGATATAACATTAGAATTAGAACAGAGCACTAGAGTCCATAAAAGTGCTAAACATGCACATATAATAAACATAAAAATGAACAGCATAAATAGATATGTTATATATGTAACGCAAAACTTGTAAATAAATATTAGAATTGGTGTACTGTACTACTGAAGAGAAATTTCATTTACCTTGTGTGGTGAAGGGATGTTTTTTTTTTGCCGTGATCGAAGAGGGATTATCTATTATTCTGGGTCTGAAGCACTGCTGGTGGTAAATCTGAAATCCGTTAAATGGAGGTCCATTAAATCGAGGTTCCACTGTAAGACTATGCTGTAATGCATATTCCTGTGTCACAACCCAGCATAAATATGAGCCTGCTCTGCAAATACTTGTCTTACTCTGGTCATTTGGATATGAATAATAAGCATATGTCATGTTTTCTTAATGTTGTGTAATACTGTATGTAATAGTGTCATTTAACCAACTGCCCAATGATTTTCAAAATTCACAGACACTCTTAAAAACGATTAACCAATTAAAATGAATATGTAGGTCAATGTGGAGCTGTGGTTTATACATTACTGAGAAAGTTAAACGACTTATAAGAAATTGCCACTGACTCAGACCACACTTAAGCCGCACTTAAGGGTTCTGTTTGTAGAAGCTATAACACCAGAATCCAAATTAGATTTACGCAAGATGAGCACTTTTACAACATTCAAATTTGGCCTGGCCGTTTCACAGCCACATCATGAGGCTGTTTGAATTGGATCTTGTGCGCTGGCTTTAAACGATTTTACCCAGCAGGCATGTCCTGGCTTGCAGAAGTGAGAAATGGGATGGTGTGGTTATTGCTTAGGAGCGCCTCACTGCCTCTCAGGGGCCCTGGGGAGGCTAGAGTTGTCTGGCACACAGGGAGAACAGACCAACTAACAAATCTGCCAACTGCTAACGATCTTTAATACATTCTCCTGCTTGAAGGAGAGAGAAGAGAGCTAGTGTTTTCCACTTACCTCAATCTTCACTCATCTATAGCGCTTTTCCACCAAAAGAACCCTGGTTCTTGAACTGGTTCTGTTCAGGTTTCTTCGAACCTAGGTGTTTTGTAGAGCGCCGACCCGTGTTTCCACCAGTTTTTGGGAACCAAGCCTGCATCATCAATGGTGGGCGTTACTCAACGAAAGTAAAGAGTAGTAACATGATGGTGGAGCGTGTAGATTACCTGCGAGCATTTGTGCTACTGTTACAGATGTTCGTTTTTATGCAAAAAGCTATTGGTGATAAGAAGGCGTACACGTGTTTGTTGCAGTTGTTGTTTTCTTTAGTTCATTGCCTTGAGAAGCGTTTTGCGCTTTGCTTTCACCGCAACTCTCGGCGTAAATAGCCGATTTGCTCAGCGCTCAACTTGAGCAATAAAACATCACTAAAGTTCCTCGTCACAAACATCAATTTGCGTGAAACAACCATCAAATCCACTCTAAAAGCTCCATATATATATCTGTGTTTAGCTGTATTAACTTCACGTGTGGTGTTTATGCAGCTCGGGGTTCTGAATCCGCAAAAAGCTTCACCTAAATAAAGCGTAACGTGGCTTAATGTACTAAAAGTACGACACAGAAACACTCAATTTCTCTTTGTTATTACTGGTTATAAGTGCTCTGTGCTGCCCAAATTCATGGGTCGAGTACAACAAGCTATGTTACGCTTTATTTTTCACGTTAAGCAGTGTTCGTACTGTCCGGGTCACTTTTACCACGTTATATCACAGAGTTCATCTCTTTAAAAATATCAGCGAATATCAGCAGCAAACTGGTTCAAAATGTAATCAGGTGAACTTTAAAATATGAAAGTGCAGCACAAACGCAGTTTTGCAGTTTCTCAAACCTCTAGACTGTGACATGCCCACAGATGATGTCACGGTTCGCGCTGAAAAACCTCTTTTTTTCGGTGGAAACATGTGGAACCGGTTCAAAATCAAATTCGGGAACCAGAACAGAACCGGAATCGCGTCAGTGGAAAAGGGGTACTAGACAAGGTTTTTTGTAGAGCTATAGTTGCAATCCTAAATACTTAATACCCCAAAGCAAATAAGGATGTAAAACTTTTTCCCACAGAGCCTTTTAGTGCAATCAGTGCTCTATCTAATCACTGTTGCTCAGCCTTCTGAGTAGCATGAAAGCCCTGGTCACCTAAACTAAAAATGTTGGGTCCGGTATTCTCTGATTGGGCCTACTAATGCCCCATTATTGCTTCAGCAGCGGTACTTTGCCACACTCAGTCACTTTAGTCTGCCAGCTTTTCCTACCAGCCTTTCACCTTAACTGAGCAGCCACACAGCTGCTACCATTACCTCTGCCTACTTTAACCCTGGTGCCTGCTGAGGCATTGATTGCAGAAAAAAACATTAAATCCCAGGATGTACGTGTCTCTCACATTTGCCACAAAGAATTGATGGTGCCGCTTATCCTGGATCTACAACTAATCTTCATGGCAAAGGTGGTTGTGCTGCCAGACGTCTCCTCCCCAGTGCCCACCGTTTGGCAATTCCTCAATCTTTGAGTACACTCGTTGGAGTGCTTCTTGTGTGGGCACTATGCCACAATGTGACCTGGCTTCTTACAGCAGCAGCACACCCTTCACTACACCTCAACCTTGAGGTGAGTCTCAGAACTGGTGTAATCCTCTAGGATAGCTTTAATCTGTTCCTCTTGCAGCAGAGCTTCTCTCAGCTTTCCTGGTTTTATCGGCCTCAGATATCGGTAATTTGTGGGAAGATGCACAAAGAAGGGCTTTCATTTTTGGCAGCTAATGTCGAGCTTTTTCCACTATGTCAATTACGCTGGTGCAGAGAGGTTATGGTGATGACGAGACAGGAGCATTGGCAGCACTGGATGAGGATAGTAGTTTCACCTCTTAATCAACTGCTGCACGTTGTACATTTCCAACATTAACTTACAGTCTCACTCACTGAAGCTTCTTCATTAACACAGCACAATCCCACTTCTGACACCAATGAAATATCGGGGTTTAGATTGTCAAAATTGAGTAATGGCTGATATAAAAAGCTTTTGCTGGTCTTTATGATTTAACGTTGGGTTACAAATTGATTTAACCATTGCAAACTCAAAAACGATTTTTACTTTGCTTTAGCTTTGATATGTTATATACACTGATCAGCAATAGCATTAAAACCACCTCCTTGTTTCTACACTCACTGTCCATTTTATCAGCTCCACTTACCATATAGAAGCACTTTGTAGTTCTACAATTACTGACTGTCGTCCATCTGTTTCTCTACATACCATTTTAGCCTGCTTTCACCCTGTTCTTCAATGGTCAGGACCCCCACAGGACCACCACAGTGCAGGTATTATTTAGGTAATGGATCATTCTCAGCACTGAAGTAACAATGGCATGATGGTGGTGTGTTAGTGTGTGTTGTGCTGGTATGAGTGAATCAGACACAGCAGCACTGCTGGAGTTTTTAAATATCATGTCCACTCACTGTCCACTCAATTAGACACTCCTACCTAGTTGATCCACCTTGTAGATGTAAAGTCAGAGACGATCGCGCATCTATTGCTGCTGTTTGAGTTGGTCATCTTCTAGACTTTCATCAGTGGTCACAGAACACTCCCCACAGGGCACTGTTGGCTGGATGTTTTTGGTTGGTGGACTATTCTCAGTCCAACAGTGAAAGTGAGGTTTTTAAAAACTCCATCAGCACTGCTGTGTCTGATCCACTCATACCAGCACAACACACACTAACACACCACCACCATGTCAGTGTCACTGCAGTGCTGAGAATCATCCACCACCCAAACAATACCTACTCTGTGGTGGTCCTGGGAGAGTCCTGACCATTAAAGAACAGCATGAAAGGTTAACAAAGCATGCAGAGAAACAGATGGGCTACAGTCAGTAACTGTAGAACAATAAAGTGCTTCTATATGGTAAGTGGAGCTGATAAAAATCTCCACGGTTAAGGTTAAAGGTGGGTCATTGATAATGTGAGGATTTTTTTTTGCTGAAGGAACAGGCAATATTGACCATGTGACTGGCATTTGATGAGGAATGTTGCCTTCTGTGGTGAAACTGAACCATGGTTATATTTGGACGTTCCACCAAGCACACTTCCAAGTCAACCAAAGCTTGGTTCAGGAATCAGCCCTGGAATGTCCTAAAGAGACCCTTCTCAGTATACAGATTTAAATCCCTCAGAAAGCCATCAAACCTCACTGAGCTGGAAAGTGTTGTACAAGGAGAATGAGTGAAAATTACACAAGAGAGGTGTCAGACGCTGGTAAGCACTTACCAAAATCGCTTATTAGAAATTAATCCCTTATTATGTTGCCATAATAAAAAAAACACTACAGCACAATAAACAAACCTTACTGCAATCACATCAGCTAGCTTTATAGTTGTAGTCAAGCGTGCAGGATGATTTTTAAGTATAGGGGCTCCCAACTGAATATAAAAGTGTCTTGCAATGTATTTCAAATGCACACACACACACACACACACATTCACACAATACTCACATCACACACACACAGACTGAAATAAATATCCCTGTTTGGCAATAAATGCTTGGCAGCCATGTTGTCAGTAATCTCATGTCCTGCCTGCATTTTAAAGCCTCCAAATGTGAATATTATGTCCAATTTATGCTGAATATTTATAGTACATTGGCAACAGATGTATCCAAGATGGCACACATAGACATAAAGGCTTAACACTCTGGGAAAAGTAACTGTGTTGTGTTTTTGGTTTTATTCTCTTTAAATTTTGTTGTATTTTTATATACAGTACAATGACAATAAAGGCATTCATCCATTCATTATACAACCCCAAATCAGAAAAAGCATGGACAATGCAAATAAAAAAAAAACACAGAGTTTTTTACATTTACATCCATTCCTGCATTTCAGACCTGCAACACATTCCATAAAAAGTTAGGACGGTAGAGCATTTACCACTTTGTAATGTTGCTATTCCTTTTCACCACACTTAAAAGACGTTTTGGCACCGAGGAGACCAAGTGATTTAGTGTTTCAGCTTTTATTTTGTCTCATTCTTCCTGCAAACACGTCTTAAGATGTGCAACAGTACGGGGTCGTCATTGTTGCATTTTTAGTTTCAAAATTCTCCAGGTCAGGACTGCAGGCAGGCCAGTCCAGTACCCTTACCCACTTCTTCCACAGCCACGCCTTTGTAATGTGTGCAGCATGTGGTTTTGCATTGTCTTGTTAGAAAATGCATGAACGTCCCTAGAAAAGATGATGTCTTGAGGGCAGCATATGTTGCTCTTGTCACGTGGGAAGAAAGGACGCAAATGCAGAAGTAAATAAAAATAATAATATTTTATTTAATTATAAAGGACAACAGAAAGATAAACAGCAAACGAAAAACAGAACACAAAAAACCCGATCGGAAACTCCGACGGAGCTGCTGGCGCAACTAAATGAAAAATAAACAAAGTGAAACCAAAACAGAAGGAAGCGGGACGCGAACCCCGGTCAGCCGCGTGGCAGCCGGGAGCGTTACCACCGCACTGTAGTGGTGCTGGGAAACGGGAGCGCGAGAACCTCTAATACGCTTAGGAGCGAAGGGAGAGGAGGGGAACTCCGAGGAGCGCTAGACCCAACACCGCGACTAACAATCGCAGTGACCGGTCGGCGCGCTCTGGATCGCGGAGCTGACACACCAATCTGAAACCAGAAAGAAACAAATAAACAAAGTTAGGCAGGCCTAGACTGCGGATTCGAACCGGGGTCTTTGGCACGGCAACCGCTTGTTCAGCGGAGTCGCCACCCAGCGGTTGGAGAATCCAATGTTCAGAATAACTGAAGGCACTGATGCCAGAATACCTTCAGCGCTTTAACACAGCGCTGAATGAAATTGCTAACGCTAAATGCTAGCGCAAAATGAACTGCAGTTCGAGGACTGCACCGCGTCGCACCACACTATATCTACGAGACCAACAGAACATACCAGTTACCTCAAACCTTGCGGTTTTACTTACCCGAATGGCATACGCCACCAGGGCTACCAGCTAAGGCTACGAACGTGTGGACGAGCTGCCACCACGGACCGGAAAACAAACAAAGGTGCGACACCCGCTGCTGTGTGGAGCTGGCTTAAGTAGTCAGCCCCACGGCTGCGGGTGATCAGCACTAATTAGGAGGCCTGGTATAAGAGGCCTTTGTCTTCTGAGCTCTGTAATGTCTGCTTCGCTGGGAACCCGGGGCACGTTCACCAGCTACCACAGACCTCGTTATAGAACCCCCTCCTCTAGGGACAGCTCCTGAGGTCCCAAGACCCGCAGCTCGGTTGCGCCGGAACTCGCGGATCAGTTCAGGGTCCAGGATCTGGCGAGCCGGTACCCATGAACGTTCCTCAGGGCCGTAACCTTCCCAATCCACCAAGTATTGGGTGCTACCCTGAACCTTCCTGCTGTCAAGCAACCGGCGGACGGTGAAGGCAGGGGCACCCTGGATGATACGAGGGGCGGGAGGTTGGGGAGGGGGTAACACTCCCCCGCACATAAATGGTCGGAGATGGGAGACATGAAAGGTTGGATGCACTTTCATACGGGGAGGAAGCTCCAACCTATACGTCACCGGATTAATCCGCTTTACCACCTTGAACGGACCAATGTACTTGGGTGCCAACTTATGTGGGGCACCTCGAACGGGGAGATCCCTCGTTGACACAAGTACTCGTTGGCCTGGCCGGAAGGTAAGAGCCGGCTGCCGCCTGCGGTCAGCTTTGCGCTTCACAGAGCGCTGGGTGGCCACAAGTGCCTGCCTAGCTTTGCGCCAGGCGGCGCGGCAGCGGCGGACATGAAGCTGTACAGACGGGACCGCTACCTGCTGCTCCTGCTCAGGAAAGAGCGGCGGAGGGTACCCGAACTGAGCCTCAAACGGTGACATTCCAATCGCCGAATGATGCAGGGTGTTGTGAGCAAACTCTGCCCATATCAACTTATCCGACCACGTGGTCGGATTCCCTGCCGTCAGGCACCTGAGCATCTTGCTCAGATCCTGGATCAGCCTCTCCGACTGCCCATTCGACTCCGGGTGGTAGCCGGAGGATAAGCTGGCCGTGGCGCCAAGAAGTTGGCAAAAGGCCCGCCAGCACTGGCTTACAAACTGTGGACCCCGATCAGACACAATGTCTGATGGGACCCCATGTGCTCTCACCACATGATTCAGGATGATTTGCGCAGTACCCATGGCGGATGGTAGCTTGGGCAGTGGGATAAAAAGGCAAGATTTGGTAAACCGGTCGACAATTACCAATACCGCCGTGAACCCTCTGGATTTTGGCAAGCCTGTCACAAAGTCCAGAGAAATGTGGGACCACGGTCTAGCAGGTATTGGCAACGGATGAAGGAGGCCCCGCGGGCGCTCTCTGGGTGTCTTGTTCAGAGCACACACAGAGCAAGCACGGACAAAGTCACGTACCTGGTTCTCCATCCCCGGCCACCAAAATCTTCGGCGCAGCAAGACCAGGGACTTAGTCACACCTGGGTGCGCCGAAAATGGGGAAGCATGGGCCCATTCAAAAACCTGACGCCGTACGGATGAAGGTACGTACAGTCTGTCAGGAGGTCCCCCACCGGGGTCGGGTTCAGCCCGGTGGGCATCCCGAATGACCTTCGATATGCCCCATGTGACTGGGGCCGCTATCAGGGTCGAGGGGATCACGGGATCAGGTCCGGTCTCCGGCCTGGTCGGTTCCCACTGTCTAGACAGAGCGTCCGGTTTGACGTTTCTGGACCCCGGTCTATAAGACAGTGTAAAATTGAACCTTCCAAAAAATAAGGACCACCGGGCCTGACGGGAGTTCATCCTCTTGACTTGCTGGATGAATGACAGATTTTTGTGATCCGTCCAGACAAGAAAAGGATGATTGGCCCCCTCGAGCCAGTGTCGCCACTCCTCTAACGCCAACTTAATGGCCAAGAGTTCCCTGTCTCCAACCGGGTAGTTCCGCTCGGCTGGAGTCAGGCGGTGCGAGAAGAAGGCACATGGATGCAGCTTCTTCTCTGGCCCCACTCTTTGGGACAAAACTGCCCCAGCTCCGACCTCGGAGGCATCCACTTCGACAACGAAGGGTTCCTCTGGGTCGGGCAACTGTAAAACGGGAGCAGTTGTCAAGAGTGTTTTTAGCTCGTCAAAAGCTTGTTGGGCCTGCACCGTCCATCGGAACGGACCTTTTCCTGTAAGGTCCGTTAACGGAGAGGCGACTGAGCTAAAGTTCTTAATGAAACGCCGAAAAAAATTTGCAAAGCCCAAAAACCTTTGCAGTTGCCGTAAAGAACTTGGAGTTGGCCACTTCTCCACAGCTGATACCTTAGCCGAGTCCATGCGCAGGGTGCCCTCGGCCACTACAAACCCCAGGAACGAAACCGTGGGGGAGTGAAAGACTGACTTCTCCAGTTTGACAAACAAATGGTTGTCGAGCAAAAGCTGGAGAACTCGTCGGACATGCCCTATATGCTCGTCGATGGACCGACTAAAGATAAGAATATCGTCTAAGTAAACATAGACGAATTTACCAAGAGTCTCCCGCAAGACCTCATTGATAAATCTCTGGAAGACTGCGGGGGCATTCATTAACCCAAATGGCATCACCCGGTATTCATAGTGGCCAGTGGGCGTAATGAACGCAGTCTTCCACTCATCCCCCTGCCTGATCCGGATCAAATTGTACGCGCTGCGAAGATCGAGCTTGGAAAAAACAGAAGCTCGCTGAAGGGCTTCGAAAGCCGTGGCCATCAGCGGCAGCGGGTACCGATCCTTGATCGTAACGGCGTTCAGACCGCGATAATCGATACAGGGGCGCAGGGTGCCGTCCTTTTTGTTCACAAAAAAGAACCCTGCCCCAGCTGGGGAGTAGGAAGGACGGATGAACCCCTGTTTAAGTGCCTCACGCACATACTCCTCCATAGCCACCTTCTCTGGACCGGAGAGCGAAAAAAGGCGCCCCCTAGGAGGAGTAGTGCCGGACAAAAGATTGATGGCGCAATCGAACGGTCTGTGGGGGGGCAAGTCCTGCGCCCGGGACTTGCTAAAAACTTCCCGTAAGTCATGGTACACAGGGGGAACAGCTGCCAAATCCGGCACCTCCATCTTCGGTTCCGTCGGAGCAGAACCCGTGCCACCTTGCAGCAAACACGAGTCGCGACACCGCGTTCCCCAGATGAAGATTGATCCGGTGGCCCAGTCGATCTGAGGGTTGTGTCTTTGCAGCCACGAATACCCCAAAACCACCTGGAGGTGAGGAACGTGAGTTACAAGAAAGGTAATCCGTTCCTCGTGGTTTTGCAGACGCAACGTGAGAGGTCTTGTCTGTTGGGTTATCGGGCTGCCCGCTACAGGTCGGCCATCCACCGCATGGACCGACACTGGTGATGCTAGCGGTTGGACCTCAATCCCCAGCCTGTGTACCAGATCGCTGTCAATGAAATTCTCCACCGCACCTGAATCGACACAAACCTGAAGGTTTGTGTTCCCGAGGCCCCAGGACAACCGGGCCTGCAAAAGCAGACCTTGGGCAGGGATGGTAGGTCGGCTCACTCCCGAGTCCCTGACTCGAGAGCGGCCTAGATGTTTTCCGGCCGCCGAGGTCGGGAGAACGAACCCGATGCCGAACGGGCATTGGCACGGGCTGAGCCCAACTGCATGGGTTCGGGATCCAGGGCCGGTGGAGGAGACTTAGGGGGCGCCAGCAAGCGGGTAAACGGGGGGCAGGTACCCCGCTCCCGGTTTCGCTGGCGAAGACGGGTATCGATGGCTGTGGCCAGCGTATAGGAGGCCTTAAGGGTCGTTGGACAGTCCCTGGTGGCCAGCTCATCCTTTATCTTCTCCGATAAGCCACGATGAAAGATGGCGGTGAGAGAGCCCTCATCCCACCCACACTCCGCCGCTAGTGTCCTAAATTCGATTACGTAATCTACGACTGACCGATTACCTTGGGTTAGCTCAAGTAAGCGTGGGCCTGCCTCACGACCCCCCGAGGGGTGGAAGAAGGTCTCCTTTAAGGCCTCCTTAAAGGTGCTTTCGGATGAGCATTCCGGAGCGTTCTGCTCCCAGAGGGCGGTAGCCCATTCCAAGGCTCGGCCAGTCAATAGAGAAACGATATAGGCAACCCTCGACCGCTCTGTGGGGTAGCGGGAGGGCTGCAACTCGAAGGCTAGCGCGCACTGGAGGAGGAAGCCACGGCACCTCTTGGCCTCTCCCGAATATCTTTCAGGAGGAGGAATGGGGGTGTCGCGGCTTCCACATCCTCCCGAATGGGGTGGGGGGTGTGGGCCGGCTCCTAAAGCTGGAGACTGCTGGCTAAGCGCAGCTACCTGCTGCGCCAATTGGCTAATGGCCACCTCGTGCCTGCCTAACGCCACACCCTGGTGGCGTAATACGTCGATAGGGGGTGGCGTTTCTGCTGCGTCCATGGTTGGTCGCACCTTTCTGTCACGTGGGAAGAAAGGACGCAAATGCAGAAGTAAATAAAAATAATAATATTTTATTTAATTATAAAGGACAACAGAAAGATAAACAGCAAACGAAAAACAGAACACAAAAAACCCGATCGGAAACTCCGACGGAGCTGCTGGCGCAACTAAATGAAAAATAAACAAAGTGAAACCAAAACAGAAGGAAGCGGGACGCGAACCCCGGTCAGCCGCATGGCAGCCGGGAGCGTTACCACCGCACTGTAGTGGTGCTGGGAAACGGGAGCGCGAGAACCTCTAATACGCTTAGGAGCGAAGGGAGAGGAGGGGAACTCCGAGGAGCGCTAGACCCAACACCGCGACTAACAATCGCAGTGACCGGTCGGCGCGCTCTGGATCGCGGAGCTGACACACCAATCTGAAACCAGAAAGAAACAAATAAACAAAGTTAGGCAGGCCTAGACTGCGGATTCGAACCGGGGTCTTTGGCACGGCAACCGCTTGTTCAGCGGAGTCGCCACCCAGCGGTTGGAGAATCCAATGTTCAGAATAACTGAAGGCACTGATGCCAGAATACCTTCAGCGCTTTAACACAGCGCTGAATGAAATTGCTAACGCTAAATGCTAGCGCAAAATGAACTGCAGTTCGAGGACTGCACCGCGTCGCACCACACTATATCTACGAGACCAACAGAACATACCAGTTACCTCAAACCTTGCGGTTTTACTTACCCGAATGGCATACGCCACCAGGGCTACCAGCTAAGGCTACGAACGTGTGGACGAGCTGCCACCACGGACCGGAAAACAAACAAAGGTGCGACACCCGCTGCTGTGTGGAGCTGGCTTAAGTAGTCAGCCCCACGGCTGCGGGTGATCAGCACTAATTAGGAGGCCTGGTATAAGAGGCCTTTGTCTTCTGAGCTCTGTAATGTCTGCTTCGCTGGGAACCCGGGGCACGTTCACCAGCTACCACAGACCTCGTTATAGCTCTAAGATCTAAAGGATTATCTTATCTCAATGTACTTTTCTGCATTAATGCTGCCATCACAGAAGTGTAAATGACCTTTGCCAAGAGCACTGACACAGCCCCATACCATGACAGACCTTAACTTTTGGACTTGTTGCTGATAACAGTCTGGGTGGTCCTTTTCGTCTTTGGTCCGGAGCACATGGCGTCCATTTTTTCCAAAAAATACCTGGAATGCTGAGTCATCTGACCACAATACACATTTCCACTGTGTGATGGTCCATCCTAGATGCCTCCGAGCCCAGAGAAGTCGACGCTGCTTCTGGACATGGTTAACATAAGGCTTCATTTTTGCACAGTAAAGTTTTAAGTGGCGTTTGTGCATGTAACTCTGTATTGTAGTGCTTGACAAAGGTTTGCCAAAGTAATCCCTCACCCATGTGGTTATATCAGCTATTGTTGAGTGGCGGTTCTTGATGCAGTGCCGCCTGAGGGATCAAAGATCACAGACGTTCAGCTTAAGCTTGCGCCCTTGGCCTTTATGTACTGAAATTCCTCCTGATTCCTTGAATCGTTTAATGATATTATGCACTGTAAAGGGAGAAATATGCAAATCCACTCCAATCTTTCTGTGAGGTTCATTGTTTTTAAACATTTCAATCATTTTCTCACACATTTGTTAACAAACTGGAGATCCTCTGATCATCTTTGTTCATCAAAGACTCAGCCTTTCCTGGATGCTGCTTTTGTACCAAACCACGATTACAATCACCTGTTGACATCACCTGTTTGGAATCACATCATTATTTAGTTTTTTTCACTTCATTACTAGCCCTAAACTGCCCATGTCCCAACTTTTTTTGAAATGTGTTGCTGGCCTGAAATGCAGAAATGGAGGTACATTAACACATGAAATGAAGTTGAGCAAATAAAACATGAAATATCTCAGGTTCATTCTGTCTGCTATCAAATAAAAGTTAAAGTAAATGTAAGGAACACTGCATTTTTATTTTATTAGCATTTTCCATACTTTTCCAATTTAGTTAGGTGTCACAACACCTTTTAAATCATTGTGCTGTCTAAGTCTCTGTAAACAGCACAGCAATGTGTGGATTGTAAAAGCAATGCAGTGTAAAAATCTCAGTATAGTATTGTATGGTGTTTGTGTGTTCCCGACACCTTCATGCTCTGTGAGGCTGTTACTTTTGTTTCTCTCGTTGAAAGATAAGTATTAGAAGTCTCAATATAAAACCCAGTGACATGCTGTTCCAGTTCCCTGCATGCATTATTATTTTTCTCGTTCTTTCCTATCTCTATGGAATTAGCTGAATCAAATTGTTAAACAGTACCTCGAGATTTGGATTAATATAAGACAGTATTTTGGATGCCATGTGAAGTCTCTTCTTGCTTCCATATGTGCAAGTCACTATTTTCATTCCTCTCTATTAGATACTTGGCTCGTTTCAATGATGGACTTATAATGGCATTTAAACAATGAGAGATCTCTATGTGAATAAAATATTTCCCCCTTTTTTACAATGTTACTTCAAACTCACTTATTTTAATACCTGCAAATTTACAACTGTATTGGATCCAACACAACAACATTTCTTAATGTATTTAGTGTCACTGAAATGGAATCTCTGTTTATTGTTCATCCTTCATCTTGGGGTGTAATACCATATATCCATAACCATATACAGTGGACCCTTGACTTTAATTGGTTCCGAAGGGCTGTTCTTAAGTCAAAATGTATGTTAGTTAAACCTATTTTTCCCATAAGAAATAATGTAAATAGAATTAATCCATGCCAGACCTCCCAAACCACCCCCTTACCTAACCTTTCTAATGTCTTTAATGGTCTTTTTTGTTATAAATACAAGTATATTTTTTCTTAAATCTTAAATTATAGAATAGACATTCCTGTAATAAACAATAATACACAATAATACACAGTACTGTACATAAAACACATCACATTTCAGTACAGTACGTGTGCTGTATCATACACCATAATAAATTTCCTTCTTTTTATAAAATGTATCTACCAGAAACAACAATAACTCTCATATTTCTCTATTATTTTCTTTTTTATTTCAATAGTGCTGTATTTTGTAGGTGTAATTGCACGAAAAAAAGAATACTTTATGATTTCCTTCTTCTCTCTCTCTCACTGTCCCCTCTGTCTGAAACACAGTGACAGCTACTGGCAGGAGTAATTATACAACAACAAATAGTAATAGATTTGTTCATTTTCTCAGCACTACGCTTTTTCTGCACATTCTTTGGGGACATTTTAATATAGAATTTTACAAAATATAAAGAAAACACCGAGAAAAAAAACAGTTCGCTGTCCGAATGTTCTCTCACTGTGTATATACAGTGTATCACAAAAGTGAGTACACCCCTCACATTTCTGCAGATATTTAAGTATATCTTTTCATGGGACAACACTGACAAAATGACACTTTGACACAATGAAAAGTAGTCTGTGTGCAGCTTATATAACAGTGTAAATTTATTCTTCCCTCAAAATAACTCAATATACAGCCATTAATGTCTAAACCACCGGCAACAAAAGTGAGTACACCCCTTAGTGAAAGTTCCTGAAGTGTCAATATTTTGTGTGGCCACCATTATTTCCCAGAACTGCCTTAACTCTCCTGGGCATGGAGTTTACCAGAGCTTCACAGGTTGCCACTGGAATGCTTTTCCACTCCTCCATGACGACATCACGGAGCTGGCGGATATTCGAGACTTTGCGCTCCTCCACCTTCCGCTTGAGGATGCCCCAAAGATGTTCTATTGGGTTTAGGTCTGGAGACATGCTTGGCCAGTCCATCACCTTTACCCTCAGCCTTTTCAATAAAGCAGTGGTCGTCTTAGAGGTGTGTTTGGGGTCATTATCATGCTGGAACACTGCCCTGCGACCCAGTTTCCGGAGGGAGGGGATCATGCTCTGCTTCAGTATTTCACAGTACATATTGGAGTTCATGTGTCCCTCAATGAAACCTCCCCAACACCTGCTGCACTCATGCAGCCCCAGACCATGGCATTCCCACCACCATGCTTGACTGTAGGCATGACACACTTATCTTTGTACTCCTCACCTGATTGCGCCACACATGCTTGAGACCATCTGAACCAAACAAATTAATCTTGGTCTCATCAGACCATAGGACATGGTTCCAGTAATCCATGTCCTTTGTTGACATGTCTTCAGCAAACTGTTTGCGGGTTTTCTTGTGTAGAGACTTCAGAAGAGGCTTCCTTCTGGGGTGACAGCCATGCAGACCAATTGGATGTAGTGTGCGGCGTATGGTCTGAGCACTGACAGGCTGACCCCCCACCTTTTCAATCTCTGCAGCAATGCTGACAGCACTCCTGCGCCTATCTTTCAAAGACAGCAGTTGGATGTGACGCTGAGCACGTGCACTCAGCTTCTTTGGACGACCAACGCGAGGTCTGTTCTGAGTGGACCCTGCTCTTTTAAAACGCTGGATGATCTTGGCCACTGTGCTGCAGCTCAGTTTCAGGGTGTTGGCAATCTTCTTGTAGCCTTGGCCATCTTCATGTAGCGCAACAATTCGTCTTTTAAGATCCTCAGAGAGTTCTTTGCCATGAGGTGCCATGTTGGAACTTTCAGTGACCAGTATGAGAGAGTGTGAGAGCTGTACTACTAAGTTGAACACACCTGCTCCCTATGCACACCTGAGACCTAGTAACACTAACGAGTCACATGACATTTTGGAGGGAAAATGACAAGCAGTGCTCAATTTGGACATTTAGGAGTGTAGTCTCTTAGGGGTGTACTCACTTTTGTTGCCGGTGGTTTAGACATTAATGGCTGTATATTGAGTTATTTTGAGGGAAGAATAAATTTACACTGTTATATAAGCTGCACACAGACTACTTTTCATTGTGTCAAAGTGTCATTTTGTCAGTGTTGTCCCATGAAAAGATATACTTAAATATCTGCAGAAATGTGAGGGGTGTACTCACTTTTGTGATACACTGTATATATACTGTATATATATACAGTGTATCACAAAAGTGAGTACACCCCTCACATTTCTGCAAATATTTTATTATATCTTTTAATGGGACAACAATATAGACATGAAACTTGGATATAACTTAGAGTAGTCAGTGTACAGCTTGTATAGCAGTGTAGATTTACTGTCTTCTGAAAATAACTCAACACACAGCCATTAATGTCTAAATGGCTGGCAACATAAGTGAGTACACCCCACAGTGAACATGTCCAAATTGTGCCCAAAGTGTCAATATTTTGTGTGACCACCATTATTATCCAGCACTGCCTTAACCCTCCTGGGCATGGAATTCACCAGAGCTGCACAGGTTGCTACTGGAATCCTCTTCCACTCCTCCATGATGACATCACGGAGCTGGTGGATGTTAGACACCTTGAACTCCTCCACCTTCCACTTGAGGATGCGCCACAGGTGCTCAATTGGGTTTAGTCCATCACCTTTACCTTCAGCTTCCTCAGCAAGGCAGTTGTCATCTTGGAGGTTGTGTTTGGGGTCGTTATCCTGTTGTAAAACTGCCATGAGGCCCAGTTTTCGAAGGGAGGGGATCATGCTCTGTTTCAGAATGTCACAGTACATGTTGGAATTCATGTTTCCCTCAATGAACTGCAGCTCCCCAGTGCCAGCAACACTCATGCAGCCCAAGACCATGATGCTACCACCACCATGCTTGACTGTAGGCAAGATACAGTTGTCTTGGTACTTCTCACCAGGGCGCCGCCACACATGCTGGACACCATCTGAGCCAAACAAGTTTATCTTGGTCTCGTCAGACCACAGGGCATTCCAGTAATCCATGTTCTTGGACTGCTTGTCTTCAGCAAACTGTTTGCGGGCTTTCTTGTGCGTCAGCTTCCTTCTGGGATGACGACCATGCAGACCGAGTTGATGCAGTGTGCGGTGTATGGTCTGAGCACTGACAGGCTGACCTCCCACGTCTTCAACCTCTGCAGCAATGCTGGCAGCACTCATGTGTCTATTTTTTAAAGCCAACCTCTGGATATGACGCCGAACACGTGGACTCAACTTCTTTGGTCGACCCTGGCAAAGCCTGTTCCGAGTGGAACCTGTCCTGGAAAACCGCTGTATGACCTTGGCCACCATGCTGTAGCTTAGTTTCAGGGTGTTAGCAATCTTCTTATAGCCCAGGCCATCTTTGTGGAGAGCAACAATTCTATTTCTCACATCCTCAGAGAGTTCTTTGCCATGAGGTGCCATGTTGAATATCCAGTGGCCAGTATGAGAGAATTATACCCAAAACACCAAATTTAACAGCCCTGCTCCCCATTTACACCTGGGACCTTGACACATGACACCAGGGAGGGACAACGACACATTTGGGCACAATTTGGACATGTTCACTGTGGGGTGTACTCACTTATGTTGCCAGCTATTTAGACATTAATGGCTGTGTGTTGAGTTATTTTCAGGAGACAGTAAATCTACACTGCTATACAAGCTGTACACTGACTACTCTAAGTTATATCCAAGTTTCATGTCTATAGTGTTGTCCCATGAAAAGATATAATGAAATATTTGCAGAAATGTGAGGGGTGTACTCACTTTTGTGATACACTGTATATAGAGAGAGAGAGAGAGAGAGACTTGTTCATGACGTCACGTGTTTCCCGAATTTCGGTTCGTAATCCAAAATTTGTTCGTAACTTGTTGAAAAAGATCGCTCGTAAGCCAAAATGTTCGTATGGTAAACGGTTCGTAACTCAAGGGTCTACTGTATGTCTAACCAGCTGGACACATTGCTAGGTTTTTTAAATCATCTTGGAAGGAGGATTTGGGCATCGTCTTAACAGGGACCAATTAAAAGACACACATGCAACAGTGCACTCAGCATGTACCAGATGTTCTTATATAGTTTAGGTTTCTGCACTGTCTTTATATTCTAAAGATGAAACTTTCTAAAATTGTACTTCAGGGCACATATTCTGGTTGTGCCAAAAATGTTTTTATTTCTGGAATTCTACTTAAAGCCTTGTCTGATATCTTGGGCCACATGGTTGAACCTGATCCAGCATTGACTGTATTTGGGCTACCAGGTGAGGACAGTTATCTTAGAGGATGCAATCTTACTGTGGCAATCTTAAGTTTATTAACAACTGTGTACAACGCATAGTTGAAGTCTGTGCTAGCACACACAGCAGTTTTTTTAATTGAATTATAATAAAAACCTATTTAGGCTTTTTCTTTTTACATACGGTGCAACTTAATTATTTATCACAGATTTTAAACTTTTCTTTTTAGTTTATTAAGCTCATTTTACAATGTCATCTGGAGTACCATCTGTTGGTGAAGATACTAATTGCAAGTGGATTTTTTGTCTTTACTTGACACGAGACTTCAGCTGCTCAGCAAGCTGTATTTGCTGTTGTCAAAGTTTACTCTAAATAGGAGACATGTCTAGGTGGCACGGTGGGTAGCTCTGTCG